>NC_090926.1:701028111-701331142 GCF_040938575.1 Ambystoma mexicanum | reverse complement strand
TAGCCGACTTAATGAAATGGATATTGGAATCATCGTTGGCCAGCCCAAAATTGGGCACTACTAAAATCAGCTGGCTGGCCTCCGCTGATGATGTTGTGCTATTAGATCACACACCGATTGGCCTTCAGAGGTTGATCACTGCCTTTCAGAAATACGCAGAGTAGAATGGCCTGAAGACTAATCCTGAAATATCAAAAATTCTAATATTTTAACATCCACTAGGATTGGTGTTTAGAGCATTTCCAACTAAGGGGTTGGTTACAGTTAGTCTGGATGTTAACATTCTTCAATCTGGGTCTCCAATTAAAAGAATTCTAAATAAATGATGTACATTGTCCATGCCTCCACTCATCAAATACTACATTGCAAGATAATACCAGTCTTACTATATGGCTTTAATACTAAACCCCAATCGCACAATATAGAGTGGGAGATATTGGAGGGCAAATTGTGGAGGCGAGTCTGGAGCCTGCCTAATTGTGTGCCTATTGGGAGCCCGCGATATGAGCAGGGTTTGATATCATTAAGGGCTTGCTTAGAATGGAAATGGATCTCTCTATATAGGTTAATTTTGATTTCCCCCTCTCTCTCCTTGCATGAAGACGCCTCAGTGGCACTTAGGGGACTTTCTAATCATTATTTGAACAACTTGAAAGGGGTCAGTATTAATATCTTAGCCAAATCAGACTGTTTGGAAGAAATTCTAATTCAAAAAGATTGGACGCTCGAGACCTCTAACCTTCTTCCCATGGGTTTGTGCTTCAGGACTGTTGCAGCCCTACTCTTGCTCTACCATTCACATTGCAGATCAAGAGCTTAATACAATTAAACCATTATCTGTTTTGTGTAAATGTCACTATTCTCAGCTTCACTACTGGGGATTGGGAAAGGGAAAATGATTCAAACTCTTCATGGTTCCGCGCTGCTACACCTCCAACAGGGAATTCAACATTCTAGGCTTCACTTTCAATAAAGCGATGCTTCAGTATAGTGAAATAAGACATGTGCTCAGTAAATTACAAAAGGCTTGGTCAAAAATATAATTACAGGAGACACAGTGGTGCAGAAAATATTTACATCTCTTGGGACATCAAATCACGGACCAGGGATTGAACTGAAAGACGAAAAAAGTAGATGCTATTGAAAGACTGAAGGATGCTACCAATCTGAGGGGTTTGAAAAGTGTATTGGGGATGGCAAGCTACAATTGAAAATAAATTGAAGATACCCAACCATTAACTAAGCTACTGAGAAAAAGTGAGCTCTGGCAATGTTACAGGATCCGCATGAAGCGGTAGCTAATTTAAAAGACCATTTGCCAAAGGTCCCCTGTTTGGTTTATTCAAAGAAGAATCAAGATTTCTTTATAGAGATAGTATTTATGGACCAATGCAGGTCAGCAGCTTTGTATCAGAAGCATGACTCGAATAACAAGACCATACCATAAGCCAGCAAAGCATTGACACATGCAGAAACCAAGTTTAATGAATGAGAAAAAGCACTATTGACAACCATTTGGGTAGTTCAACATTTCTGCCCAATTATTCAAGAGGAGTGGGCAATTATTGAAACTGCACATCAACCTCTACAATGTTTACAAAGTAAAAGGATCAGGTTAGGAAGCCCAATCAACAATTACATCATTGACATTGGCACTAAAAGGAATCCCAGTAGTGGTGAGACATGGGCAGAATAAAAGTAGTCCAATGCCCCAGACGCTTAGACATGGTGAATCACGTATTTTCCATGTGTGGTTTACCCCAGAGAATAGAGTTAGACAATGAGAATCATTTTACAAGTGCAATAATGACAAAGATGTGGCAATTTTTAAGGGTAAAGAGGAAGTTATATATTTCATATCATTCATCGTCCAGTGGAGGACCGGAGAGATGCAGTAGGACAATAATCAATATCCTAAATGTTTTTGCTGCTAAAGCAAGGCCTAGTTGGGATTTACAACTCCCTTTAGTACTCATGGCCATTATATCTCACACCCTGAAACACTTCTGTATAGGGGCGTTATAAATGTCATATCATATCATATCATATCAAAGCAACACCATCAAAATCTACAAATATCAGCCCACACAAGCTAATCACAAACAGGAAAATGATATTTCCCCACCATTTGTTGTACAGGACCAATGAGAAATTCCTGGTAAATACATGGAATTCATAGATATGTGGAAGAGTTAAGAAACCATTTGCAAAATGCATTTGCATTTACACAGAAACATACAGAAATAGCAGCTGAGGATGCCCAGTCTTACTAAGACAGAAAATCAACCAATAGAAAATATGAGATAGGCGACCTAACATATCAATTCAATTTTGCGAAAGGAAAAAAAAAAAAACTGTTTGTCCATATAAATCAAGCCCTTCCACTCAAAGCATGAGATAAAAAAATGGAACAGCCAAGTGGAACAAAAAAAGGTCAAACAGGTACTGGTTACATCAGGAACAGAGATGAATCATGATATAGGTGAGTAGTGTGGTTCACAATGGGCAGATTATGGATTTGAGACTAAAAGTATTCATCATAACAGGTAATTACCTGGAGGAATGGATGAAATGTTGAGATATGATCATTAAAAACATTAAAAAAGAATGTGGATAGAGTTATTAGTGATTAGTTATTAACCTGTCTGTCTATACCCTCTGTTCTAGAAAAGAGTTTGTTTTCCTCCAGAAACTATTTCTGGAGCCAGATGCCTATGATGGAGCCCAGAGAAAAGGGGGAGTCCCAAGGGACAAGAAAAGGAGGCATTCCCAGGACTTGAGAAGGAGAAGTCTCAGAGAGAGAAAAGGGCTTATGGACATAGAGGAGAAGACCAGATGGTAAGGCAGCATTCCACATTACATGGAAGGAAAAACAGAACTAAAGACTCAACTAATTTGTTAAAAATTGTTTTAGTTATAATGTGGATAACAACATGGACACAATCCACACAAGCAGATGGGCAAGTAGTGCTTGAGATGGGGCTGGCATCAGGTAATGAAATAAGAGATGCACCTGGAGTAATTTTAGGGAACAGACGGTTGTTACATCAAAATCTTTATACTAGCCTGGATCCAAATATGATTTTAGACAGAGACTTTAATTGGACTCAGATTTAATCTATTCAAGTGAAAGAGTGGGTTCAGATACGTAAGGAGCTCAAAGAGCAGTAAAAGAGATATTGGACATTTGGAAAATACATTTATAAATAAATCAAGTGCTAAGAGAAAAGGGGAGCGTAGAATGGCAGGATTTCTGAGATCTGGAATTGCAGTCATGATAATGGGGCTATTGTTGGGAAAACTGTCAACAGCAAAGGCAGTATCAGTGAACACGTTAGATGACAAGTCCTGAGAGTTAGGCCAAGATTTAAGGTAGATACAGCAAAGATTAAACAAGATTAAAATTCAACAGAAGGCACTGGTTCAGTATATTCACTATTGTACCCCTGAATGATCCGTCAATACTGTTAAAGCATAGAATAAATGTACTGCTCAGGCAGGATGTGCTATTGCAGGACATGCTTAATTGTGTGAACCCAATGAATGTAGTATTGATTTGTAAAGTAGGTGGATCATCATTTAGAATTGGGAGGTGAGTAGAAGGAGGTTAGATTTACTTAGGCCATGAAAATGCTAGCATAGCTGCTAGTGCATGAATATAATTGGGTTTGGAAATCCCAGGTAAAATCAAATGTGAACTACAGTGCCTCGGGAAGAAAAAGATTCATAGCAAGCAGAGCATGTAGAAGAATGGAGATTGTCCTTGAAATAAACCAATCATTAGGATGTAAGAGTAACATTACACTGCGAGTAGCATGAGATTGTGCAAAACTGAATCTTGTTCAATTGTCGCCATGGGTCGAGGTAGGAGATGGAAAATTACATGAGCTGGCACATGACATGGTGAGAGGCGACATCATGTGAAGAAGGTGGGGAAATATATAGAAAATGTATAGATGGGCGTAGACGAATTAAGGGAGTTGAAATAGAGGAAAAATGAGGAGTTAGGGGAGATGGTGTTTGGAGTCAGAGTTGTCTGACAACTGTGCTGAGAGTTGAAGTTTCCTGATGACTGTAACTGGGGAGGATTTTGGGTTCAGCTCAGGGGTGTTTGTCTGACAAGGATGAGCTGAAGCCTACCTAGTTGTAGGAAAGGAGATTACTTGCTGTGAGCATGGGGGAAGAAAAAGCCCAAGGGAGAGACAGCCCATCTGAGATACAGAGAGACAAGAAATCATTTGGCTGGTGAGTAGACCGAATAAATAAATACATAAAATACTTTGTGCAGAATAATTGTCAAGGTGTCAGATTTCACGCAAAAATGCATTTTGTTAACCTTTTCCGGTACCAAAAGGTTAATGAAGTAAGAAGGATCAACATTTCAAGTGAGATATTTTCCATTTATCGCAGGGGGTAGAGTATACTGAGTCGTCCAATGATAGATGAGCAAGGGAGGGTCACAGAAAGTTGAATACCAAAAGTTTTTTATATATCGTTGCAATAACCAATGAATGCAGAAATCTGACAAATCAAGTTTATTTTGAATGCCACACCAAAGTAAATTTTGATTTGCACGTGTACCTTAACATAACTTATTCATGTTTGTTGGTGCCTGTGCATAACAATTTATGTAACGATGCTGATGGGATTGCTTATATAAAATGCATACTTAAGAAAGGGTGTATTAGTCTTTTTTGCATCTAGAAGTGAATACATTGCAGTAAAAAAAAATGACAGTACTAAGTTTGATGGTGCATAGCTGAAGGTCTAGAATACAACATTAAGATTAGCAAAGTGGAAGAGATGCGCTAGTTCTTCCAACAGCTTACAGGTATCATTTTGCGTGCTGGGTGACAAGCCTGGTGTCCAGTCCTTTTTCTGTCAAAGATTCGTTGAACAATATGACTTCATCAAACCTGTCAACATAAAATCTTTAAAACGTAAAAGAAATCCTATCCCAGATTGAAGGACTTAAATGCAAGATAAACAGCAGTGGCACATATAATTCCTGTCCTTCTTTAAAAAAAAATGCATGAGAGCATAAAACGGCCCTGTCATGCATTTTGCATCCATTTGTTCCTGTTCTAAAAAGGCAAAGGTGAATGAATAATTGTGTTTCCTCCACCTGTCATAGCACATTCATTTTGTGAATTTGGATGAGATTCTGAATATGCAAAAACACCCTCTCCTGTTCCAGCTTTTCTCATTATAGAATCCCTTTGTAAATCGAGGGTAACCTATTTTCGGTGAGAGTGAAGGGATGGCATAGTAATTTACATCATCTGTGCCTAAGAGGAAGTTTGCTAATTGGACCAATTGTGTTTTAAATAATTATAGACACATTTCAGTGGAATTCTTATATTGAACCATTTACAGTCATGTTCTTCAAACCAGTGAAGAAAATATGTTTTAGCATAAATGACTTCTCAGAGGCATTGCTTCAAAGTTCTATTAAAATATACACAAGAACATTATGCATTGGGTAAACTAGGGCAGATGAGTCATCCAGGGCTCATATCAGTCATATAGATCTCTTTCAAACATATAATTAAACATGAATTATTAAAGCAGAAAATCTAAATGTGTAGTCATCTTTCTGTTAAAGTATTAATTAAACAACATGACCCGAGCGGCGGGGGCATTACCGACTCAGGGCCCATATTTAGTTAACAAAGGCCCCGGGGCATTACCTGAGTCGGTAAATGCCCCCGCTGCGAGGCTCATATTGCTATTAGTACCCCAGCCCGCATTATGTGCGTGACAGGGGCACTAAAAGCATTTTATTCTGTCCCGAAATGCTGTGGAATTTCGTGACAGTTTTGTGACAGAAAAAAAAAAGAATCGACCAAGAAAATGGCCACCATGGAAAGGGAAAACAGAGTCCGTTTTTCCATTCCATGGCGGCTATAGTTCCCAGCGCATCCGCTCCTGAAAAATAAAAGAAAAAACGAAGCAGAAGGTAAGTGGGGTTGGGAGGGCGGAAGGGAGGGAGGAGAAGAAAAAAAAAAGTACCTGCGTCCCCGCTGGGGGACGATGGAAGCCTCTAGCCATGTGGAGGTGCTGAGCGGGGATGGCCCACTCCGAGTCTCCACACTGCTGGAGCCTGCTATCGGTCCCCAGCAGGGACGCAGGAGCAAAAAGGTAAATGGGGTAGGGAGCAGGGAGGGATAGAGGCAGGGAGGGAAGGAGGGAGAGAAATAGGGAAGGAAGAAAAAAAAAAGCTTACCTGAGTCCCCGGTGGGGGTGAAGGCAGCCTCTCAGCCGTGGGGAGACTCGGATCAGGGATGGCCCTGCTTCGAGCCTCCTCATTGGCTGAGGGGCAGCCACGCCCCCGCCGAGGACAAGGCGGCAGGAATCCGGGCTGAGAATCGAAAGATTCTCGGCCGGGTAAGGACCTGGTGAGAGCCAATCAGAAAGCTTGTTGCATTCTGCTTGACTCTCGCCGGGTACTAATCTTATATATATAACATTCTCTAAGGATATCTTGTCTAGAGTGGTTCTCTCCACATCTTATTGCCCTGAGGAATTGGCCTGGTCATTGCCCCATGACACACTCTAGCCAATCCTCTTTTTAATGTTTGGCACAAAGGAAAGCAAGACAGATTCAACTCCAATGCAGTGATAGATGTTGTAACCATGTTGTCATCACATATAAGTCCTGAGGGTGTCTGAATGAGTACATATGGTTCATGATTATAAATACTTTAATGCTAAGGTTAAGGCCAGCGGTCATTATATACTTAGTCATTTAAGGGAATTGTCCAATTTGACTGAAAATAAATTACCTATGGTTTAGTTGACTTAATTTAGGCTGTACGAAATGATCATACAACCAAAAATGTGTACAACTAGGTCATAGTGTTCCATTATTGTAAACAAGGGAAATGGAGGTTGAGGGGTTGTCCCCTGCTCTGCTTGCTCACTATAATGAGAACAGAGGTTTCAGGTGTGTCCCCTGTTTCCATGACATTGTAAGCGAGGGACTTTAAAAAAAAAAAGAAAAGAAAAAACAGAAAGGGGCCCTGCGCCGTCAGTTCCGACCTGCATTGCAGGAACGGAACTGATGCTGCAGGCATGTAACAGAAGTGCAGGCAGGTGGCAATAAGGTAAGTAGGGGAGGGGGTTGGATATAGGGCTGCTGGCGGGCCAGGGAGTTGGCGTGTTTGGCTGAAGGTCAAAAGATTTGCAGCAAAATTGACTACGGTCAATTCCGCAGCAAATTTATGACCTCGGTCCGACAACCCACATCCCATTTAAACATACAATCCTTTTTAGAACAGACATATTTGTCAAACATGAAAGATGGTTATGTTCCCTAACTGCTCTTTGAGTTTATGAAAAGCAGCCAGGAATCCCTATTGGTGCTATTTATCACCTTTCATCAAAAGGAACATTTATAACATACGGAAAGGTTATATATGGCCTAAAGAGTATGAAGACTTTTTTGGTATACACTTTGTCCGCCAGGTGTGATGGTTGTTTCTGTACATTCTCCTATGCAGACAACAAAATATAATTCAACCAAGATGATCACAAAGATGCATCTGATATTCAGTAAAAATGAAGAGGAGTGTTATCCTCAGTAGCACAGATATAAAGCACTACTGAAAGAATAGGGATTGCCCAGCACCCTTTCTCAAAGTAGAGTTAAAGCAACCCTTTAGCAGGAATGTAGTGGACAAGGCAAAACTGTGCCTAAAGCGATGAAGTGTGGTGTATGGAATGGAGGAATATTTGAATGGCATGTTCATTTATCTCACATAACCCTTTTCAGGTTTTCAAATTCCATATCTTCAGAACTCACATAATGGGCCACAATCGCAAAACCTTTTTGCCACAAAGGATGAGATGCACCATTACCAACTTGACATGTCATCTGGTCCACCAAATGATACAGATGTCTTCTTCTTCCCTCGATAGTAGTGTGAAAGATTAATGTGAATTAGAAAATGATCTTCGAATTCCAGAAACGCAAGCTTCATTTGAAACATATATGTCCATGACATATACATGATCAGAGATATTAATAGTAAAGAATACTACTGTATCTAACCAATTATGGTATTTATCGTTAACTACATTGAAAAGTAACACTTATATAAGGTTGGAACAGGCTGGTGACCTTTCATAATTTCAGCCACCACCAAATTTCTAATTGACATCTCTCAAACAAAAAATGAATACATCACTATAGCATCCCAACTGTGTTTGTGTCAAAAAAGACAAACATCTCATAAAGTACCTTAAATCCTTGCAGCTTACAAGAGAATGTCATGCCATTTGCCCAGAATTGGAAATCAGATAGTGCGGACCATAATCTGTAACTTGCTCTCAAGCAATAATGTATTTCCAGGCAATTTTACACCCCACCAGCCATTCAGGAACAAATTCATTTCTAATTCCTGCTCTCCCATTAAAAAACTGTTGAATATGAAACAACACAAATGTCCTTACAAATGGAAAGGTGATTACTTTCAAGAAGCACTCAAACAGAGGCACCAATAATGCAAGGTATACCAAACATTCATAACTCAAAAGAAGAATCTGAGGTTGATTTTCTGGGTGTAACATAGACATGTTTCACAGATAAATATACCATTCTTGTAGATATCATAATCTGCATGAGTAATAGGATACTGCTACTCCCTCCTCGTCAATTGTTGCACCCAATGCACCATCCTCAGAAACTTCCATCAGCAACTGGTGTATTAGGGGTCCTCCAATTACAGGTAATGAATGAGACACCAAATTAATCCAGAAAGGAGCGCACACTATGTTATAAGTAACACTGTTTATTGCAGGTCCAGATGTAGCTGGAAGAGCACAATTCAATCAGCACAATGGAACAGAACTGAAAGTAGGGAGCTGTCGGCACGACCTACTGAAGCTAAACTCTATATCTTGTTTCACACTATTAGCATAAGTTTGCAACAAATGTTAAAACATCCTACGGAGCTTATTGTTGGGACTATGTCAGTCCCCTATGGCTAGGTATATGTTACCCGCTCCTGATTGGAGAAGGCTATCTTCATCCCCTCTGTTCAGAAGCACCCATTCTGACAACACAAGCCGTACTGCACCTCTTCAAAATGACATACATGTTTATTACATTATTGAACTGACCACCAGCACTTTAATAATCCGCCAGTGGCCAGTTCTCATAAGACGCACAAAAAACCCTGAGCTTGGCAATGAAGAGTTGTTCACATGGCATCTAACCAATGAGGTGACCTGCTGACATCAGCAACGACACACAACACTGTTGCACCTTACAGATACCAACCTTCTCTCCATGATTAGTTCCCTCCCAGGTCATTACCTCACCCCACAGCCCTCTTCTCAGGCCCATCTGCCATGGGGAGATTTGAAACTGCTTACCCCACTGCGATCCAGGTCTTATTTGCCTGAACATATTCGCTATTTTTCTTCCTTTCCCAGAGAGTGTCCAGGTGCCTGGCTCACTGGACTCATCTCTCATTGGACTCATCCCTCAGTGACTCCAGTCTCCGGGGAATGATTAACTTGCAACATTTCTCCAGCACATTGCCATGGCTGAGTGCTCAAGAAATTCATGTCTGCCCCGAAATATGGGGTCTGTCCATGTGAAAACCCAAGTGCCTTACCTGCATCCTATTGGTCAGGGTGGCTCTTATATGGGTTATATTATACTATACTACCTTGGCTGCCCATTGCCCCTATGCTTCGATTCCCATAGCATCCCCTGTGTGTCCCCACCCCTACTTTTATCCCGCAAACTCCTCAAGCTGCACTTGTGCACATAGAGCGGCCAACAATAATGTCCCCCCATCTGGGGATTCCCCTCCCCATACCCATCATTCTAACAACTGACAGCACTGTATTTGCACTTATACCGCATTCCACCCTTCGATTGATCGACAAAATTTGGCCCACCATGTTCTTACTTACCATCTTGGGGACCCACAACCTTGTTACCCTGCTCATGCTCCCCCGTTCTCCCTCATTTTCCCCCAGTGATGATTCCAGTGCCATAAACTCTTATCCACTTGTGGATCAAGTCTTGCAAAAAGCATTATATTCATCTACATTTGCAGGCAGCACTGTAAGCACCACTTGTATATCTCCCTCCATCGCTTCAGATCATGTGGCATTTGCTTTTTTCACCTGTGTTTTGCCATCCTCCACACCACCCTTCTTTGACATTACATACCACCTTCCTCCCTCTATATATTTGCAATGTTTAAATATCATCTGGCCTGCACAGAAGGGGATGAGCACCAGGACAAGCTGGGGGACAGTCAACTTAAACACGTTTGCCAAGAAAGTGGGGTCCCAGGAGAAGAGGGACTCAAACCATTTATCCGAGGCAACAGTCTGTTTTTCCTTTGTTGTTTTTTCATGGAGAGTACAATTTCCTCGATGGCCTGAGTCATTGTTCATGGCATCTTTGTCCGGAATCACTGTGCAGCATCTGCTGCCAATGTTGTAGCACATGCCACCCTCCATTGATGTCTAAAATGTACCTGTTCTGCAGTGCCACTAGTCTTATTGCACTGAGTTCTTCCCTTCCTGCATTGAGCCCCTTATCCATCAAATTTTCCAGCTGCAAGAACTTGTAGTGGGTCACCGGAAACCATTAGTGGCTGATTGGACCACATGAAGCATGAATGAGGTGAAGAAAAAAGATTCCCTTGAAAAAATCCAAAAGTGATGCAATATATTTTCCAAACTCTGTGATAAGGCCGCCAACCAGTAGTTGTTGCAATGCTTACTTCTATTCACAGTGTGCCCCTGCCCTTCTCTGTCTGCTGTTCCTCCATCATTCTTATTTTTAACAGTGCCGGTTGGTCATTCAACTTTATCAGGTCTGTTTAAGGCCCTACAAGGGCCGGGCTGTGGAGCATGATGAGAGCACACAGTCCACCCAATCAGGACAGCTGGGCATAAGGCTTGGTTCCACAAGCCCACCAGTGATACATCAATGCCACTGTCCCGCTCTGCAATACCTTGCTACCCTCCAACATGTGCCACTGGTGTTGGCCCCAGATATGGTGTCCGTGTTGACCTGACACATAAGGAAAATCGTGTAAGAGGCTGCATGTGGACTGGTTGATGTCTCTCATTTAATCAAGTCAAAGCACCAACATGGTTATACCACACTGCCCTGTGTCATTCATTTTTGCTAGTACATCCTCTCAAATCCCACTAATCGTTCTGATCGACACAGCACCATTCCGCCCTCCCATTTGCCATCAATAAAAACTGATATCTTTATCCTCATCAAAGGCCTTGTATGGCACGACAGAATGTTGTGAGCTGATGAATTTTTGCAATGCACTGTCTCGTAATTAGTGAACAGTTGCTCCCACTTTCTTGCCCCTTCTTTTATATATTGTACTATTATGTACTTAGTAGCCTCATGTGTGGCCATCCTTTGTAGCTGTATATAGTTTTCAGCATATACCTTTTCCCCCTTCATATACCCAGTGAATTGCCATACAGTGCCCATGAACGAATCCCCGCATTCCACACAATGACAGGTGCATTAATAATCCCTTTTCCCCACTAGTATATTTTGCGGCAGAAATTATTTGGGCACCCCAGTGACGAGTGGAATGAGAAAACACAGATCATCATACCATCATACCAGACATTATTTCCAAATATCATATCTTGCCTGCCCCCAATTGCATTGTGAAAAACATCAGAATTGTATACACTCCTTTTTGTTCTCATATTTTTATCATTATTTAGAGAGCTGTTGGTCCTGTTCTTTATCAAGAACTAGAGAAGACCCGGGGGACGTGGCCGACATGCAAGCTGTGTGGACGTGAGTCCTTTGAGCTCCAGGTTCTGCTGACAATATCCTGCAATATATCCTGTTTTTGCAGATTAGAATTGATAGAAATCATACCTGTGAGTGGATGTGTGTCTACTAAACATCTGTAGCGAGTCAGATCCCCTGAAAATGACTCCCGCCGGTGCCATCTTAAACTAATGTATGTACCCACCTGGCGTGAAGGCACCTGGTCAAAATGGCCACCCTCACTAAATAGAACAGAGCGACCATCGGTGCGTGACCGGTGACATAGAGAAGCAACGGTTACATCCAGACCAGGTATCAAAGGGCTCGCCGGCGCTGAAAGAGCTGCTTGGCCCTGACTGTGGCAAAGCCTCTGAAATGGGCCATTAGCTGCTGGCCGACCGACGACCGCGGGCACGAGACCGGCTCCATCTACAATACAACGGGGGAATAATTTCTAATGTCACACTCCCGCTTGGCTGCTCTGCTTGGGAAACAGGGAGATATCTAATCAGGTCAGCGGCATAACAGGAACATCGGACAGGACCCGCACAGCAATAGAGGCAACCCGGTGCGCACTGGCACACCAGTAATTGCACCCGAAACGCAAAAAGCGCCCAACTGCCTCCCACTCCCGAAAACTCCTGTTTGGACCTGGTAAGCAGACACCAACCCCCACAAACATTGGTAGCACAGGGTGTTGGGTGCCAGTACTGCAAGACGTGGTCGAACTCTGGCTGTTGCCCGCATCTAAACCTCAATTCACTTTTTAGCCTTGGAACATAAGAACCGCCTGGTGGAGTAAACAGGCACAAACTGCCGAAAAGCCACTTACCAAACTTTGCAGATATATACCCATGATCACTGCACCCTCTGGAAGAAACAGTGGTGGACAGCCACCACTCATAAGAACCACACGGGTAACTGTCCACTCTACACTCCAGAGCTGCGCTCAACCCCCTTTCCCCCTGACTCATCCGGAGGAAGATGCATTTCCCAGCTTTCTGACAAACAGACTCGCCTGTTTCGGCACAGAGACGGTTGACTCGAGCTACGATCGGAACCTGCGACCCTCTTGCTCTGCCGGAATTCCAAGCTGAAACAGGGGCAAGGATAAAACAAAGAAAACGTCCACGCAAAGCACCATAGACCAATACGCAACCAATTCTGCTATAATGACGGACATTGAACCACCAATGACCTCTGCCATCGAGGCCCTCACTCTGAAAGACGTGATGGCCGCCATTGCCAATTCTCGCTCCTCCTTGGAGAAAAAGATGGACGGCATCTCAGCAGAAGTGTCCTTTCTACATCACGACCTCCAAAAAATATACTCCCGCACCGGAGAGGTAGAGCACCGCATCTCAGCGGTGGAAGACGATCTCAGCGAGGTACACCAACAGTTTGCACAGACATTAACGCATCTGAAGACCCAGGAAGCACGAGTGAAGGAGGGCAACAGAAGATCCTATTGCAACAATATTCATAGTCTGGGCCTTCCAGAGAATGCAAAAGGACCCAGCATCGAGCTCTTTTTGGAACAATGGTTGATGGATCTCTTTGCACCAAAATCCTTCTCTAACTTCTTTTCAATAGAAAGAGCTCATCGGATTCCAGCAGGAAGGCCAATCCCGAACTGTCATAGCCAAACTCTTAAATTGCAGGGACAGAGATGCAATTGTACATATGGCTCGCGCAAAGGTGTTGATTACACGCAACGGTTCCAAAATCCCTTTCTTCCCAGATTATACCCGAGAAGTCCAAAAGCTTGGCAATCCTTTGAAAACCTAAAAAGGAAACTTCACTCCATTAACGTCAAGTCCGGGCTGCTCTTCCCGGCCCGTTAAAGATTCAACATGATGGCACAATGGTGCACTTTACCAACCCGCATGAGGCCTGGAAGTAGGCGGAAACCCACATCAACGGAAACTGGTTCCTAAGCAACCTGGATCCCGGGGATAGACCCCGACACCCAAGAAATCAGAACCGATCTGCGCAACATCCCCCACCGCCGGAACAGAATAACCCGAACCAGGAAATTGACTCCTGAGATTAGCTGTTTGGACATGACGGGCATAGGAGCACAGGAGATACAGAGGCGGACAAAGAAGGTGCACCACCCGCCCAGGGCCCAAGGGTACTCACCTGCATTTAACTTCTGCCAATGACACTGTGACAATGGCGGCTACCAGGGCCACCACCCAGGACCCTACGCCTCTACCAGAGGTAGTACGTTTTTGATTAAGTTAAGATTAGGGTAATTTGGGTTACTAAGTTAATGCTGACACAGTAGTTTCAAGGGTCAGCAATGTTCGGGCGAGAGATACTTCATGTTGGGGGGAAGTATAGGGTGGGGGAGGGAAAAGTTATAAAATGATCTAAGCTGTTCACGTACTATCAAGTGTCCACATGGCTAAATCAACAAACACACCTACCACACATCATTCAGAACCATCACAGTCTCACACGACACGCCCGATACATTCATCCACCGGGCAAAACCCTGACATTCACTCCACACAGTATTTACGACCCTGGAACCACATATCCCAAATGACGCCTGTACAAACTCGATTAACACCCACTGATCGCCCCTGATCGCTCAAACTAATCACCTGGAACGTGAATGCAATGGGCTCTGGGATCAAGAGACGTCTTATCACTCAATTTTTGAATAGACATTCCCCCGACATAGCACTCATAACCGAAACGCACCTTGCAGACTTGGCCTGCACTCTCTTCCGGAGAACAAACTATTGCTCCGTGTTTAAAGCAGGATACACTATGGGGTCTTGAGGCACACTAGCGTACCCCGTTCACACCACTTATTGTGGATCAGGATCCCAGGGGCTGATATGTGATATTGAGTGGCACGCTTTGGGGAGAAACATTGGCTATTGCTAACATATACTTCCCACCATGGCTCGGAGAGGAACTACTAGATGAACTGACTTCTTTGAAAGCGAAACATCAGCCTGATACATGGATCCTAGGGGGAGACTTCAACGATGTAACGTGCAATACTTTAGATCACACTCACATCCGAGTTTGTAACCCAATCAACCCCACAAAACTAATGACATTCATATCGGCTTTGGGCTTCCGTGATGTATGGAGGGACCTCCACCCTGGGAACAAAGGTTACTCATTTCACACAGGGGCCCACGGCTCCCTCTCTAGATTAGATTACCTTTTCCTCCCGGCTACGGACGCACAAAGGGTGCTCACTGCAGAATTACTCCCTCGAGGCATCTTGGATCATTCGCCACTAGTGATGAAATGCGGGTTAATGGGTTAATCCCCCCAAGACGTGGCGACTGAATAACTATTACTTGTGCTTCCCCGACTTTATCGACCATATCATGAACAAAACCAATGAATACTTCGAAATAAACTCTATGACAGTTGATAGCCCGGTGATAGTCTGTGAAGCATACAAGGTGGTGCCTAGAGGGGAAATAATCTCCTGGACGTCCAACAAAAAAAAGAACACTTGCGTAAAGTGATAAAGGCTGAAAGGGAAGTGGAGGAATGGGAGGCCAAACACATTCTTGATAACACACCTGAGACTCACAGTTCCCTTTTGAAAGCTAGGGAGTATCTATGTAATATTCCGTTAGATAATGCCAAACACCCACACAGGGAATCAAGGGCTTGGATCTATGAATATGGGGATAAAGCAAGTAAGATGCTGGCGTGGTTTGAGAGAAGGGATGAGGATCAACGGCATGTTATAAAGATTGTAACCGATCACAATGAATGGATTCAGTCAGACCGGGAAATGGCAGAGGCCTTCGCTAACTTCCACGACACTCTTTACCGCAGCGGACTTCCCAACGGACCTCTCTTTCTTAGATAATGTCATACTGCCATGCTTATCCAAACAACAGAAAACGCAACTAGATAGCGACGTCACCAAAACTGAATTTGCCGCAGCCATTGCACAGCTGCAATCAGGGAAGACACCAGGTCCTAATGGACTCCCAGTTGAAACCTTGAAAATAATATGCGGCAAAAAAATGGCAGCTCCCATTTATAAGATTTTCCTTCGGGCCAAGGAGCAAGGCACCCTCCCACTAGATCTACTCAGATCTACAATTTAAGTAATTCCGAAACCGGGTAAACCCCCTAAACTGTGTCCCTCATATAGACCTATATAATTGATCACCGGGGAAGCTAAGATTCATGCCAAACTCCTGGTCAACAGATTGCAACAGGTTATCTCATCCCTGGTCCACCCTAACTTGTGTGGCTTTATGCCATATAAATCGACACAAATGAATATACAACGGTTACATCTGTTAATGGAGCGAGCTCCTATTATAGACACGCCACTTGCCCTACTGATGATCCACTTCGAGAAGGCGTTTGACTTGGTTGGATGGGATAGTCTCTGGGAAACCATGAGGCATATGGGGCTTGGTGAGGCCTTCTTGAGCTGGGTGCAATTATTGTATACAGGTCCGCAGCCAGAGGTGAGGGTGAATGGGTGGCCCTCTGGATCCTTCCCACTCGGCACAGGAACATGCCAGGGATGTCCTTTGTCTCCCCTCCTATTTGCACTGGTGATCTAGTCACTCACATTAAGGCTCCGACAATGCAACACCTGGACAGGATACAAATGGCCGGACGGTAATGAGGATAGGGTATCTTTATATGCTGACAATCTTTTAATATACTTTAATATACCAACCCAAACTTGTCCGATAGTCACACTAATGCTAGCATGCTTTAATCGAATTCAGTGGGCTAAGAGTCAACTGGGGGAAATCAATCTTTTTCCTGGTGAAAGATAGAGCACATGCAATTCCCCAAGACTGCCCTTATAAAGCAGAACAGGAAGGCTTTCACTACTTAGTGATCTGGATCTCCGGGAATCTGTCGAACCACTTAGCAAGCCCCGCCCACCTTGTGCCTTCCTGCTTGCCGCTATTTTCCCTACTTAAGGAGCCCTTCAGCCTCTTTTCCTTTACAGCTGGGGAGCAGATGTAAGTGGATCTAGGTCACCCGGCCTAAGTCCACCCACCTGGTGCCTTCCTGCTTGCCGCTCTTTTTCACCACTTAGCAAGCCCCGCCCACCTGGTGCCTTCCTGCGTGCCTCTCTTTTCCCTACTTAAGGAGCCCTCCAGCCTCTTTTCCTTTGCATCTGGGGAGCAGGTGTAATGGATCTAGGTCACCTGGCCTAAACCCCGCCCACCTGGTGCCTTCCAGGTTGCCGCTCTTTTTCACCACTTAGCAAGCCCCGCCCACCTTGTGCCTTCCTGTTGCTGCTCTTTTTCACCACTTAGCAAGCCCCGCCCACCTGGTTCCTTCCTGCTTGCCGCTTTTTTCACTACTTAAGGAGCCTGCCAGCCTCTTTTCCTTTGTAGCATGGGAGCAGGAGTAAGTGGATCTAGGTCATACGGCCTAAGCCCACCCACCTGGTGCCTTCCTGCTTGCCGCTCTTTTTCACCACTTAGCAAGCCCCGACACACCTGGTGCCTTCCTGCTTGCCGCTCTTTTCCCTACTTAAGGAGCCTTCCAGCCTGTATTCCTTTGCAGCTGGGGAGCAGGTGTAAGTGGATCTAGGTCACCTGGCCTAAGCCCGGCCACCTGGTGCCTTCCTGGTATCTGCTCTTTTTCACCACTTAGCAAGCTCCGCCCACCTGGTGCCTTCCTGCTTGCCGCTCTTTTCCCTACTTAAGGAGCCCTCCAGCCTGTATTCCTTTGCAGCTGTGGAGCAGGTGTAAGTGGATCTAGGTCACCTGGCCTAAGCCTGCCCACCTGGTGCCTTCCTGGTTGCTGCTCTTTTTCATCACTTAGCAAGCCCCGGCCACCTGGTGCCTTCCTGCTTGCTGCTCTTTTCCCTACTTAAGGAGCCCTTCAGCCTCCTTTCCTTTGCAGCTGGGGAGCAGGTGTAAGTGGATCTAGGTCACCTGGACTAAGCCCCGCCCACTTTGTGCCTTCCTGGTTGCCGCTCTTTTTCAGCATTTAGCAAGCCCGGCCCACCTGGTGCCTTCCTGCCTCCCGCTCTTTTCCCTACGTAAGGAGCCCTCCAGCCTCTTTTCCTTTGCAACTGGGGAGCAGGTGTAAGTGAATCTAGGTCACCTGGCCTAAGCACCACCCACCTTCTGAGCCCTGCCTCTTCCTTCCTGCTCTTAACTCTTAAATCAAGGACGTCTCTTGCCCGGGCGTCCAAAGCAAAGGGCAGTCAAAGAAAAGGGCATTTCCTGTTTGGACCTGTTTGGGCCAGGAGTATCCACGACCCAAACCCCTGCTAAGACAGCAGGTAAGCATGCACCAACATGTGTTTACACCCTCTGTCCCACAGGTCATCCCCACCCTCTCTGGTCCCCCCGTATTGTTCCCTTGTGCCCACCCCCTTCCCGCAAATAGGAGTCTGTCTTGCTACATTCTGGTTTCACCATCACTGTCTTGTGGCCAATGCTGGATTTTACTTTTATGGACTTAATTGATTCACAGTGTGTTACCCTTTCTCAACTCTCATGCTGGACTTCCTTTGCATCTTGTACTCATTGTGACCCTGAATCATGCTGTTCCCATCTTGATCTTGTATCCTGGCTTGCAACATTATTTGTTACTATTGACTTCTGCTCTCCCCTCTTGCTTCTCCACTCTTTTTGACTGCTTACTCTCTGTTCTCTCCTCTCCTCTCCCTTGTCCTATTTCCTCCCCTCCTCCCCTTACTCTCTTCTACGCACTTACTCTATCAGAATTGTTCCTGGACCTAGTATGATAGCAACCTTGTCTGTCACTCCCCATCCCCTTACTGCCCCCCCCAGCACTATCTCAAACGTTGTCAGGCCTAGTACGATAGTTGCTTATTTTGTTCCTCCCCTCCCTTTCTGCACCCCTCTCCCTCACCTTTTGTTTTTCTCCGGCTCGCCCAGAAATGTCGTCAGGCTTAGTATGGTAGTCGCCTGTCTGTTTCCATTTCCTTCCCACTCTCCCCCTCCCTTCCTTATCTATGTCTTAGCTCTTGCACTATCTAAAATGTCATCAGGCCAAGTACGATAGTTAATATAACATCCTTACTGTTCATGGCCTGTATGAATGTCATTGTATTTTCCCTTGTTCCCGCCCTTGCCTTGAAGCGCTTTGAAACACATTGTGTATAGGCGCTATATAAGTAAACTATCATATCATATCATGGCACAATAGTAACCCGGCCGAGCTTGGAAGACTTAAGTCATGGCACAGATGGACAGAGGCAGGAATCATGAAAGTGGGGGATGTTCTTGCAGAGGGTAGTATAGCCTCATTTGAAACCTTACAAGGAAGATTCCAAATTCCAAATACGGAGCACTACCACTACACACAACTGACTCACGCTCTGAGGAAATATAGCACAACAGACACTGCGGTGTCTGAATGCAAACCCTTAGAGCGTAACCTACTCACTGTATGCATCCCCATTAGACTCACATCTATTCTATACAACGCTATGACATCCTTTGCCACTCCAGAACTGGCTAATCTTAAAACAAAATGGGAAGCAGACGTAGGAATTATAGAACCAGAAGACTGGATACTGATACTAATGCACCCACGTGAGATCGCAATCTCCTCCAGACTCTACCTGATCCAACTTCAAATACTTCACTGAGTCTACTTTCCCAGAACTGTTCTGTATAGCTGGAAGCGTGCCCGAAACCCAAATTGCTTAAAATGCCGGGTTGGTGAAGGCACCTTCATGCACATTCTGTGGGAATGCCCCTGCATCAAAACCTTCTGGAGCAAATGTTGTAACAAACTATTTAAAGTTCTTACCCGCACTATAGTGCTAGACCATAAAACACTGTTTTTGGGTATAACAGATGAAAACACTGCTAATAAATGGGAAGGACTATTCTTATCCACAGCAGAAGGTCTGATGAAATACAAGATTGCTCAAAAATGGGGAGCCCGGAATGCCCGACCTTGACTCAATGGGCCGCCGATATGGACATATGTGCTGCCACTGAGCATAGAATATACATAAAGCCCCCCCTTGCACTGTAATACCAGGAATATGTGATGACACAATGCTCATGTGATTTATATATGTGTTTATGTACATGACCAATGTCAATACAAACATACAAACATAACCGGGACACATGGTGGTAGATAGGTAAATGTAAGTTTCTTATTCTTTTACTTTTCTTGTTTGTCTTCAAAATGAATACAAATATTTTATCAAAAAAGAGCCAGAGACGAGTGATAGAGAGAAAAACACAGGAAAAAGCCAAAACAACCCACACGACATGCATTTTCTGCTTTCTGCTATTGCTGCCACTATTCCGAGGCAACAGACCTCCTGTAAAATCTAATTGCAGAGAAAAAAGTCAATGACAATTGGTGAATACTTCCCATCAATTTGCTATGCCCCTCTTCTCTTCTCCGAAACAGCCGGTACTGTGGACGGCGTTGTTGCTGTTGTCTTGCCAAACGTCTGACAAATGGATCCATGGTCACTTATCAGTCACTTTGACATCTGTGAGAGTCAGATACACCACAATGTGTGGTGCTGTAAACCTAGGTAGTTTCCAGTTTCTGAAAAAGTATTTTATCTTCTCTCCTAGGTAGATGGATACAGCTGGTGGGGAGGTGTCTTCTTCTCGCATGATTGCGGATGAGTTCTCAGTGGCCTGCCGGCTTGATCGTGGATGTACCTGATGAGATTTATAGATAATTGCTTTTGTGAGTTCAGTCAAGTACTTTTTGAATTCTTCCCTCATTGCCTTTGATGAGTATGAGCATCTAATATTGCACATTCAGGCGAGGCAGGCACACGCATTCTCCTGCCAGTAACAATTTTATGCAGAATCAAATGGGGAACCGTGCCGGGCGAGCAAAGTAGTGCAAACAGAGCAAGAGGGAGACCATTTTGCCAAGTGTCATTGTTGTCTTTGCCAAGTGCTCCTTAAGCAGGCTGTTTAGTCTCTCAAACACACCGTTGGCTTTGGGGCGGTACACTGAACATAGGCGTGCTTTATCCTCAGGAGAATTAACCTCCTTGAATAGCTCATTGATATGATATGATATGATGTGGCATTTATAATGTGCCTGTTTCTAGGCATGACAAGACAAGGAAGGGGAAACAAAAGGTGGACAAAATAACAATCTTACTAGGCAATGTGTCATGCCAATCGTGCAAGTGCGGGAAAGAGGGATGGGGAGAAGTACCAGGGGGAACAAAAGGGGGAAGTAAAGTTAACTCACAAGTGCAGCCAGCGGGTGGCTCATAGGTGCAGAGAGAAGGGACTGTAGGGTTGCAGATACAGACCCATAAGTGATGAGGAGTCCGGAGGCAGTATGATGGAAACTAGAGATGCATGAGCCTGGGCCTGAGTTCCGAGGGTGACTAGGTGACCAGTGCATGGAGCACTCAGGTGCATCAGCAGGGGAGAGGAAGAGAAAAAGTGAAAGCAAAAAGGTAGGTCTTGAGTTGCTTCTGAATCCAGAGGTGATTCTGCTCAAGTTTTAGAGAGGCACAGAGGCTGTCCCAGAGGGAGGCCTCAGCCAAGGAGATAGATCTGCCCCCAACTCTCTGCTTGGAGATGCATTTGAACCTCGTAGAGTTGGAGGTAGATGAGCGGAGAGCTCAAGAAGGAAGATGTTGTGAAAGAGAACGTTTGAGGTAGAGCAGTCCCATACCCCAGAAAGCCTTGTGTACAATGCTGATGTCTGGAACTTAATTCTTGCAGCCACATGGAGCCAGTGAAGAGATTTTAGTGCTGGAGAGATACGATCCCATGGCTTGAAGCCAAGGACAATTCTTGCAGTCCTGTTCTGGATAAGTTGTGAAGGTCGAAGAATAGAGGCAGGAAGATTTAGAATGAGGTTGTTGCAGTAGTCCAGCCTAGAGAGGACAGTGAGAAAAGGAAGAATACCTCTGAGGAGGTGCAGCTGATAGTTTGACTTCTTAGAGATGTCAGATATGTAAGGAGAGAAGGAGAGGGTGGAGTCGAAGATGACACCAAGGTTCTTAGCCACACAGGAAGGAACAGGAAGAGGGCCGAGAGTGGGCAGCCAGAGAGAGAGAGGAAAGGATAGAGTGGTTTCCCAATGAGAAGGATCTCAGTCTTACTGGCATTAACGCGGAGATCATTGGCGGCACACCATTGGCAAAGTGTTGCCCATTGTCTGACCTTAATTCATCACATATGCCCCATCTTAGAAAAATCCTCCACACCAAAAATGTAGCCACTGATTTTGCGTCATTGTGGGCACAATGTCCTGCCTCAAGGCAATGTGAAAAATGACAGACATCAAGCATATGCATGTAAGAGGTACATCTGTCTTGCATGTCGACATAGTCAATTTGCAAGTGCCGGAAGGGCCACCTCATGTTGCGGTATTGTTGCTTGAACAGTTTTACATGTGCGCTCTGCCAGAATTCATTGGTACATTATGCAATTTGCTCTACATTCAGCTACAATTTCAGCCAATTCTGGCACAAACCACCTTCCATTTATTTCTGCGGCCATGTGTGTTCCTTTGACACATTTACCCAGAAGTGGAGCTGCTCTAAAGCTACATAAGTATTTTTCTAGGCTTCACTGGTTTCCCTGTGTTATTCTTTCTCCACATCAAATAAGTGGGAGAAAGAGAACACCCCTTCTATATCCATAGATCCTTCTCTTCCTGCGCTGATTACCCCTGCAGTTCAATTAGCTGGACAATGGGCAGTGCATTGAATGGTTCTGGAGCGTCAGCTGTCTCAGTCCTTTTTGATCCTTGCAGGATGATAGATCGCTTCTATGGTGTACCTGGATATAGATTGTTAGTGCCTTTGGGCAGGTAGGCTGCATTTTTTGCTGCTCTAGGAAATAAAGTCCTGGCCACCTGTGTGGGCGGCACACTTTATTATTGGTATCTATACTGGGAATGTCAATATCCTAATTAGCTGCTTCAGTAACTATGCATGCTTGACAGGGGACCTACTGCTTCTTCTGAATCCCCTCCTCTCCCATCATGCTAACCCTCAGTGCAATGTGAATGTGGCATAAGCAGAGTCACAATGTATGTTGATCACATGTCAATCAGACATGCCTAATGCTCTTATTAAGGCCACCAACTCAGCCACCTGTGCAGAGTAGTACGCCGGCAATCGCAACTGTATGCAAATGCAACATTCTCCCCCTACATGGCGCACGTCTGTGACACCTGTATGCCTGCATCCTGTGTTATAAACTATCATTGATGACCTGTCAATGAACATCATGCCCCCCCCCCTCTATTGGCTCCTCGTTCACCTGGATTTTCACTTCTAATCTGTCCATGTAAGATGCACAGTAATGAACTTATTCTCCATGCCCAGCAGGTGACATCTTACAACCTCAATGGCTGGGTTTGTCATTGTTATCTCATATCCTGAGGCCCTTTGAGTTGTCAATGTTGTTTTTGACTTCTCCAATATGGTAAAGATCTTGTACTCCATGTTCAAAACTATAGGGCAACCCATGGTTATCATTGTTGCCTTCTCTATTGCAACCCTACAGCCGCAAGTGATTATTCTCAGGGGAAATGACCCTGCATTACTTGGTCTAACAGTTGTTAGGCAGAATCATATGCAGTACCCTTTGGGAACACCACACACAATTAAGACTGCAAGTGACAGTACAAGTTCACCTTTGGTGCAAGCCTGTACTACACAGTAAAGTGGTAGCGATAGCTGAGCAACCAGACTTATCTCAATAGTAAAGTGAGCAGTACCAATAGTTACACAAAGGACAGCAATTACTATGGTTCAAACAAACACTTACTCAAGGTTTCAGAGTAAAAGAATATACATTTATTTACACATCAGTTATAAAGCATTTCACTATTATCAAGCATTTGAAAAATCACTATCTTAATACACTACACCATACCGAACAGATTCTGGACAAGTTAAGCTCAAAATGAAGTGTCAGCAAAATGGCACTCCAGTTATTTAAGAGAGGGACAGACAAAGTTCGAAGGACATTGAGCAGCACCAATAAATAAGTAAGCAAAGCAATCTAGAAAGAGTAACTACAATGAGGAAATCGAATCAAGAGGCCAGGGCCAAAGTCAATGGACCAAAGTCTTTGCAGAGGATCACACAGTTCAGAGTAGTTTGCAGGTTAAGTCTTTGCCAAGAGTTCAGAACGAAGTTGGTCGGACAAAAAGTTACTTTAAAGAATACAGAAGGACAAGCCCTTGGATTGGCAAAAGATTTCAAATAATTTTACCGCGGTCGGACGGAACAAGCGACAGATGTGAACAGTATCTTAAATGGAGAAGAAGGCAGAAGTTCAGGCGGACGTTCCTGGCAGGTCCTGCAGGCTCACGGTTCCTGAAGCGACTGTCGGACTGACACAAAGTAGGAAAAATAGGGTAGTTACCACTGCCACCAGCCAAATCTTAATGAAAAGGGAACAAAACAATGAATCATGAGAAACAGACAAAAAGGGATAGCTATTAACCCTTTCCAGAACTCCATATAAGATAGTTTGTACTGGGTCTGTGATTTTAAAAAGACTAATAAAGTCAATGGCAACTTTACATGTTCTGGGAGACAATAGTCAGTCCCAGAAAATGGAGTTCAGAGTGGGAAGTCTGAAAAAGACAACCCTGTGTCACTGCACTGAAGGTGCTATCTAATACACAGTAAAAAGATAATGCCTATGGAGTAGGTGAGGCTCCACAGTCTATGAACACACAAATGTTAAACACACACAGCAAAACACATGTAAGAGTGGGAAAAAAGGCTCACACTCTAACCAGGTGAAAAAACTAAATCCTAGAAATCCAGCAAAGCTGCTGAGGGACTCAGTAGGTAAGGGAAATTAGCCATTTTGGAGAATTCTCCCTAACACTCCCCCCCCAGACTAAGGGACAGGAGGATTTAATCCACTCCTGGATGAATCTCTTCACTCTCGTCGGTTATGAACATCCTAGCAAGACCATCAGCATTTTGGTGGTGACATCCTGAACTGTACTCAATGGTGAAATCAAACCCTTGCAGGTAGATGTACCATCTTAGAGGTTTTAGGTTCTCCCCTTTCATTTGCATTAACCATCTCAAGGGTTTATGGTCTGTTTGAATCAAAAAAGTAGATCCATCCAAGTATGGTCTAAACTTCTTCAAAGACCACACAATGGCAAAACATTCACGCTCTATGGTTGCCCACCTTGTTTCTGGTTCCTTCAGTTTCCTATTGATGAAGCAAATGGGGTGCTCCCTACCTTTCTCATCCAGTTGAGTAAGGACTGGACCTATACCTGTATTGGATGCATCTGTCTGCACAATGAACGGTTGGTGATAATCAGGAGCTCTTATGACTGGAGCTTGAAAAAGGGCTTTCTTCAGGTTTTCAAAGGCTTGAGTGCACTCCTCGTTCCATCTAAACTTTTTAGGGAATTTTGGAGAGGAGATCACATTCAAGGGAGAAGCAATGGACACATAGTTCTCTAAGAAATTCCTGTAGTACCCAGTGAGACCTAGGAAGGCTCTCACTTGGGTTTGAGTAGTAAGGGTGGCCTAGTTTTGTCCAGTTTGTATGTTGCTAGGCAATGGCCTTATTTCACCTCCTCCTACCTCATGACCAACGTAGACCACTTTGCTCTGACAAATTTGACATTTGATTGTCCTTTATGGTCAGGTGGGCCTGCTAAAGAGCCTGCAAAACATATCCTAAGTGATCAACATGTTCTTTCCAAGTAGGTCTGAACACTGCAATGTCATCCAAGTATGCCATGCAGAAGTCCTCCATCCCATTCAGAACTTTGTTGACCATCCATTGGAATGTAGCAGGTGTATTCTTTAATCCAAACGGCATAACCTTAAACTGGTAGACGCCTGCTGGGGTTGAAAATGCAGTTTTCTCCTTATCATGGTCGATCAGGGCTATATGCCAAGTTTTATTGACTGCCTTTAGAGCTCTATAGTCCACACAGAAGCTCAACTCCTTGGATCCTGCCTTTGGTACTAGAACAACTGGACTAAACCATGGACTTGTAGAGGGTGCTATAACCCCGAGATCAAGCATCTAGTTGACTTCTCCTTTGATGTGGTATCTCACATGTTCTGACATTCTGTAACCTCTTCTTTTCACAGGTAAACAGTCACCAGTGAGAATATCATGCTGGCACCAAGGGGCCAAGCCTGGTGAAAGTGAAAACAGGGAGGCAAACTGATTTAACAGAACTTTGCACTCCTCCTGTTGTTCAGATGTGTGTTGAGAAGAAAGATTGACTCCTTTTATGTTCCCATATAAAGGTTGGCCTCGAAGGAGGTCAGGTAGAGGTTCACCCTCCTCCTCCTCTTGAGCTGAAGCTAGAAGCAAAGCTCCCACTTCTGGTCTCGGGACATATGCCTTCAAACGGTTGGTGTGAAAGACTCTGGGAGCCTCCTTAGGTCTGCCTAAGTCCACCAAATAGTTCACCTCTACAAGTTTGCCCACAACTTTGAAGGGTCTTATCCATTTGTCCTACAAGGCCCTCTGACTTGTTGGCACCATAACTAGTACAAGCTGGTCTTGAGTAAACTCAACCATGCTGGCCTTCTGGTCATGCCAATGCTTGACAAGAGCTTGACCTGCTTTTAAGTTATCACTATCTTCTGCCACCATGTGTGACATTCTCCTCCGGAGAGCTATCACACAGGCAGTCACTCTGACTGGCTTGGGGGAAGGAGCACTCTCCAACCCCTCCTTAATCAGGGCCAAGGGGCCTCTGACTGGATGGCCATCGAGAAGTTCAAAGGGACTGTAACCAACTCCTACCGAGGGACTTCTCTATAAACAAAGAGAAGGCATGGCAGTAGAAGGTCCCACTTTCTTTTAAGGGGTTCCACTAAGGCACTTATCATGCTTTTCATAGTACAATTAAACTTCTCTAGCAGACCATTTGTCTGTAGATGGTAGACTGTAGAGAATGTTGTGACACCACAGTTTTTCCACATGGCTTGCATGTAGTGGGACATAAAATCGGATCCCCTGTCGGATATCACTTCCTTAGGAAACCCTACTCTTGTAAAAATACCAAGTAGAGCCTTAGCCACAGCCAGAGCCATAACAGTCCTCATAGGTATTTCTTCAGGATACCTAGTAGCATGGTCTACTACAACCAGGATAAACCTGTTTCCTGAAGGCGTGGGAGGGTCAAGGGGACCAACCATGTCGATGCCCACCCTCTCAAAAGGAACTCCCACCGATGAGAGAGGCAACAGGGGTGCCACATTGTTGGCTCCACCCTTGCTAGAGGTTTGGCAAGTGTGACAGCTCCTACAACATTTTTCAACTTCTGAACCCATTTTAGGCCAGTAGAAGTATAAGGAGAGCCTTTCCTTGGTCTTTTTGAAATGCAAATGACCAGCCAAAGGTATCTCATGGGCCAACTGTAGGAACTGCAGTCTGTTTTCTAGGGGCACCACAAGTCGTTTGCAGTCCCCAGGGATAGACTCAGTCAGTTCACTGTAGAAGAGGCCATCTTCCCAGCTCAACCTATGCTTTCCATCTCCTTGCCCATCAAGTTGAGAAGCTGCCTGTTGTCGAAGACCTTTAAGAGTAGGACACTCTCTTTGTCCTCTGCTGAAGTCTGCCCTGTTGGGCCAAGCTTCTGCCAGTAAAGACTGCAGCTCAGGATTGTCAACAGGGTCAAGATCTCCAACCAAAACAATGTCTTCCTCCAGATCTGACTCTTCAGAAACTGGATCAACCACACAGGGTTGTACCTCACACTCTGCCTCAGCAGGTGGAGGAGTCACAGGTGTGACTTTGGACAATCTTGGGGATGTCCTTGTTGGTAGCACAGCGGTACTATCTGTCTTTTTCTTGGAGGTCTTCGGTTTCCCCTTTGCCTCTTTCTATCCAGAAATAGCAGTGAGCAACTCCTGTGGAGTGGGGGTGATAGCTTCCTCTATCTCCTCCCCCGGAGAACCTCTCAAGGTCCTCTCCCATGCAGGCCTAGTGAGCTCCTGTTTCCTTTTACTGGGAGGCCTGGGGGTACTAGACACAACTCCAAGAGTTTTCTGGTCATTACCCAACAGGACTGTCCCAGGCACTTCACTCTGCACAGTAACAGGTATCTTGACAGTCATATCATTAGACTGGATGTGATCTGGTAACCGGGGCAGCATTTGCACAGGGCCTCCGGCTAACTTGGTAAGGTGTTTGGGTGCCTTAGAAACTTTATCCACCTTGAAAAATGATTCATCAACCACAGTAAGGCTGGCTCCAGTGTCTCTGATGGCAGGAGTCTCCTGGCCATTCATAAGAACACTATCTTATGGAATTATAGACATATAAATTCTGTTGTTCCCACAAGCCCAGGGAAACTAAAGAAATGCTAGCTGAGACTCTCATGGGTTCATCAGCCAGTAGGTGAAAGTTTCCACTTGCCATAGGTACTTCTTCCTCTGGGGAGAAGGCTAAGGAGACAGTATGGGCCCCTAAAGGTTTACCCTTACATCTGGGATCCCCTTTCACATGGTCAGTTGACCCATAAACATAATATTTCCCAAATGTCTTGATGAATGTGGGCTTGTTCTGACCTCCATCGGATATGGGTCCAGATGGTGCACTAACCTTATTCGGTTTCCCTTGTGGTTTACCCTTATGTTGCTGTTTGTGGCCCCCTTCTGTATTGGAGGTATTTGAATTCTCCTTGTTATATTACTTTGGCTGCTTTCCCTCATCCTTCTTCTGAGTTGCCCCAGAATCCTTGTGAGTGGCCCTGTTGGAAACCCACAAGTCAGCAGCCCTAGCTAACTTCTTTGGATCTATCTCCTAAGAATCAGCCAAGTGCTGTCTGAGCTCAGGAAAGCAGGCATCATAAATTGACTCCAAATAACAAGATTTCTCATACCTTCATAAGTGTTTACTCTGTAACCCTTAACCCAACCATCTAAGTTTTTCAAACATTCACATACTCAGTTAGCCGAAGGGGTACCATCATGCTTTTTGAGGGTCCTAAACCTCTTAAGGTACTGAGAAGGGGTCTTCCCAAATCTAGCAATTACAACTAGCTTCATACACTCATAATCCATCCTATCCACCTCCCCCAACTCCATCACAACATCAGATGCAACAGTGGATAGCCTAGAGAAGAGCCAAGGAAGCAACTCATTCCCTGTAATGTCTTGAATCCCAAGGTTATATTCAAACATTGCCAACCAATCCGAAATATCAAGCTTAGCCTCATACAAACCAACAATTTCTTTAGGCATATGGGGTCTCTAGGGACTAGAAGACCTAGAAGACTCTCGTAGAGAAGCATTTTGAATAGACAACTTTTTCATTTCTAAGGCATGGTTCATCTCCATTTCTCTGAGCTTAAGTTCTTGATGATTTTGTTCAGTTTGAGCATTTAAACGTTTAATTTCCAAGTCAAGCTTCACCTTTTCTAGAGCAATGAATTCAGGACTGAGTGTAGGACCTGTAGTCGTCCCAGTGGACACAGGTTGAGGTTGTTGAGCAGGTAAAGGAGCAGTGAGGCCTACATTGTGGGACACACCTGTTTCATCTAACTCATCAATAATAGACACATAATCATCCTCATCATTTTCCACATTTGCTGAGGGGTTAGGTATTTCAGACATACCCTCCAGGCTTTGTTTCTCTAACAACCTTTCAATCAATTCAGACTGTTTGCCTTTAACAGAGAGATTCCTTTCTCTACACAGATTTTCCAGATAACCTACAGTGTAACCAAGGAGAGTCTCCTGACTTTATCTTTTCATATCAGACATGAGTAATATTGGTTTTTAGTAGGGGTGTACCGAACTTCGGCTTCGAGTAAGTATTCGGCCGAATTCCGGCTGAAAAAAAGCTATTCGGCTCCGGCCGAATAGTTTCTACTATTCGGCTCTTGCCGAATATTTTAACATTCTCTTTTGAATACAATGCAACATGAACTCAGAAAGGTAAATATAGACTTCAGTTTGCAAAACTGAATAGAATTAGACCAGACAAATTGCTATCACACAGCTGAAAAATATCTTATATTGTAATCGGCTCTTTAGGACATGCTTTGGTACAGATTCTTAGACATAAAAGGTGCTCATCTTTTATACTTATCCTGCAACAATACAGGAAAATCTTTTCCTATGGCAAATGTTTATATGCAATGTGTACTTATTTCAGTTGGAAAAGACAAACTGAAAGAAATGTGCATAGAAACCTTCAGTGCCTGTCATGTCACTTCCCATTGCATACGTCATAGTCCCCCTTATCTTTTTTACAGACTTGATGAGTTTAACATTATCTGATATTTTATCAGGAATGATGAGTTGCATATGTTTGTGTATTGGCGAGAAGGAGTGGCTAGGATAAGTGAAAAGTGCGCAGCATATGGTTGGGTGGGGTGAATAGTTGTGAGATGGGGTTCACGCATTTAAGATTTCCTCTTGACTTTTGTCCTGCATGAGCCGACATGAACCATTTTATACATTTCTTTGTGAGCTGGAAAGAAGTTTCGAAACTAGACTGCATCAACTTTGCAACTGGATAGAGAATGCAATGCATCTGATTCACAAAGGCAGTCCTTTTGCATTTGTAAAGCCTCCTACTTCAACTTGAACTGAATATGCAACAATCTTCTGTATATTTGGTCCCTTCATTTTGGTTAAATTAGCTTTTTTCTGGCTTTTATACTTTAAAAAAAGATGCTACATTAATTACAATGAAGAGAAATAAAAGTATTGAATGCATTTAAAATGGTGCTTTAATTGTTTTTTTAATAAGTGTGTTTTTTGAAGTTTGGAAGATGATTTACTAAATAAAGCAACTATTCGGCTTCATATTCGGCTTCGGCCGGTATTCGGCCAAATAGTAAATATGCTATTCGGTACAGCCCTAGTTTTTAGTGATGTTTAGCCTTGTGGTTAGTTGATCCAAGGTAATAACACAACTCTAGTTGTAATTCTATACTTGATCCTCACAACTGTACACCAGTGTAAGGCAGAATCATATGCAGTACCCTTTGGGAACACCACACACAATGAAGACTACAAGTGACAGTACAAATTCACCTTTGGTACAATCCTGTACTACACAGTAAAGTGGTAGCGATGGCTGAGCAACCAGACTTATCTCAAGAGTAAAGTGAGCAGTACCAATAGTTACACAAAGGACAGCAATTAATATGGTTCAAACAAAAACTTACTCAAGGTTTCTGAGTAAAAGAATATACTATTCTTTACAGATCAGTTATAAAACATTTCACTATTATCAAGCATTTGAAAAATCACTATGTTAATTATACTACCCCACACCCAATAGAATCTGGATAAGTTAAGCTCAAAATGAATTGGGAGCAAAATGGCACTCCAGAAATTTAAAAGGGAGGAAAAGACAAAGTTAGACAGAAATTGAGCAGCCCCAACAAGTAAGTAAGCAGGGCAATCTAGAAAGAGTAACTACAGTGAGGAAATCGAATCAAGAGGCCAGGGCCAAAGTCAAGGGACCAAAGTCTTTGCAGAGGATCACACAGTTCAGAGTAGTGTGCGGTTAAGTCTTTGCCAAGAGTTCAGAACGAAGTTAGTTGGACGAAAGTTACTTTAGAGAATAGAGAAGGACAACTCCTCAGATTGGCAAAAGATTTCAAACACTTTTACTGCAGTCGGACAGAACGTGCGACCGGATGTGAACAGTACCTTAAATGGAGAAGAAGGCTGTAGCTGAGGCGGACATTCCTGGCAGGTCCTGCAGGCTCACGGTTCCTGAAGCGACTGTCAGACTGACATGAAGTAGGAAGATTGGAGGGTCCTGCACTGCCCAGGCAAGAAACCAGCAGCAGAGCAAAGCAACGTATAAAAGGTGCGCTCCTTAACACCCAAGCAGGATCCAATCCTCCTGGCTATCCGGTTCACTGTAGCTGTGCACAGCAAATTCGACCAGAGGAGGGAGGCCTGGCTTGAAGTTTGGTGAACTGGTTGATCCCACCAGGTCAAGGGGAGAAGATTCCTTGCAGATCTTCCCTGTTGTTAAAGTTAGAATATTCGGACCCGCAGCAGCACCGGGAGGTTCAGTCATGGTAGAGGTCCTCTTCTGTCAGCTCTCTTCGGTTCTCTTGATCCAGTGGCGACTCTGCAGTCTCAGTACTTTTTATGCAGTTTTCTCCCATTCACCCAGCCTGGCTGTCAATCACACAGCAGGGTGGCTGTTCCGGCGGGACAGTCACCACAGCCAATCACACAGAGTGTGACATGGGTCTCCAAGGAGACCCTGTGCAGGGAGTAACACACCCCTCCCTCGCATCCTGTCCCCTCAGACATTCAGGCGCCTAAAGAGGGCTTCTGTGCAGAAGCCCGCCAAAGGTCAGTGAACAAAGGAGCCAAACCTGGTTTGGCACGCAGAGTTAAATATGAGAAAGACTTTTACAAAAAGAAATGGCGAATAAACCCAGCCGGAACTGTATAAAAGTAAATATGGTCCAGCACGTTTAAGTTCGAGGCTACTAAGATAGCCTAAAACAATACCAAGGCTATTTAAAATAACAGCGGTAGGAAAAATAGGGTAGTTACCACTGCCACCAGCCAAATCTTAATGAAAAGGGAACAAAATAATGTTCCATGAGAAGCAGACAAAAAGGGATAGCTATTAACCATTTCTAGAACTCTATGTAAGATAGTCTGTGATTTTAAAAAGACTAATAAAGTGAATGGCAACTTTACATGTTCTGGACGACTGCAGTCAGTCCCAGAAAATTGAGTTCAGAGTGGGAAGTCTGAAAAAGACAACCCTGTGTCACTGCACTGAAGGTGCTGTGTAACACGCACTAAAAAAAGATGATGCCTATGGAGTAGGTAAGGCTCCACAGTCTATGAACACACACATGTTAAAAACACACAGCAAAACACATGTAAGAGTGGGAAAAAAGCTCACACTCTTACCAAGTGAAAAAAACGAAATCCTAGAAATCCAGCAAAGCTGCTGAGGGACTCAGTAGTTAAGGGAAATTAGCCATTTTGGAGAATTCTCCCTAACAACAATCCACTGTAGTATGCCAGGGGATTTGCCCCCAAGTTTTTTATCTGTCACCAACACTGGTGTGCATGCAAAATAATCACACATCTCTCACACATCTCTCACACATATCACGCATATCTAGGATAATGGCCTTCTCCATCTTTTGCAGTCCATGCATGGGACGGAGACAGCACTTCTGGCTCTTTCAACCTCTTTTGTAGGCAATTATGGGAGGTTTTGGAAATAGCGTCTGCAATTGTGAACTAAGTTCTATAAGGACCCAGTTCTTCTTGGTTGGTCTTGTTACATGGTGGCTTTGACTAGAATACCTCAAAGAATACAGGAACGGTCTAGCTTTAAGCTGGGCCATCTCGACTACCATGTCCGGGTAGACTCTCTTAAAGTACATCTGAGTCATTTGTGCATTCTCTGTTATCAAGGATTCCTCTTCTGACACAATGCACTTTAATATAAAAAATTTACTTTAGGGAACATTATTTCTGAGATGCAAAGGGTGATGACTGAGATAATGTAGGTAATTATTGACATCAGTGGGTTTATGGAATTTGTTTGTTTTGATTTAACAATCCTCACTTCAAGTTCTACATCCAAAAGGTGCAGTCTTGGAATGCCAACCTCCACAGTAAACCGAATCTGGTCATGTAGAGAGCTGAGATAGTTTAAGAACACATCTAGTTCTATTATATTTCGGTTCCAAATGACAAATGCATTGTCTATGTATCGTTTGCATGTTCTCAATTTCATTGACCAATGATGATGTGTTAACACATGTTGAGACTCAAGATTCCAAATGAATAGATTTGCATGTTATGATATGATATGATATGGCATTTATAACATGCCTATACACAAGTGTTTCAAGGCGCGACGAGGCAAGCGAGTGGGAAACAGAGGGAGGACAGACAACAATCCTACTAGGCCAGAGAGAGGTCAGACAACAATCCTACGAGGCCAGGTGTCATTCAGATCGCGCAAGTGTGTGGGATGGGGGGAAGGGACAGTGCAGTACATGGGAATAGATAACAATAAGTAAAAGTAACAACCAGCAAGTGGCAAGTGCAAGGTAAGTGCAGACATCAGGTGTCAAGTGCTGGTAGGGGGAATGTAGGGATACAGAAACAGTTCCCAAGTGCGGGGGTTGCCAGGCAGGCAGTGCACGTGTGAGAGACGGGTGGGGGAGGTACCTGGGACCGAGATCAGAGGGTGTCCAGGTAATCCAGTGCAGATCGGGTTAGAACAAGAGGTCAGCAGGAGAGAGGAGGAGAGAAAGTAGAAGCTAAGAGAAAGGTTTGCAGGGAGGCTGTTCCAGAGGGAGGCCCCAGCCGAAGAAAGAGATCTACCACCAATGCATAGGGTTTTGAACTTAATCCTCACAGCCACTGGGAGCCAGTGCAGCGATTTCAGACCTGGAGAGATACGATCCCTGGGCTTGAGGCCAAGGACAAGTCTCGCAGTCCTGTTCTGGGCGGAGAGTAGAGGCAGGAAGATTTAGAAAGAGACTGTTGCAGCAATCCAGCCTAGAGAGAACCAGAGCTCTGGAGACAGTGAGCTTCAGGGGGAAGGAGAGGAAAGAAAGAATACCTCTGAGGATGTGCAGCTGGTAGTGTGACTTCTTAGAGACGTCAGAGATGTGAGGAGAGAAGGAGAGTGTGGAGTCGAAGACGACCCCAAGGTTTTTAGCCTTGCAGGTGGGAGCAGTCAGGGGGTCAAGTGAGGCCGGCCAGAGAGCTACAGGAAAGGAGGGAACGGGTGTGTCAATTATGAGAATCTCAGTCTTACTGGAATTAAGACAGTGGTCATTGGCGGCACACCACTCCTTGTTAGCAGACAGACAGTCAGAAATGAGAGGAGGAGAGGAGGTGGGGCAAAGGTAGCCTTAAAATGAGCTGGGTGTCATCCGCATAGCACTGAAAGTTAGGGCACAAAGCGGCAATGCGGTGGGCAAGGAGTGCCAGGTATTGGTTGAACAGCCAGGGCAAGAAGTGAGACCCCTGGGGAACATCACAGGTAGAGAAAAAGATAGTGGAACGGAAGGACCCAAGTTGGACCTGGGAGGGTCGGTCAGAGAGGAAAGAAGTCAGCCATGCCAGGGCCTGACAAGTGATAGCCAGGTTATCACGGAGACAGTTGAGCAGGATGGCATGGTTGACTGTGTCAAAGGCAGAAGAGAGATCAAGCAAGATGAGGACACAGGGGATGTTAGAGTCCCGGTTGGAGAGCAGGTCTTCTCAGATGTTCAGGAGAGCAGTTTTCGTGCTTCTGGCAGCTCTGAAGCCAGACTGATGGTCATGAAGACAACCAACATATTCAGTGTGGAGATTAAACTGGGAGGTGGCAAGTTTCTCCAGGCGTTTGCCGAGGAAGGGAGTGATGGAGATTGGGAGATAGTTATCCGGGCAGGTGGGGTCAGCAGAGGGTTTCTTAAGAAGAAAATGCACAAGGGAGTGCTTCAGGGGTGATGGAAAGAATCCAGTGGCGAGGGAGTGGTTGCAGATGTCAGCCAGGGCAGGAGCCAGGGAGTCGATGTGGTTCTTGATAGTTTTGGAGGAACAGGGGTGAACCTGTTTTGACAAGACTTTCGTAGATCGGACTTGTTTAGAAACCACACCTGTGGAGAACAGGGGAAAGGCAGAGAAGGAGGGAGGAGTGGTGGATGCAGAAGGGCCAGAGGAAGAGCAGGGAGTCGGGGGACGGGGGGGGGAGAGTGAGGACAGGATTTCCTGAGTTTTAGAGATGAAGTGAGAAGCCAGTGCTGTGCAGAGGGCTTGGGAAGGGACAGGAGAGGTAGAGACTGTGGCAGGATTGGCCAGTTCCTTGCAGACTTTGAAGAGTTCAGATGAGTTGTTTGATGCCGCAGAGACACAGGCCTGCATATGAACTCTTTTCTTGGTGAGGACAGAGAGCCGGTATTGCCTTTGGAGCAGGCAGCAAGCCAGTTTGTCAGAGGATGTACATGAAGCACGCCATTTCCTCTCGGCCTCCCTACATTTGCGTTTTAGGGTGACGAAGTCTGAGTCGTACTAGGAGTTGCACTTGGCTTTTGGCTTCAGGTGGATTCTCATGACAGGGGCAAGGATATCAAGAGTATCAGATGTAGCAGAGTAGAGCGTGGAGAGGGCTGTGTCAGGGTGAGGGTCAGCCAAAGGGGGAAGGGGGGTGAGAAGGTGGAGGCGAAAGCCTCAACTAAAATGCACTTCATGGGTCGGATGACCAAGAAGATTGGTGGCAGAGATGGAAGTGGCTTGGCCTGAGGGGTGGAGAGGGTGAGATGGGAGGAAAGGAGAAAGTGATCACTCCAGGAGAGAGGAGTGGAGAGAGGGACAGAAAGGGGAGGTCTGAGGAGATCAGAACATCGAGAGTATGCCCTGCAGAGTGCATCGGGCCAGAGTGGAGAATAGTGAGTGAGAGAGAGTTGCAGAGATTGCGAAAGAGTGGGGGGACAGGAGGCATCCAGGTGGATGTTGAAGTCTCCAAGAAGGAGAAGTTGAGTGGTTGAGGCCAGGAATGAAGAGGAGAGGTCTGCCCATTCAGAGAGGAAGGACGAGATCTGACCAGGTGGTTGATAGATAGCAGCCACAGGGAGGGAATGGCTAGGGGAGAGAGAGAGCCTGCAGACGAGGCATTCAAAAGTGAAGTAGGCCTGCGTAGGAGTGACAGAGGTAGGAATCAACTCAGGGAATATCAGGGCTGCACCCCTTCCAGAGCAGTTGGACCTGGGCACGGAGAGGATCTTGTAGACGTCAAGGAGGAGTGTGTCAAAGGTTGTGACAGAGCTGGCTGTGAACCATGTCTCGGTGAGACCGAGGACATCGAGGTCAAGTTCTTCCAGAAGGCGACAGATGTCGGATGAGTGTTTGACAGCTGAGCGAGAGTTAAGAGTGGCAATGTGGAGAAGGTCGCCGTCCTTGAAGGACTTCCGGGGAGGGGTACAGAGCAGAGGTATTCCCTGCGGAGGTGTAGAAGGATCCCGAGAGGGGGCAGAGAGGGAAGGAGAAGGCAAGGTAGCCAAGGAGGAGGCAGCAGGGTGAGGCAAGGAAGCCGCAGAGGGGGAGAGAGAGGACAGCAGGAGAAGAAAGGAAATTGATGAGGTGCAGGAAGCATCTATAAAAGAGGTGAAGGTTGGCCTAAGTACCATGGACCAGGACAGTCCCATTCCAGTAAACATTAATGATGACCTTAGGGGAATGGAAGGAGGCCAGGAGGGTATCCCACTGGGTGCCACCATTAATGGGAGAAGAAGAGAAAGGAGAGAGCACAGAGACCATATGTAGGATCCATAGGTCTTGCAAGGGAACGCCAAAGAGGATGTCGTGAGAGTTTCCTTGGAGGAGGCACTGATGTAGGTGTCAGCGATAGGGAGGCCTTGATTTGAGACCATGATGTCGTTTTTAAACTTCTTCCTACCAGATTTAGTGAGAAGAGCAGGATAGTCAATATAGAAACAGTTGGAAAAGATAGGAGAGAACACCATAGAGAGGGAGGGAGAGGAAGAGGTGGAAGGCAGAGGGGGAAAACTAGAGAAATTGACACAGGGCAGGGTGCAGGCAGACGCGACAGCGAGTGGCAAGCCAGTTGAGTAATAGGACAAGACGACAACACTCAGGATTTTAGTGTTATAAAAAGGAAATTTTAAGACAGGAGAAGAAAAGACACCTACGTTTGAGAATCCTGAATAGAGGGAGAAAGGGCTAGGTTTCACAATGCAGTTTTTTAAATATTGATACAGTGCATATTATATTAACAGGCGGGTAAAAACACCCACGTTTGAGAATCCTGAATAGAGGGAAGAAAGGGCCAGGTTTCACAATGTAGTTTTTTAAATATTGATACAGTGCATATTATATTAACAGGGGGGTAAAAAAGCACACCTGAGTTTGAGAGTCCAACAGGTGGAAGGGGGGTAAGCAGGGAAGCCAGTGGGACTAAACCGGATGACTGGCATCCCCTGCGAACACCTGCAGACACAACAGGAGCCGCTTCAGTGGGAGCCGCCCTTTGCCTTAGGGGCCCTTAGCCGTGGGGCTGCCTGGCAGGGACTGCCCTGGTAGCGAAGGTAATGAGGGGGGGTGTGCCAATCAGGTGGTGGGAGGGCTGGAAGGTGGAAGTGGGGAAGGGGACCAACAAGGAAGACCACCAAAGGGGAGAGGGGGCAGGGGAACACACGCAATGGGGAAACAGAGGCACAAGGAAAAAGTTAGACAATCAAGGCCCACAGAGAGTCACAAATACTGTGTCACCAGCCTGCAATTACCCGCTCAGCTCAGCACGAAAAAGGTGAGCACGGTGAACTGCGACATACCCTTGTTCCACACAGGAGGCACAACGGTCAATGAGGGTGGTGGGAGGGGTGGGATGGGTGGGAGGTATGAGGGAGGGAGAGGACCAACGAGGAAAACCATGGAAGGGGAGAGGGGCAGGGAACACATGCAACGGCGAAACAGAAGAACAACGAAAAAGTTAGACAATCAAGGCCCACGGAGGGTCACAAATATCGTGTCACCAGCCTGCAGTTACCCGATCAGCCCAGCACCAAAAAGGCATAGGCTGGTGCCATGGATGGCCCCATGGAGGTGCCTGAGGCTTAAAGGTAAAACTGTGTTTTGTATCAGAAATTGTTACAAGTATAATTTTAGTGATTTCAAGTGTAAAGATCGTACTTGCCTTACAGTTCTCTACTCACAGTAAAGACCACTCAAGTGCCTAGAGTCCATCATTGTGGGGGATAGATGTGTACAGACTTTGTACATCAAATTATATTCATATATCATCTTGTATGCATTTTATTTCCTTCAAAGTGTTAAGAAAGTGTGAAGTGTCCCTAAAGCATGTCTCAGTTCTTTGTACTCCAGGTTTAAGTATTCTATATACATAAGTTGCTAGGGGATCAAAGATGCTGTCAGTCCCTGCTATAATTGGTCTGAGGGGGGATCTCTGAAATCCTTATGTATTTTAGGTAGACCATAGAATACTGGTGTAATGGGGTGATCTTTAGTTAAGAATTTCTGGGGTTTAGTGTTGATCCATTCATTTTCAATTGCTCTCTCTAGAGTTTCTTGAATCAATGTTGCAATAGTGTTGGTTGGATCCCGGGCAATTTTAAGTTTAATGTCATTCATTCAAAGCATACATTGTGAGTCATACAAACGAGTGTCCATTATGACTATGGCCTCACCTTTGTCTGTTGGTTTCAATGTAAGAGTACAGTCATCAGCTAAGTCTTAAATCAGTTGGCGTTGGTGCCTCCTGATATTGGGTTGTGTTGATTTATTGAAGTATGTTCTGTCTAGATCATTCAGCAGTTGTTTCTCAAACAGTTTCATAGCCACATTGTAAACCTCTGCATCAAATGAACTTTTAGGTCTCATTTCTAGGTAGTCGAATGTCTGCGATGGGTCTTCTTGTGGGGGTTGTACATCGAAACAAAAAAAAAATGTAAAGTCTCATTTTACTCTAAATAGATTGTTAGTCTCTTCTTATGGGTTGGAATTCTGTGTTGGGGTAAAGGACAACCCCAAATTCAGTATGTTCAATTGATTTTTAGAGGATATATTTACTACTAGCTGTTCTGCTTGTTCCATGATCTTAGGTATCTTGGGGTCCCTTCTCATTGCCTTTTTTCAAAAAAAGATACCGGAAAGGGGATTAGAAGTTGACACTGAAAGCGATGAATGATGACCAGTTGCTAATGTGGTACCGGATGCTGTACTGCCTGTGGCAACTGTGTTTGTGGTATTTGTGAATGTCTGATTTGTTCTCGTTTCTTCCCCACTGGTGGGAGTATTGCTACTCAAGTTAATTTCCTCCTGTCGTGGGGCTCTTGTTTGTAGCCTAGTGTTTGAAGGTGGTCTACTGTGTGGGTAGTGCTCCTGCCATGTATAGACTATGGGGCTCATTATGGATCCGGTGGTAACCCTGCCGGTGCTACCGGTGCTACCGGCGGGTTGCCGCCAGGCCCGTGTATAATTTACCGGCACCTGACTTCCCAGTGCCACCGGGCTATTGCAAGACTGGTGGCAGGGAAGTCAGGTTCTGATACATTTGTTAATCCCCCTTCCCATAGAGTCCCATCAGACTCTATGGGAGCGGGGACACAGGAGCACCGGCACCGTCAGCAACTGTGCCGGTGCTCCTGTGATAATTCTGCCTACTATGGGCACTGTGCCCGTTAGGGTAAGACCTGTCGGGCACAGCAGCTCCGGCAGGCAGACTTGTAGTTTGACGGTCCCGAAACAAGGGTGTCGGTGAGCTGTTTTTCCGGACGGCAGATGAGTTGCTGGATTTGCACACGGTCATGTCTGCAAATTGACATTTGTGTGGACTTTAGGTGTGAAGTATGTGATTATTAGTGCAATTAATTGTGCTTTTCTACCACACAAACAGCTGTAATCGAAAATGAAGTTGTACTAATGTATACCCATCGAACCAAGGAAGTGAGTGCTAAGAAATATTTTCATAAAGCACTAGTTGCTGAAATTACTTCTCAGAAACCAATTACCACCTGGTCAAAAAGGATGATAGAGATGAGGATGCCATGCACTGCAGGCAGTAGGCGGCATAGACCGCCACTTCCATTTCCAATTTTTCTCTCATGACTGACCTGGGAATGATGATTGACAACATACTCGTGACTGAATCTGGAGTCAGCTGCATGATCACGGCATTATCTTCATATTAAAACACAGTTAATATCGAATTGCATTTGCCAGAAATAATTACACACCTCCTTGTGAAGGTTAGGAATGTGCACATTGGATGCAAATATTATCTTTAAGTTGTGTATTTGCTTAATTTACTACAGCAGTAGTACATTTCAGCAACTTTGATGAGGCATTCTGTTTTCTGCTAAATGTACTTTAGGTAGTACTTTGCAAGTGGGGGTATGCAATGCTGAACACATGTTTGTAGGACGTTCAACCATATATGAACTTCACACGTGTACATGTTGTGTGCAATTATTTATTGCCACTATAAGAATTGTTGGGAATTTTGATCTGATTTATGGATGGTGCATGCAAAACAATGTGCTGTCGTCACTTCACTACTAGTAGATTTCGCAATTACACTGGAATACCACATACTGTTGAACACCACTACTCGAAAGACTAGATCAAGCACACAGTGGGGCAAACGTAAGTGCCCCTTTAGAGACATTAGTGTGCTCGAGTCAGGTTTGAAAAAGCATGAATAGATGCTCCCAGGAGAGAATTGAATTGTTCTGGTCATTCACATACTGAAATCGGTATTTGGTTTCATAATGTGAAAACCTACCAAGAGAGTAGCAGTGCGCGGGACACAAATTAATCAAAAACAAATAAATCATGTTCATGTACAACAGGGAGATAGTAAGAGTGAGAAAGAGTGGAGGGGGGCATGATAAATAACTGCAACTGTGTTGATGAGAGGTGTAGCAGAGTCAGGAACCCCGTGGAGGAGATAACGTTAGAGATAAGGGCAGTTTTTTGAAATTAGGAGACTGATGAATTGGCCTGGGGTTCCAGTATAATGCATTTTGTGGAAGGCATTTGTGACTCGGAGGTAGTTTCTGTAGTTACTAGTCCTTCCACCCCCACCAGGGCACTGCTTACATTGGGTTTATGTAGAGCTGGCTGCAAGCCCTCATATGAGCTCAGATGCCAAGAAGGAATACAAGAAAAAGAAGAATCCGGAAGAAGAGAGGCATTCTCACTAGCCCACAGTGTTAGAGAAAAAGACCAGGATTAAATAGAGAACGACCAACACTGTGTCCTTGTAGGACTACTAGAGATTGCAGGGTGACAGGGAGGTGTTGGTCCCGAGAAGAAGAGATACTAGCTTAATTTCTTTTTTCTTGTGAGAAAACAGCATCAAACAACAGCAGTTAATCACGTTGCCATTTGTAACTCTGTCTTTTCGGCCAGTGGAGACCTCATAACCAATTATGAAGACGAATATCTTGAGGGAGAGTATGACAAGTGTTTCCATCCATTTATCTTTTGGAGACTGAACTTAAAGAATCAATGAGATTTACACGTCCTACAAGATCCATGAAGACTGTTCTTCAGCTGTAAAAGATTCATGGTGAATGAGTGAGATCATATCAGAAGGCCCAGCAGGGGACACAATGACACCCACTACACTGAGGACAACACCCCCAAGAAAGACTCCTTGTGAAGGCAACAATCTCTAGGGCAACACACCTCTGTCACATGTTATCTAGATCTCTTCCATGCCTGGTTCAGTCCATGGTCGTGACCATCTGTGGACTGCAGTACATACTTGCAATGTTCTTGAATGCTACTGCAAACGACTTGAATGTACCCTATGTCTAATCTTAGGTTAGAAACCCTACCTCTGAAAGTGTTGTGCACATTTGAGATGCTGTAGATATTCCTATTTCGATTTACCATGGCCATTATTTTAGTGGCTTGTGGTTAAAAATAACCAAATAAAACAGGCTTTCATCACTGCTTTTCTATATTGCAGTATATTTATTCTTTTCAGAATTGCAATGTGCCCCTCGCAGAATTGCAGTAACTTTTTCTCTTTGCCCATACTATCAAAACAAAATCTCAGGTTACCCCGGTGAGTCTTTGGCTCACCACGATTTGCAGATAGTGGGATTTTAGAGTTGTGACCAGTTAAGGAGAAAATAAACTCTAGTATCACAGCTGGCACCAGGTAACATTCATCACATTTATTCATGCTATAACTATGAGTACAGAGTGCACCCTGCAGCCCGCCGTCTTCTTCTCCTTCCTCCCGGCGACCCTCTTTCTGGAATTCCACCCTTTTCTTCTCTTCAGCATTCCAATGCTCAACTCACGGAATACCACATACACCTCTATTGTATGTTCATCTTCCACCTGACCAATGACTGCATCACAATAAATATTGTATGTCAGATACTGGGAAAGACAATGGTGATGACAACTATACAGAAGAGCCCCTTTTAGAAATAGACACATTCAGCAATACATGTTTATATTTGTTGACTAGATGGCCATAGAGTTATCCCTAGGATGTCCACGGTAAACACATAATATTAATACAAAATACTCTAAGAAATGCACATAACAATGATAATTCTTTTGAACATTAGACATAGGTCCAATAATCTTTTCTTGAAGGGTTACATTAATTATTTTGGGCATACAATAGTATGTATTATATCTGGGCATGTCACACAAGAGTATGTGCAGATATACAAGACAGTGCTACTGCCTCTCCATCCTACTCTATTAGTGGTTCGCAAGCATGACCAGGAGAACGATTTGCCTTCGAGTTTATACAGATCCCCTTTCAGCTCTTATAACTGACTACAAAACCCACCTCGAGTTGTATATTTTCCAAAATGAAGGCCAACATCATACGATTTAGAAGGATTTATCAATGCTGAATTGACTTAACCATTATGTCTTCAGGCTGGTGCAATACAGTGCAATACAGTGCTGTACGACATGCATAATGTGTAAACAAAGATTATTTGGTATTTGGAATTCCAAAAACTGTGGAATCTTGAAAGCTCCTTTATATCACAGATCAGTAGTTCTCTACCAGGGCACTTGAATTACTGCAGAAACATTTATTTCTTGGCATTGTATCACCCCTACTATTATTTATTAAACTGCTTCTCTAGTCGTGCAATGCATATTTTTTCACAGCTGTATTCCCCTCTGATGTTCTACAAATGGAGGCACAGTAAACCTCAGTGCAACGGTCCTGCTTTCCAGTACCTAACCAAGGTGTGATAATCATTTATAGACCTGGACACACCATTTTACAGTGATCACAAATCACTCAAATTGTGGTCGATCTATCAAAGATGAGCTTTTGGGTAAGTTTGCCAGAAGTTTGTCCACATGACATAATGTTTTGACACATGGTTGGAACTCCCATTTAATCTTGGGCAGTTTTCAGAGAGGCAGGTGGCTTGTTGCTGGGAGCAGGTGTACAATATTTTGGGAAAGCTTAATAAAACGGACTAAATTTAGAGTAGTTATGATAGGTTATTTATAAAGAGCTTAATACCCAGAGGTTTCTAAGCGCGGACCCAGGGATTGAACCTGTGGTGCGCCGTGTCGTCTTGCTTCCAAGATGAGCACGTTGCCCCTGAGCAATCCTCCCGGGGTATTGTAAGAAGTTGTAAGAAGAAGTATACGGAGAGGTAGTTAGTGTCTGGGACCCAATAACAGAGTGAGACTTAAGGTTGGTTTTACCAATGCAGAGCTTTGAAACAACCTGATTGTTTTTAAGTGAGTAACAACATCAGTGCATAATCAGAAATGTGGGTAGGGAGGTGAACACCAGTATTGGCCTCATTATGAGGTCGGTGGTAACCCACCGGGAGGTTGTCACTGACCTCGGAACACCATTTTGCTGCTTCATATCCCGGTGCCACCAGGAGATTCCAGGTGGCGTCGGGCCAGGTTTTCAGTTGGCGGAAAGTGTTAGTCCCCATTCCCGTGGAGTCCAAAAGGTGACAGTGCTTCCATAAAAACCATGCCTGCAGGGGCTGGTTCTCCCGGCTGGGAGCAACAGCCCCTGTGGGCATTCTCATAGTCTGGTGGTCCGGAAAGGGTGCCGGTACGTTGCTACCAGCACCCCTATTTCCAGACCGCCAGGCTTGTAATGACCCCCCATGTCTATCTCTTGAAGTGAAAGGACAAGACATGCGTCATCAGGTGACACTGATAAGGAGGAGGAACTGCAAATCCATGAGGGCAGCCTGTGGGTGAATCACTTTTGCCTGGGTTTGCTGGAAGGGAGCCTCTAAGATTCAGTGAGATGGTGGGTGGCACACCATTCAGTGCCTGTCTCTTAAGGTTAGTGGTTGGGACACGTGTCATTGGGTGACATGTTATGGGATAAATGGGATGGCCCTGCAATCCTTGAGGGTAGCTTGTGGGAGAGTGAACTTTGCAGGATTTTCTCAGATGGAGAAACAAAGATTCAGGAGGTGGCCAGTGACACATCAGTCAGTGTCCATCTCTTGTAGCTAGCAGACAAGACATGTGCAATCAGGTGAAACCAGGTGGGAGGAGTAGGAATCCCTGAGAGTAGCTTACGGGAGGAGTCATGCTCACCTGATTTTGATGGGGTGGAAAAGCAGATATTCAGGAAGCTCCATGACCTACATTTGGACACATTTGAACAAATAGGCCAGCACCCAAACTGGCTTGAATAAGGGTGAAATGTGTGACTTAGTAGGCACTCTGGGAAGGCCACAATTGCAAGTGATCAATTTAAGTTATCATCAAAATCATGTTCCAACCTCCCTGACACATTTCACTCTAGACTAGAGTATATGTGCCCGTACAAAAAGTGCATGGGTGTTTCAGCACGACAATGAGTATTCACAGAGAATGAAAGAAGAAGCTGCACTTTCAGTTCCATCTACTATTTCAGGGGAAGAAGAGGAAGATGTGAGCATTTTATATGCTGGAGATTAGGGAGGGTCAACAAACTGAATACTATAATTGCTGGAGAAGAGTAGAAGAGTGAAAGTTCCAGATATCTGCCTTCACTTCCCCTTCTATTGGGTGAGATATAAATGTCAGGTATAAATGATGATGAGATGGATGATGACCAAGACTACATTGCTGTAAGCAGTAATGCAGAGGCCATAGTCTTAAAAGAAGTACTCCCCAACCTGCAAACAGTTTTATTGATAAACTGTCCTGTCATAGATCAGAACGCACATTACATCCTTACATGTCATCCAGAGCACAAGCAACACCTCCACTGACAGCACCACCATACCCACATGAACGTAACCTTTGTGCTGCTAGCCCACTACTGTATAAATGTAACATTGCTTGACTGAGTATCAACAAAATGAATCTGGCCACCTGCGCACAATACCAGAATTCAGTGTGTTGAGGGAAGGCAGGACCAAATTGGGTACCATATCTATGTGGTCCCATATGCAGTGGCACCATCACAGACTTAGAAGGAGACAGAACATCCAAGGCTAATCCCTCATCGTACCATTATACAAGAAGCATAGCTCTACCAGTCCACACAATTACCTGTGACAAAACATCATCTATATCAGTACTTCAGAGAAGGACAACGCGATCTACCCCCTGTACCCCATGGGTATATTTCAGTTATACCCCATTGTGTCATGGCAATACTATGGAAGCATTTGAGCATCAGCAAAAATATTGCAATGCCAATGAAAGACAGCCCCCACTCAATGCTAACCTGACTATATTATGGACCACATATTATTTGCCCTTCTAATTTATGGAACATAATGGATTCCAGCAACTTATTGGAAAGGTCAATTATTGCTAGAGAGTCCCGTATAATATATGTTGTCCCGCAAACTGATACCGTAAATGCACAAGGAGGTATTGGCTACAGTAGGGTAGGTACTGCAGCAGTCAATGTCCACTTCAACATGCTGGGTGGCCTAGAGTTATTCAAGAGGGCAGAAGGTGTGTGCAATTTCAAACCATTTAATTTAATTTAATTTCGTCATTTGTATGGCATCTTTCACCATGCGTATGGTCCAAACGCGCTGTAGGTTGAAAACCCTCTGAGGGACCGACGTCCAAATTATGGGAAGGTTAGGAAGTGCTTGCATGCGTGTATGCATAACGGTCGTTAAAGGTTATGAGGGCTTGGCCGAGTCCCAGCTGGCCACCCATAATTAATTGACATGTGTATGGGTGGAGAGATGCACACTAGGGAAATACGCTGGGGGGTTGTAAGAGGATAGTCTGTTACGTGTGTAGCCACAGTTCGACTTTTGGTCGTGAAAGGTAGCTACATTCCTAAGGCAGAAGTATTGTGCAAATTGTCATCCGAGTAGTATGTGAAAGCACATGTGTGCGGGAGTGGGGCCACACCTTTGGCTAATTCCAAAAGCACAGAGTGGAAGAGGAAAAACGCATTTGTTATAATAAAATGAAAGCCTAGATTTGGTACATTCTGCAAAATACTAAAACATCTCGGTTGATAAATTATGGTGGGTATATTCTGCATGCTTTGAACTATCATTAAGTGACTACATTCAAGACCATACCTAACAGTAAAGGCAGAATTTTGCCAACACTGTCATTCCCTGTAGAGGAACACATTCTACAATTGCCTAGAATCGATAGCATGGACATCCTCATGGACTTGACAAAGTGGAGCACCCTGCCAACTGCACAACCCTTCCAAGTGCTATACAGTCGCTATTAGAACAGGTCATCTGGTGCAAAGGCTACAATCTTTGCACTATAATGGCTACCCTCATAAAATACTCTGAACGCAACACCCACTTAGCCCTCCTGAATGATTCCAAGAGCAGCACAATGGCCAACTGCACAACATGTTGGCTACCCTAATGGATATTCACAGTGCAAAAATCATTTGCTACGCTTATAAATCATCTAAGAGCAGGTGCAATGGACACTTTTCTATTGATGTGGTTCAACACATTGGCCAACCTCACAAGTACCTCCAGTGTAATACATTGTCAACCCCCCACAATCCATCTAAGTTCAATACATTGCCGGCACCCAAAATACATCTAAGTGCAATACACTATCCCCCTCCAAAATCCATCCAAGTGCAATACATTACCCACTCCAAAATCAGTTTGAGTGCCACAAATTATCTCTCCCAAAATACATCTAAGTGCCACACACTTTCCACCCTAAAACACATCTAAGACATATACGTGTAATACATTGTCAACCCCCATAATGCATCTATGTGCAACACATTTCCTGCACCAACATATATCTAAGTGCAATGCTTTGCCCAACCCAAAATCCATTTAAGTGCAGCACATTCCCTGCCCCCACCAAATAAATGTTAGTGTGACCCACTCCCCACCCTCAAATGCCTCAAGTGCAACCCAATGTCTACCCCCCAAAATACATCTAGCAGGCTATCTCAGGGGTGCAGCAGGTAATCTACACAATGTTCTGATTTGAAGGTAGTAATAAAGAAGTGGCAGAGTTGTAATTGGTGCACAGTAATGACTGTGCTCACCCCCCCTGTTCCGACTTACCTTACTTGTTCCCGTAGGGTGCTATATCAGGCGTCCATGGGCAAACAGGTGCTAACAAGGATGGACGCTGCCCACAGGGGGGCTGCCCTTTGCCATGGCCCTTTGCCTGCTGCCCCGGGACTGCTGCCCTGGGAGGGTCTCTGAGATCAAGTCCTTCTGGTCACGTGGTAAGAGCCACAGACCAATCCGTGTCCAGATGGGAGTGTAAGGATTGAGGGGGGTCTGGAGGGTCAGGAATGCAAAGAAGAGTAGTATTAGGCCAAACGGGGAGGCCGAGCAGAAACAGAAAATGCAGGGAGAAATAAAGGAGTTGATGCTCTTACTATGATGCTGCGGTAAATGGGCCTGGGAGGTTCATTTGCAGAGTTAACTAGACAAACTTATGCATGCAGTATTTTCAGGGCAGAAGCCACCGAGGATTTCAAATCACAGATAAGGTGGAGAAGATGGAAGGACAACGGCTAAAGCCTTGTAGTTCTACTTGGGCTTTTTTTGCAGCACACAGAGCAAATGTTCTTCACCTCGTGGTCATACATTTTTTCAGCAATTGTGAGCCTGTGAATGATATGGTTGTTGCAGCACAGAAGACCAGCTCCCATTTAAGAGGGTCTAACTCTTCCAAAAATGCAATGCAACAAATGCACATGGCCAACATGTTGCCAAAATGCAAGTTGAAGACCTCAGTGGCCTCTCAATAGAACCATAGATGTCTTCATGCGAAGGCAACAGGGGAACTTGCCCCAGTCCCCCACCTTGCAGCCGGTCCCCACAAGCCTGCCTGAGCTAAAGTCAGTTCCCATTGTTCAACAAACTTAAATAGCAGACATCAAGATATTTTATGGCATGCTGCCGAGGCTTTAATCTTATCGCCTATCTGTTGTTGACAAGTACATTCTGCTCTGATCAATTCATCCTGTAATGCTTTCTGTGTTTATTGTAGTATACATCATTTGCCCACTCACTTAGTCTCAACTATTAAAGCATTCTGACCTTTCTGTGTGGATTATATTGATCATAAAGATGATTTTCTGCTGCTTTATATTAGTGAACTGTTTTATAACTGATGGTGTTAATACAGGTATATTCTTTTACTCAGAAACCGTGAGTCAATGTTTGTATGAACCATAGTAATTGCTGTCATTTTTGTAACTTCTGATACTGCTCACTTTACTCTTGAGATAAGTCTGGCTGCTCAGCCATCGCTACCACTTTACTGTGTGGTAAAGGCTTGTACCAAAGGTGAATTTCTAATTGCACTTGTAGTCTTAATTGTGTGTGGTGTTCCCAAAGGGTACTGCATATGATTCTATCTAAAAACGGGCAGCATAGTGATATGTCTTTTTGCAGCCAGAGGGAGTTGGGATATATTTGGGCTGCTTTTCTGGCCCCTTTGGGCTATATGTAGTTTTCCTATTCAGAGTAATGTTACAATAGAAGCGATTATTTCTTGGAGAGATGCCACTGACAACATACAGTTATCCTCATAATACATCTCATAATGTTGTCAGTGGCTTCCAACTCTCCAATAAAATAAGTTTTGAGGACATCTGCAGGTTGTAGTTCATTGGATAGGTACAGTACAACTGACAACATACAGGGTTGTTGTAAAAAATGAAATTGAGACCAAAACTATAGTATAGGACAACTACGACCAAAGGTTGCAATTATACATACAACCAACTGATGTCACTACCCACTTGTGCTGTTGCTTCTTTCCCCCTTGTGTTCTCCCTCATTCCCCTTCCCAATTAAGCTGTCCCTCCACCCCCAATTGTGCTGTACTGCTTCCCTCCCTTGTGCCGCCACTCCTCTGCCTTGCACAGTTCTTCCACCCTCTTGTGCTGTCTCTGCTTCCCTCTTGTGCTGTCCCACCTCCCCTTTGCACTGTTCCTCTCCCCCTTGCGCTGTCCCTGCTCTCTCCTGCACCCATTTACAAGGTCTCTCTCCCCTTGCACTGTTGCTTCTTCCCCTTGTGCTTTCTGTCCTTCCCCCTTGAGCTACTGCCCCTGACCCCTTGCACTGTTGCTCCTTCCAACTTGTGCTATGGCTCCTTTTCCCCCTTGTGCCATTGTGCCTTCCCCCTTGTGCTGTCCCTCCTCCCCTTGCACTGTCCCTTCTTCCCACTTTGTAGTATCCCTCCTACACCATGTGCTGTCCCTTCTCCCCCTTCCTTGCACTGTCCCTCCTTCATCCCCTTTCATTGTCCCTCCTACGCCCCTTGCACTGTTGCTGCTTCTCCCTTGAGCTGTCGCTCCTTCCCCCTTGCACTGTTGTGCCTTCCTCTTTTGCTGTCACTCTTCCCTCTTGCGCTGTCTCTCCTACCTCCTTGCTCCGTTGCTCCTTCCCCTTGCGCTGTTACTCCTCCCTCCTTGTGCTCTCGTGCATCCACCCCTTGCGCTGTTGCAACCCCTTGCTCTGTACTTCCTCCCCCTCTTGCGGTGTCGCTCCACCCACATTTGCGCTGTCAGTCAGCCCCACCTGTGTGCTGTTGCTCTGACCTCTTGCACTCCCCCCTTGTGCAACCCATCTACCCCATGTGATGTCCCTCCTTCCCCCTTGCACTGTCCTTTCTTCACCCCTTGCACTGTCGCTCCTACCTCCTTGCACTCTCTCCTCTCCCTTGCACTGTAACTCCTTCCCCCTTGCGCTGTCACTCACTCCTCCTCTAGCAGTGTTGCTCCGCCCAAACTTTGTGCTGTCGATCAGGTCCCCTATGTGTGCTGTTGCTCTTCCACTATTTGCCCTGTCGCTCCTTCTCCCCATTTGCACTGTTACTCCATCCAAAGGTGTAGAATGCTCCTGTGTACTATTGCCGGCCTAGCTTTCATCTAATGGATATTGTATCCTGCTTGGTGTTGACATTTTTTATTTTTTTTAAACCCACAGTGCTTCCCTCATCCCACCCGGTGCTGCCCTTGATTCTCACCTGTGCTGTCTTTTCTAATTCCTTCCATTCATGCTATATGTAAAATGTAATAAACAAATACAAACGCAAAATATGTTGGCTTTGCCAATGCTTGTTTTTAACATATGTTAGATGCAGGTTTATTATACCAGCAATAGCGCCTTAGTGACCACATCATTTTTAAATGTAGGAAAGAACTAATTAAATATACTTGCCATTATGAACAAAATTTTCAGCCAGAGTAACATGTTTTTTAATGCAGAATAAAATAAATATACTGACATGAATGCACGACCCTACGGCCTGATGATGTTTTTAAATGAATACAGAAATATCCTGGAAATGCTCAAGAAGAAAACATGTCTTAGTGCAGGATACCACAAACTTGGGACAGAAAACATTATTAAAATCTATGTAAGTGTGCCAGGCACTATACGGTCTGAGATCTTAGTCAGGAGCAAGTCATCAGTCTGTAATGGATAGAAATAATCAGAAAGCAGTCTTTGAACATTGTAACCTACTGTGCAACTCACTGTAGCTCTGCTGTTCACAATGAAGGAGGGCAAGGATGGCCTGAGGCCTTAACAGTCCCTAACAGGGATAACTAGAACGCACCCTTGTCTGTGCAGCCCTCTGTTGTGGGTTGTAGCTGATGGGGTGTGCCTGAACGGTTATCTATGCACAAAGGCTGGACAGGACCAATCATGGAGCTGCCCACTTCCTAAATCCCAAAATAGTGGTCAACATGCTGGGATCTTCATCAGCTTAGTTCCAGCTCCAGCGTAGAGCGAGAAGGGGTTGTTGCTGCTTATTGCTTGTGCCAAGGGATCAATGAGGAGACCTCTCTTTCGCAGGGCATGTCTGGAAAACATGTATCACCAATCTTCTAATCACTTGGACTGGAAGTACCAATCAGGCAAAATGGTGGTGGAAATGCTGAGATGTTCTGCAGCACAACTCGAGCTCCAGCACGGAGTCAGCAAGGATTCTTTTTTCTGGCTGTTGGCTTCAAGGGAACTATAGGGTGCTCTCTCCTGCGTGTTGTAAAGGCAGGTTCTCCATTAAAGGCACATCAGGAAAGATGGCTCCAGAATCCATGACAGAAAGTTAAATTGATTTATTTACATTAGTTACATGTTCCAGTTACTCTTGAAAGTTGGTAGTATGGGCACAACAACCGACCAATCCTCAGGTATCTCTTTTCAGGTCTCAACTGACACTGGAAAGAACACTAACATGTTAGATTCATCTAAAATGTCTTAAGCTGTCACACTCGCCCAAGCTCAGAGCATTCCATCAACAATAGGAATGGCCAGCAGGAGATGTGCAAAGAAATATATAATTCCTTGTCACAAAGACAGGACACAACACTGCCCAAGCCAAGGATGGCTAAAACTGGATTTCCAGTCCTGCAATCACATGGGCTGGAATGACCAATCAGGGAGCTGCCTGCTTCCAAAATGGCTGCTAAGGGACAAAGGTCAGGCACAATGGTGGTCGAAATGCTGGGAACTTCTTCAGCCTAGATCCAGCTTCAGAAGTTAGCAATCAGGGGTTGATGCAGCTAGCTGCTGGTTTCAAAGTTAACAGTGATGAGCTCCCCAGTGCAAGCCTAGCAAAAACGGAAATCCAGTCCTGCAATCACATGGGCTGGAAAGACCAATCAGAGAGCTGACTCCTTCCAAAATGGTTGTCCAGCTGCAAAGGGCAGGCAAAACGGTGAATCAAATGCTGGGATCTTCTTCAGCTCCAACTATAGCTCAAGCAGAGAGTGAACATGTGTTGTAGCTCCTGGCTACGAAGTGTTCTCACCTTCCCAGGGCAACACAGAGCTCGCATCTTAACAGTGCGAAGCTGACATATACCAGATCTCCAATCCTGCAAACACAAGGGCCCGAAGGACCATTGAGGGTGTTGCCAATTATGCTAAGAGTAATTCACCGTTAATCTGCAAATCGTATTGTTAATCGTGCATATTGTGCCTATAAATGTCATCATATCCTTCATCACAAAATAACTATATTTTATCAGATGCAAATGATGCCAGTTTTTTATCACCACTGCACTGTGTTCAAAGGATAACCATCATCTCTAGCTAAAGTAAAGATAAGCATTAGTAATATCTTTCACAGTATGAACATACAAAGCATGCCAGATATAATTCAGAATCCATGCTCTTTGCGATTAACACATTCAATGCATGTGCCCAAAATACTTCTCTTCAAGCCAGCAACAATTTAATGAAATAAAGATTCCTCCTCAACATGGTAATGTAACATTTTCAAGAATGACAAACTGTATCTGTGAAATGTGTTGTCTATATTAGTCTTCACATTCAATTGACGTTCAGTCAGTTTGATTTCAGCTTACTTTACGGTAGTGGTCTTCAAACTCTTTCAGCCTGGGCCGGCTTGAGCAAAATGTGGGCATGTCGGGGCTCCCAAAATGCCAAATGGACAGTAAGTCCAAATGGCTATGAACTATTGCACGCCACTGCTGCATCCTGCTCCCAGTATAGTCCCTGGTTTCCCACACCTGCTCCCATCACAGTCTATGGGCTCCCTAAGCCAACTCCTAGCCCAGTCCCTGGGCTCCCCCCATCCCACCAAAGACCCTGGACTCTCCCCACCCTGCTCTGACAAAAGTCCCTGGGCTCTCCCCATCCTACTCCCACCGCTATCCATTGGCTCCCCTACATCCTGCTCCCACCACAGTACCTGGGATCCTCCCAACATACTCCCATCAGAGTCATGCGGCCAGCAGTGACTGGTGAATTTTTTAAGTTGAGGGGCATAAATATTTTTCTCAGATATGCCATAGCGAACGAGCGTAGCGAGGGAGCCCGAGCCAATCAAGGGTGGTTCTGGGGGGTTGTCCCAAGGGAATTAAAAGTAATTGGTTAAAATGATGCATTTTCGAGCAGACTTTTTTTTTAATTATCCCTGTTTATCACTCTTGCCTCCCATCCCTAAACTGCACATCTTATTATAAAGTATTTCTAGAACATGGGTCATCATGTGAAGCAATAGAAGGAAATAATAAGCAACATGTGTACAAATCTCTTTGTAGATATCAGGGTGAATGTTTCGTTATTTAGGCTCAGTTGTTCTGGCCCTGCAATGATCTTTCTCTTTTAGTATGTGCACACTCATCGTTGGACTGTCAATCACCTGGCATTTTAATATTGGAAAAAATATCTGTTGGAAATTAAAGTTGCACCCATTTGAGATCAACAGTGCTCCCTGATTTCCAATAGAACAGCTCCACTAAACCTGTTGTGCACATATGACAGATAAAGAGCAAGTACCCTGTCCTATGGTTAGGCCTATATAATAAATGTCCCAATGATGCATAATATTAGTGTTTATGTCAATTTGTGGTTCAATATAATAGATTTTCTAGTATATGGGTGCTGTATGCAGTTACCTGGTATTCATTATTGACATGGATGCCAATAATGACAGGCTAAGGTGCCCTTTTTCACAGCTGTTTCTGAGCATAGTGTCTAATTTAATTCTGCACGTATAGGCCTGTCACTAAAAATAGGAACTCCTTCAAAATGGAAACATTTCAGCTTCAAGAAAAATGTAGTTCAACAATCTGTCTTGTTCAAAATTCTTAAAAATATTTTTGTTAACGGTTTTTAGTCTATCGCTTTGTGTCAGGTCAATAGTGATATGTACCAGAATTGCTGGGAATTTTTCTAAATGTGGGCTTGTTAAATCATTGCTAGGAATGGATTCAGGTTTTTATCAGAGCCGGTATCAAAATGTTATTTAGATACTGATGTGCTCGGAATTTAGACTGTAACTACTGAAGGTTTCCTCCTGACATGGTTAATACAAAACACGTTTATATGTAAATAATTGACTGTCTGTAAGTGTATTATAGGAATGGAAAATATATACACTCTATGTGGTACCACACAATACTTACATTCAGAGATAGATGCACTAACTGCAGACAGTTTAGTTGTGAACAGTAGCAGAATGTTTTCTTTACACTAGATTTTCAATTATGTGTGAAGATCCCCCACCTGGGAAACCTGTAAAGGAAAAGTTAGGGAGTGGCTTGTCTTTTACAGCCCAGTCCAATCATTTTCAAAAACCTTCTGCTTTCTTTAAAAGATTCTACCAACCCAAAGTAAATGAGAGGCCACATAAGAACAGGATCTAAGATGACACCAGGACCCCTGGATGACTCCTGAGGCTAGAAGATGCTCTTCCTCATCAAAGTACCTTTGGTGCCTTGGAAGGTGAAGTGTCAGAGTTTCTCAGTTTCACTCGTCGATTCCCTCCGAGGATTGGCCCCCATTGGAAGAAGAAGCCACTGGGATGTTAAGTCTAGGTGAAAAATGGAACCAAAGTTTTTCTGAAGTGCAGCAGTTTGGCTCTTTGCAGTGCCCTCCTTTGGTCGATGATTTCTCTGACTGTAAAAGTCATGAGAAGATGAAACTTGCTGTGGGCTCCTGAAAGGTTTGCCAGATGACAGTAAGTCACTGGAACTCTTTGATGACTTCTGGTGGTGACGGGTGCACAGGTCACTCTTGGTGTCAGGTTTCTGAAATACACAGTTTTCTGACTTTTGGTTCTTCGGTGCTGAAGCTACAGCATTGACTTCTGGACAGCACCTGGTGGTCTGAACTCGACCACTGGAGTTGACCTCGGATCCTCACCAAGTCTGGGCCCTCCTGACCTTTTTCTTAGCTTATGGTGGTGGGAAACCCACCGACAGACCTTCCTCTACATTCAGCGACTTTGGACTCTCTACGTTGTGAAAAAGTGGTCAGTGATGTCACGGATGTCCTTTAAAATCTTCTTAGGCAGTCTGGAACTTTTGCAGCTCTGGGTTTCCAGCAGCACTGCTCCAGGTTACCCCTCTCATGGGCGGTAGATTGCAACGGCATCCAGTCGTCCCAAAATGCACCTCCGGACCGTGGGTGACATTAATGGACTTCTTCGACTCAAGATGTCTGGGGACTCCTCTACAGGACTTCGAAGATCCCTGCTCCAGATGGCAGGCACACAGGATGGACTGGCTTCCAGGATACTTCAATGAAGAGCAGCTCATGGAGAGGTCTCCTTTGCAGGTCCTCTCTGGATCAGTCCTTGGAAGAACATAGCAGCTTTTGGATTACACAAGGAAATGCAGCATCAGACTTCTCCTCCAGTTATGCTTCAAGGAGCAGCTTCTTCTTCTTGCTTCAGCTGTGACTTCCGCTTCTTAACAGATTGGTAAGTGAGAGGTCTGCAGATATACACATCTGTTCCCTATTCACTCTGTCTGAGTCATGCTCAGTTAGCCAGTCACACAGAAGGGCATTCATGCAGGCAGGCAGCCAATTAGGATCACAGGCACTCAGGCCATTCACTCCAATCAGACACCTATAACAAAGAATGTGGATTGGGCTAACTACCCAGCCTTTCAGCACACTTCACTGCATTCATGTCAGTTTCAGTCAGGGTTGTCTCATTCAGTGTGTCTCACACACATAAACCAAAAACCCACAACAGAGAATGTGTGTTGACTCCCAAATCTATTCACACAGGTCCCAACACTAGGGTGTACCTACAAAACACAGCCCCTGGAAAGACTCCAGTCAGTCTAAAAGGAGGCAGCCCAAGAGCCATATATGGTATTTTCACCCAACAGCCAGTCAGGGGGAAAGGGAACAGAGACATAAATGGTGTTTCCACCCAACAGCCACTCAGGATGAAGGGACAGAGTCAGGGCTTCCCAGAACTTTGGGAAAAAAAGGTAACATGCAATAGAAACCAATAGGCCACAGTGGCCATCTTGCCTTTGTATAGGAACCAATTGATTCCTCTGGCAGGGCCTAGGTGTCCAAAAATGAAAGCTACTCAGAGCCATGCCAAGTCAGCACATAGGTTATGCCAGCCCATAACCTGTTCTGTGGCCAACACACAAGTGCCTAAAAACACACAAACGAGGTACAAGGGTGTACCTCCTCCTATGGGTGCCATAAGGGTATCCCATTGGCGTTGTTCACCGAAAGATAAAATGAAGAGCTGCACTGCCAGAGGTCCAGAATGGACCTCAGTGGCAGAAAACATAGAAAGAACCCACACACAGATTTGTTAGGACAAGGACAGGAGGTCCTGTCCCTCCATAAGTCATTTCAAGTATCGCAGTAAGGAAGACCCTTAATGGTGTTTCACAGAAGAACAGTCATGGGCAATAATTAACTATTTCTAGCTTTGTGTGTGTTTTTTGTGCACTGTGTTGTTTCTAAAGTATGGTCTTTAGCGGATTATTCTACATCTAATAATGTGTAGTGTAGTTTCTTCTGGCTGTTCCCAATCATAAATGTAATCCTCAGATGTAGATCACTCAACAAATTAGTTATTCCAATGAGCCCGACCATATGTCAAAGATGTTGTCAATATATCTGCTATAATGCTTCAAGCGTCACTTCCATCTTTCATTCCTGATTTTGAATGTGTGCTCAAAATAATATATCCACTTCTTGATATACAGCAGAGCCCAAAAACAACAGTTTGATTTCCTGGAACCGTACAAAATTGACTTCATAAACAAACTCAAAAGAGATATGCCATGCACACCTTTGTTAGCAAAGTTATTTAAGACTTGAATAGGAGTTGAAATCAATTATGTAAATTGAGGGTGCATGGGAGAAGAACGTGACTCTGGCATAAGAAGTCACAACTAGTCAATTGCAAACAATAGTAGTGTCCAGTGCACTACTTATTTAATTATTTGATTTTAACTGTATACAAATCAATTATGTTAGAATGACATTGTCACATAATTTAAAAAAATGGACTGAGTTCAGTATAATAAAGAAATATTCCCTTTAATAATTTAATATATTATGATCTACAAGTTACATTATCGTACCCAAATGTTTGACTGAGGTTATCCACAGTATGATAGGTGTGCATGAGACAGGAGTGTCCTAGAGTTTTGGACACTATTAATGTTGCCATTGACTTCATAAACAACCCAGAGTAGCACTTTGAGTAAGGAGATTAATATACCGAACTGTGTTCAATAATATATTCATTGTGTATATACTTTTGAATAGGTTTATCAGTTCACTGATGCATTCACCATTGTAATTAGGAATTAAAATATAACCCTCTTTGTAAAGTGTTCATTTTAAATGCTGTTAAATTTCATCAGAAATTAATAGCACTAAGTATTTTGGATTATTATTTTCTCGTTTGATTTCTTCTTTTCCCCTCCTATTGTCTTTGATATTATTCTAAAAAAGCACTTGATTCTCTAATTATTTCAAAGCATTAAGACCATTTTATATAGTGAGTATAGAATGTTTATGGCATCAGCATCCCCACTTGCACGCCTGGTGATAGGGTTGGGCTGTTGGTTTATGCTTGCTGGTTGTCTGTGTTCTTTCCCACAGAGTGTTCTGTTGTCATCCATTAGAACTGGCTACCTGGATGGTGGGTGCTGGGGGGGTCCTTCTCCGCATGTACTTATTGGGTACCTATAACACCAATCTAAAAATGTAAATGTAATTACCTAGAAGACAGACCTGCTGATTCCCACATGCTTCTTGTGAACTTCATACTACAATTTGCAGACTATTTAGTTTCGAAGAGGGCCAGGATATGGATCCCAGCCTGCTGTGGTAGGACTACCATCCATCTGTGGAATCCACTACCGCACAGCCAGACCAACCACCCAGGAAAAATAGAAGGTACGTGTTCTGCTGTGTGGTACCAACACCAAGGGAGTTCGAGCCAGCTTGAGAAGAGCTAGTCAGGGCAGCCATTGCAGAGGTCATGTATACCTGTGAACTGGAAATCAGGTGGTATGGCACTGTGCTGTATAGTGCTAGGCAAGCTCTAATGTTCCATTGGGAGAACAAAAACTATCATTGTAAGCAAAGTATTTATAGGTTTGAAGCACCTGCTGAGTTTGGGGCATTACTTTTCAAATGAATGTTATTCAGCCGGGGCTGAAGTGTTTGCACCACACTACATCCCTTTGCCAATGGGGGAAAGACTCTGCCAAAAATGGAAGTGCTAACCCCTGTGCACGCCAAATCTGCAAAACTGTGCATGGTTCAGAAATCACAAAGAGGCTGTACCACCTTGCCACAGATAGGCAAAGTTGATGTCAAAACAGAACTCTGTGCAGGAGAATGCCAGTGAGTGCTGTTACCAGTTACATGAATCAAGGCCACAGATGTGGGTTAAAATCCAAAAATGCCTTAAAAGTTTTCCTAATCCATTGCAACCTTCAAAGTGCTGTTTTGGCGCTAATTTCAGTCATTTCCCCAGTGAGCCATTGAAATGAAAAGTTGCTGAAATCAAAGATTCTTCAGGTGGCTCAGAGAAAGCTGGGCCTCATTGACTGACAGGTGCATCAGAAAATTAGCTGTCAAACCCAGTTTAAAGTGTTTCTGTTTCCTGATTAAAATGGCAAAATTCACCTATTTAAAGCATGTTTGTGAAGGGCTAATTCTTTTAATTGTCCAAATCCCTTATAAACTGTGCTTATATTTTATATGTGTGATATGAAAAGACTTTAATTTAAAGGAACCCAGTCTGGAGCTAATCAACTATTTAATTCTGATCTGACAGCCCAGCCTGGGAAAGAATGACACTTCAGTTTAACAACCCCTTGCTACAGGAAGGCTTAAGTGATGCTAATGGTTCCCGCATAATGACAACAAGGAGCACAATGAGATCGCATCAGACATTAGTCTCTGGCTGAGCCAAGAACAAAGGACAGGCAGAGCATTGACCTCTGCTCGGAGGGGCAGGAGCTTCCCTCTCCAGGAAGGGGACACACCTCCCTGATCAAAGGGATCTGACAGCTGTTGTTTGTAGAAACTTCTTGTTGTTCAAATCTGTTTTGTGATTAAGTTTGAAATTAAGTTTGAAACTATTTAAATGTGCAACCTGAAGGAGTATAAATCTAAAAATTGCTAGATGTTAACCTAATTTTAGGCCAATGCTTTTAAGACATTGATGACATCTGTAATCCTTAAGGAAGCAAAGATAAGAAAAAATCCTTATGGTGGCAGAACTATTAACTTTGCAAGCCTAAGATTGTATGTACATGATCCACTGATAAGCGCCCAGAGGTGTACCGAATTAGAAATTATTAATCCAAACTGTTTTGATTACAATTGATTAAATCCCATAGAATGAGAAAGACAGCTCTCACTGAGATGGGAATTGGACACCAGGATGAACCGTAAAAAATGTATTGCATGTGTCTGATTTTAGTAGAGGGCATAATTGTAAAAAATTGTGTATTTATGGGGAAGCTAAATTGTGGTCAAAATCAATGTGGGAGTTCCTAAATCGCATCATAAAGATGACAGCTCTGTTCAGACAGCCAACCAGGACAAGGCAAATGCCTGTGGCCACTCACAGCCGTGGGGCATGTTTTGAAATTCTGCACACATCATAAAGCTGGGTGATGGCATTTGATAGTATAAATATAGGAACTTCACAACACATAGGACTCTGCTTCAAAAACCCATCCAGATTTCCTTCCAGCACCTTGTTCCAGAACTCTTCATCTTGTAGCTGACTCTAGACTTCTTTGAAGATTCAAATTTCCTTGCAGAATCTAGACTTTAGCATTGCTGAACTTTTGCTAGCTAGCCCCAATTTCAAAACATCCAAAACTTAAAAGAATAATTCTGATTCAGTTTGGCTTGCTACTATTAAGGCTTGCCCGCTGAAACTTGCATCCTGTAATCTCCCATGTCCAGTGACCAGAAGGGCCCATTCAAACCCAGTCTGAGCTGCAGTCCAAAATAGACCAGAACCGCGCCGCTGATCCAATCCCTCCAGAATTGCCCTGCTGGCGGTAGACCTGACTGATCCGATGTCCAGAACTTTGACAGTCCAATTTTAATTACATGGGACTGTAAGTATTAATAGGAAGAACAGTGGCCCATAGTATATCTGTATTGTATTATCCCAATAGCAACCCATCCCATCTTTAAATTCAGAACCCTTGTATTGTTAGAATACTTCTTGTGCTTTTTTTTTTCTCATCTGTGTTACAAAACCATAACTCCTTAGTGATTTTGAGTAACTAAAATAAATCCCAGAATGAAATGGAATATGGAATATCCACCACATGAATGGTTGCGCTGGCCACGTAGCTGTGAAGATTCATGCGTGGCCTCCTCTTTTTCATAGTCATTAATATGGTGTAATAAAACGTATCTGTCATTTTTAAAACTGAATTCCTGTTCCATTTTCCCGCCTATTTTGCAAAAACGTCTCTCACTAAAACCTCTATAACTTCTTCAATTTTAAAGATAGAAACAACATTTGAACTCTCACTGATACCTAAGACCCTTAGCTACATCCACAAATAATAAGTGCACTTGACCCATTTTTCTCCAATATTGCATAGTAAAAGTTTGCCACGAATTTGCAATCTTAGTCAAAGTTACACATGTCTTTTTCCTATTTCAAAGTGCTTCTTCCATCCCATTCTGATCTAAAGTGTGTACTGGTGTTTATATTGTAGCTCATGTTTGTTAGGACCTGTTTAGTGTTGCTTTCCTCAGAATTTCTATCCATTTAAGGAGTTTTGCAGACTTTTGCATTATTTTACAAAACAATTTTCACCTGTCAGTTTAGAAGGGTCATTTTCCAAAAACGGTTTTCTCTCTTGTTTGGGGAGGGAAGATTGCATTTAAACTATAGGCATTGGCCCTCATTCCGAGTATGGTGGTAGTCATGGCGCTATTTGCACCATGACTGCCTCCCATACTGGTACCGACTCCGGTTTGGTTCAATGGGGACTTACCGGTCCATTCCGACCTTCGAGGGACCGGTAAATCCCCATTTACCAAACCATTCCCCATTCCCATTTGAGCCCCCATAGGGCTCAATGGGAATGGGGAGGGCGCAAATAACAGCCGGCGTATGCCAAGTCTGTTATTTGCACCCAGGCCCCTTAACGTGTCCCGCCCTTAACACCTGGGACCCGCTAAGGGACCTCGTAATAGGGCAGTAAGGGATTACCGGCACCTGTCTCCTTACCGGCGCCCGGTATCCCTTACCGTCCTACTCGGAATGAGGGCCATTGTCTTTCATTCCTGAATACCTGCTGATTACGTACATCTGTGTAGGATTGCTCATTTGTATTTCAATACTTTGCAGGGGGAACTATTAACCTAAACGCTATCTGTTCACAAACCAAAACTTTTTACGTTATATATATATATATATATATATATATTATATATATATATATATATATAATATATATATATATATATATATATATATATATTAAACTTATGTGTTATTTGAATATTAAATAAATAAATACATATTAATCTTTACAAACTTGCCTGATTCCTGATCCAGTGTGACCTATGGGGTATTTTGAGACGGGTGTGATATGAGTGGTATATCATTCAGAATATAGAACTTATAGACAAAAATAAATAAGGGTTTCATTGTGCCCTACATGCTAGGCGAGACCTGGGTGGGTGCCTGACTGAAATCCCTTACAGGTGATCCAACCTCGTCCATGCCTCAGTGTGCAATGATGATGCCAAGCTACAGCAGGCTAGTTTGTGCATGTGTTGCTTGGTGTGTTGCAACAGAAACAATAAAAGATGCATCTGATGGTGCCTTCGACCCAGCAATCCTGGTCGGAAATGATTGCGGTATTGACGGACACACAAACACCCAGCACTGATGCTCTCCTGGGCAACATCAAAACTGAGTGTGGTGCTACACCTTTAAGGGATGTAGCACACGGCAGAGTGAGGTTGCGCTGCACCGCATGCACTATAAATAAAGGGGGGCGTTCCCGGCTGCGGTAGTGTGACCGGGGAGCCCGAACACTAAGGACGTCTGCAGGCTGAGTCTGTGGGGGGTTTTGGGGGCTCACGGGCATCGTGATTGGGGTCACAGACAGACCTCCAACAGCGGCAACAAGTACGGTATGTCACCCTGGCCCGGCAGTGATAAATGAATAATTTTTGGAAACGTAGCGGATGAGAAAATGTGTTTGTTCGATGCCGCGGGCCAGCTGGATACCACGCGATAGGTGGCCATTTTGTGAATCAGGCAGTAGATGATCACAGTGTTCCACAGGGGCCAGTGATTGTCATCCAGGCCCAATTTGTGGATACAATGATAGCTGACAGTTATCTCTGCCCACACATGCCCAAATTCTGAATTTGTTTTCATTTTTGGGCGAATTACACGGAGTGAAAGTGAGGTGCTGGGGGAACTGCTGATGACTGCTTTGTCCCTGGACCTCCCTGGCTCCATTTCTGGAATACCCTTGTTGGACAGTGGTCCATCTGCACAGTTCTGCAGCTGGAGATCTTCTTCATCATCATAATCATCATCATTACCAGCTGCTGAGCTCTAGTCAGATTTTCCTGGACTGGTGGACTTTGTGGCCTGCAGGGCCTGTTGAAAATCATCATCATCATCATCATCATCATCATCATCATCATCATCATCATCATCATCATCATCATCTTCCTCATCATCAGGTCTGGCTGCTGGGCTCTGGTTGAGTTGTTGGACTGGTGTACTTCACGGCCTGGAAGGGCCTTTGCTGGCTGGGTGAGTTGCGGCCCCTGCTTCTTTCAGCTGGAGTGCCTGTGCACTTAACCCATGAGTGCACCTGGTGACCAAGACGGGGGACAATCTGCGGACCAGCAACTACCTCAAGTTCAGCCTCCACCTGTGGCACTACCAATCATTCAACCGGTGCCTCAAGTCATGGCACAAATGCGGGCCCCTTCAGTGTTCCAGCCCATCACTGAGTGCGATGTCTTGGGCCCTCCATCAAGTCTGGGGCCCAGATGGAAGTGGTGGGTCGACCGTCTCGAGGTACTTCAGGGCCACCATGGAGACCAACGAGGACAGTAAGTTGGTGATGCTGCTATATGCTGCAGAGCCTGCTGTGCAAGAAATATTTGAGTCGCTCCAGATTACCGAAGCCTCTTACGATGCAGGCAAGAAAGCTCTCCGCAATCACTTCATCCCCATAGCCAACGCAGACTATGAGTGCTTTGTAATGCTGTCAGCTCGCCAGAAGGAGGATGAGACTCTGGACACTTTTTATGGTTGTCTCAAATGCCTGTCTCTGGCATGTGCATGGCGTGACCCCGATGACATGATCAGGACCCTCCAAATCCAGGTGTGCTCGTCGGGGAAGCTGCAACGATGGGTGCTGAGGGAACCATGGACCACTCTCACTTGCATCCTGGAGTTGGGGCATTGCCAGGAAGTCTCGGAGGCATGTGTATCCAGGTGGGAGGCAGGTACACGTCCCGTGAAAACAGAGGAGGTGTGTGCCGTGGGGCATGGCAGCAGAGCTGGCAGGAGACCCAGCTGCAACTTCTGCGACAGGGGCGGTAGTGCTGGAGATCCATGTCAGAAGTGTGGCTACGACCTGCCCCACCCTGAAGAGTGTCCAGCGGTGGGAAGAACCTGTGGGCGGTGTGGCCTTGCTGACCACTACGCACAGGTGTGCAAAGCATCTCTACCAGTAATGGTGCCCAGAGGTCTGGTGCGATCTGGCTTCCTTCGTCAGTCCCGCCCTCCCAATGTGGTCCAAGTCGACCAAGGGGAGGAAGGTGCACAGGTGGATAAGGAAGAGGAAGAAGAGGAGGAGAACATCTTCTTTGTGTCGAGTGTGGAGGCCCTCAAGTCAAAAAGTAGATGACAACCAAGGTGCATTGTTGCAGTGAACAGTTCTCCCATCCCGGTGCTGGTGGATATGGGTGTGTCTGTCAACGTGATGGCCCAAGGACAATATGATGCGATGGACAGGACACCAAAGCTGGTCACCCCCAGAGCTCACATATTTACATTCGAAGGATCCAGACCAATCTTCCTGGATGGGGCGTTTGTGGCCAAGGTAGAGCATGCTGGGTCAAGGATCACAGCACGATTCTACGTGACACCAGTCAGCACTAACATGCTCCTGAGCTGTGCGGCGGAGGCCCTGGGCTTCATGAGTTTTGCTTACTCTGTGTACCTGGAGGACATTTATGATCTGTTAGACAAATACTCTCGCCTGTTCCAAGGGATAGGACAGATGGCTGGTGATCCGGTGAGGCTACACATCGACGAGTCAGTGCAGCCCATCACTCTGAAACACCGTAGAGTGCCCTTCCACCTGAGAGAACTAGTGGACAAGGAGCTGGCCAATTTAGTAAACTTGGACATCATCGAAAAGGTTGAAGGTCCCACACCATGTATGTCCCCTGTCGTGGTCGCTAGGAAACCCAAACAACCCGACTCAGTAAGGATCTGCGTCGACATGAGGCTCCCCAACAAGGCCATATGGAGGGAGTGACACCTAACTCTGACCATCAATGACATTATGGCGGAGCTACAGGGAGCTTGCTTCTTCTCGAAGCTTGACCTCAGGGCCAGATATCACCAGGTCGTTCTATACCCAGAGTCGAGATACATCACGACCTTCACCACCCACACAGGCTTATACAGGTACAAGAGACTCAGTTTTGGGGTGTCATCGTAGCCGAGGTATTTCAAAATATCATCAGAGGGGCCCTGGCTGACCTTGATGGGGTATTGAATATCTGCGACGACATCCTGGTATTTTCAAAGACTGAGGTAGACCATCTACGCAAGCTCGCCAAGACTTTTGAGCACCTACAGTCACTGGGCCTTACCCTCCACAGGGAAAATTGCAAATTCTTACGGCCAACCATCAAATTCTTTGTACTGAGTGAGGAACTTCTTGAGTGGGGATCTCATAAGGTGTACTCTCGCGACCCGTATGTTAGTGCTATTAAGGTTGGCAATGGTTTTCTTATTTTTTTATTTTATTCTTGTGTCGCAAGGATGTAGGTCAAAACGGAGACATAGAGTCCCTCAGCTCCGTTTGTAAAGTAAGCAGTAGTTTGTTTGTGCCTACACCTCTTTGCGCCAAATTTCTGATGTAAATGAATAAAAGTACGTAGTCAAGTTTCTTCAAGTATATTTTTTAAAATGTATTTGATATATGTTCTGCCCATATGGATGACACGTGTTTCGGCGTTTCATTGGCGCCTTTTTCAAATCCGGGCTGAATGCAAGCGTAACATGTAATAAAACAAAACACAAAATATAACATATGAAATAGCATTTTAGCATATTTTGTAACACATTTAGTAGTTAGAATAGTGACTTAGGCTGTGTAGTATATCCTTTTAGCATTCTCAAATTGCATGAACACCTAAAAGTGCAGCACCTCTTAGTTACCTCAAATGGTTAAAAATAAATCCATTACAGTGACTATGTTAGTTTTTTAAAATTAAATTTGTGCAATCTGAAAAAGAAGTAAGTATGGGATGGCATGGACCTAACAATTTTTGGCTGTCAGAAAAGCATGTAAATTTGTTTTCTTACCCTTATTGAATGTAATGCGAATCTCCCTTTCCTTATTTCCGGGAATTAGTTTTTAGTTGAAGTGTATCACGGTAGTTCCAGGGTTAAATCCCACCTAGAACAAATTTGGTTGTTCTATTATGCTAACAGCCTTTTAACCTTCTATCGGATTGATTTTTTACATTTTAAACTCTAGTAAGCATGACTAGTAACATCTTTCTCACTGCATTTATGTAAAAAGTGCTATTCATATTTGCAATCCTCCAATCGCATTACATATCCTTGGTCTCATGCATTCTGTTACTCTAGCGGTCACTAGGAATTACTTTTTCAGTTACAATGACTGGTAACCGATTTGCTCCCCATTTGTGTTTACCAAAACACCATTTCGCGTGAGTTTGAAATCCCAACCAAAATATATTTTGTTTATGCCACTCGGCATCAAGCGTGCTGAATTCTACATTGAGCATGCTTGTGGCGGTGGTCTTTCCACCCCTTAAAAGCGCTTACCTACAAAATTCTCTTGCTCATGCCTCAAGCATCGGGGGTCCTGTTTTGGTTCTGGCAAATCCTTGTTCAGAAATTTGGCGCAAAGAGGTGTAGGCACAAACAAACTACTGCATGAAATTCTTTGGGTTCATGTTCAAAGAGGGTGGCGTGTCACCGGACCCAAGGAAAGTGAAAGATATCAAAGAGGCCCAGTCCCCGGAGAATGTGTCAGAGGTGACGAGTTTCCTAGGGATGTTAAACTACTGCAGACAATTCATTAAGAACTTGGTGTCGAGGTCAGAGCCCCTGAGGGTCCTCACTAAGAAAGAGATGGTGTGGCAGAGGGGCCCTCTCAAGCAGGCAGCATTTGAAGACATCAAAGGTGCCCTCACGGCAGAAGACACAATGGCGTTCTTCGACCCTGCACTCCAGTCTGAGATAATCGTGGATGCCAGCCCATTTGGCTGGGGGGCCGGGCTAACGCAGATTGGCCCTGATGACAGCAAGCAAGGCTCTGTCAAACACTGAACAGCGCTACTCCCAGATCAAGCGGGGGGCTATTGCCATCCTGTTGGGATGCAAGCACTTCAGTTTGCACGTCCTGGGCCGGCCGTGACTGTTGTGACTGACCATAAGCCACTGCTCCCCATTCTGGCTGGATCATCGTCAAAACCACCAGTGAGAATTGAACGATGGATGCTCGCACTTCTTGAGTATGGGGTCTCGCTGGTGTACAGACCCGGCGCCAACAACGCAGAAGTGTACTTGTCCCACCACCCCGGGAGCAGTAGCGGAGACGCACCGGATGCATGTGCAGAGGAAGCAGATGACCACGTGCACATGGTGGTGGAAGCAGCAACCCCAAACGCTCTGCCGCTAGAGGATATGGAGGCGGCAGCAGCCCAGGATTAATGTTTTCGCATCCTGAATACCACCATGCAACAGGGATCGTGGAAGAGTGTGCTTGAATCCCTGGCTGAACGCACGCAAGAAGCGAAAGGGGTGCTGAAACAGCTGTGGAAGGTGAGAGAAGAACTATCATTCTCCACCACAGGTCTCTTGCTGAAGGGCGACCGAATCATTATCCACCAGACCAAGATCCAGAAGTAAAAAGTCTGGCCCATCAGGGACATCAAGGGACCTCGAAGACCAAGGCCCGACTGCACCTCAAAGTGTGGTTCCCCGAACTGGAGCGGCGGGTGGATGAGTATGTGGCCGCATGCGTCTGGTGCCAGGCGGCTTTCCCCACCTAGCGAGAGCCTGCTAGCGAGGCAATGCCCAGAGGTACTTGCCCGTGGGAGATGGTTCATGCGGACTTTGAGTCCACCACGCAGGGTACACACTTCCTGGTGGTGGTGGATGAATACTCCTGATATCAGGAGGTTGAATTTGTCGACTCGGCGGCCTTTGAACATGTGGTGGTTGCCCTAGAGAAAGTCTTCGCCTCTCACGGTTTTCCCCACACCCTGTGCTCGGACAATGGGATGCCCTTCCAGGGTGAGTGGTTCACGGAATTAGTAGGCGGGGATGGGGTTCAACATCGGAAGATCACCCCACGCAAGACTTATGCAGACTCTGAACAAGTCATTCCACATAGAGCAAGACCAATGCCGGTGCCTGAGAAGAGCACTTTACCAATTTCTGAGGGTCTACTAGGCTACTCCCTATACCTCGACGGGGGTGACACCAGCGGAAGCCCTGTTCAAGCAGAGCCCAAGAAGATTGCTCCCAGACGTCGTTGAAAAAGAACCAGGGTTAATCGACAACTAGCAAGTGGAGCATGATCTCTGGCTGAGGACAGAGCAAGAGAACGCAAGGAGAGGACTCCGCCCCAACACCTGGCGCCTGGGGAGGAGGTGCTAATTCGAAATAGGCAGCCCCATGGGAAGCTGTCCCTCCCCTATGAACCTGAGCCACTGGATGTTGTAGCTGTGAAAGGCTCGATGGTGACAGCATCCGATGGCAGATCATGAGTCACCCAGAATGTGAGCTTTTTCAAGAGACTGGGGGACATGAGGACTGATACACGACTTTAGCAGGACAGTATGGAGGTACCCAACGAGGATGGAGGTGCTGGACCCTTTCCTCCATCTCCCGCTGAGCGGATACCAGCCGATGGATCTCCCATGCAGGTGGCGAGCAGGAGGTACCCCCTGAGGACAGGGCGAGGGAAACCTGTTCGCCTCAGCGCTATGTGATAGGACAGGTATCCTGAATTACCAGCGTGTCATCATAGTCAGAAGTGGGACCCAGGGCAGCTGTGATTAAAGGGGTACCGCTGGGTGATGTGTTTTCATTATATTGGTTGATGTGTTTGGTTGTTGTGTGATGTTGTCCTCATGGAAAAGGAGGAGTGTGGTGCTGCCTCTTTAAGGGATGTAGCATGCGGCGGAGTGATGTTGCACTCCGCCGCGTGCACTATAAATAAAATGGGCTGAGTCTGTGGGGGATGTTGAGGGCTCATGGGCATCGTGATTGTGGCACAGACAGACCCCCAACAGTGAGGTTCAATGGCTACAAAAGAACAGAGCCACTGGGCCTCATTACACGGAAGGCGGTGAGCCATGGCGCTATTAGCGCCATGGCTCATGCCGGTAAAATACCGGCACTGCCTTGGCGGAAAGGGGATTTACCGCCCCATTCCAAGGTTGGAGGGGCGGTAAATCCCCCTTCCGCCATTGCCCTTCCCCATTCCCATTTCTGCCCCATAGGGCTCTATGGGAATGGGGAAGGCGCTAATTACGGCACCGCAATTTTGCGGTGCCGTAATTAGCTCCGAGGTCCCTTAGCGGGTTGGTTTTTAACGCCTGCAAAAAGCAGGCGTTAAAGCACCAACCCGCAAAGGGACCTCGTAGTACGGCGGTAAGGGTTAATGGTCACCGTTGCCATTAACGGTGACCGTTAACCCTTACCGCCGTCCGTGTAATGAGGCCCACTGTCTTATGGCACAGGTATTTCAGGTGTGTCGTCTTCAATGTAAAAAATGCTGAAATGGGATGCAGGATCCAGGAGTTCAATGAATGCCATTTTACTTGCCCGTAGGATGAACATAAACATAATGTGTGGGATATTCTGCAAGCTGCAGAAGAGATTAAAGAGTTGCATTTGTTGTGCCATGCATATATGAATTGTGTTTTCAGTAGGTCTCTTCAAGCATTTGTATCAGATATGTTAGAAGTGATTATGAAAATGACAAGGAGAAACAGTTCATCATCAGGCTGGCTTAGAATGTAATTCAATGATGTATACAAAAACATGTGAAAGTATGGTGTTGAATGCTGTCTGCCTCCTAAGTGCCAATTGGCTGAAAATCGTGGCAATCCGCATAAAGAAACAAAGTCACAGCGTCTGATGCTACGATGCTTTGAAATAAGTGTTGTAGGCATCATTGAATATTCATGGTTTCCAGACCATTATAGAGGGTTTCTCGAGATTATTTTGTGATAAGAATGAAACTGTATATGAAGGATATATAAAAAAAAGAGCTAAGCACTGCGAACAACCTGTGCTGAAGGGTCGATAAACGTGTTGGCAGCATACCAGTATAATTAGACTTGGTGCAAAGTGGTGCTAAGTGGATGTTTGCTTGTTTGCTTGCTACATTACCACATTGCTGGAGAAATGCTGCTGTAGATTGCTGTACGTCTTTAAATTGTAAGGAGAAGAATACAGCATGTGACGTGCTGCTGTGCTGTCCGCTGGCTGCGTGCAACAAGCTGGCCGCCTATTAACCCACTAAAAAGCACCTTCTTACATGAAGCGGAGTGAAGTGGTGCTAAGCGGGTGTTTTCTTGTTTGCTTGCTTCATCGCCACATTGCTGGAGACACGCTGCCGGACATCGCTGAATGGGGCTACTACATCTTAAACTTGGAGGAGGGGAATACAGCATGTGACTTAGTGACATGTTGCTAGCTACCTGTGTGCAATGAGCTGCCCACCTACTAACCCACTTAAAAACATCTTCCTCCGTGAAGCGGAGCGAAGTAGTGCTAAGTGGGTATTTGCTTGCTTGCTTGCTACATTGCCACATTGCTGGAGAAATGCTGCCGGACATCACTGAACGGTGCTACTACATCTTTAACTTGGAGGAGGGGAGAACAGCATGTGACTTACTGACATTTTGCTGGCTGGCTGCGTGCAAAGCGTTGCCCGCCTACTAACCCACTTAAAAGCACCTTCCTCCATGAAGCGGAGTGAAGTCGTGCTAAGTGGGTGTTTGCGGATGTTCGCGGAGGTAAGCTTCAAGTCCGAATAACCCCCAGCTGAGTATATATCTGGGGACGATGCCGTTGGATGCCAGCACCCAACTGAATACTTGAAAAAGATTGCAGGTGAGACGACATGCAGCCCCTATGAGAAATGATAACTGTGGCTCCCCACTGCCAGGGTGACCTCCCAGGTGCTTATATATTACAACTAACCTGACTATGCCTCTAAATAATACAACTTTGCTAAAGGGACGTTATGGTTAAGTTGCGCTACTAAAAACCTATGAAATTCAGTGAAAAAACTTTGTCAAAGGGACGTTATGGTTCCAAGTAAAACCGAAAAACTTTTGAAATTCGCCAGTTGTGGTAAGCTAAGCAACCATAACTCGCGCCACCACCGTGCACTGCTAAGACTAACACCCAGGACATCAAAGATGACATCACAAATGTCATTGATGACATCACTGATGACATCACATTTGTATGTACTTTTCATAAAATATGTGCACAAGGGATTCTTATTATAATGTTGCGAAAAATGTGTCAAGGATCATTGCAATAAATATCATACCCTAATTAGTGCATTGAACGATGCATTGATATAAATAGCATTCTATTGTGGGGTTCTCTATAGTATACTAAGCTACTCATACAGAAACATAATATTGTGTGCAGCGTACAAGATAAAGGTATAATATTTGTAATGTTAATATGTTGAATAATGAAATGATAATTGTTTTCTTAATAGATTTTTGTGTATTGTGAAATATGTAATAAGTAGCTAATAAAACACATGTATTACATAATTGCTTTACTATAGACAAAACACAAAGACACAAGAACACATACCAATATGGGTATATACAGGGAAAGTGAAGTTAGCAAAAAAGCACAAGTAGTAGCAGAAACAATTCATAACTTAACTGATTATTTTCATGCAAATAAATGATTGCTCTGTTTCAAAGCTGCTATTTACCCTATGTATATGTATCACTTGATGTGATTGGACCCAGAGGGAAAGTACAGCCATAAAAAAAAAAACAGAACTATCAGGAAGTGCTGATAACTCTATTGATTATCTTTATACACAAAAAGGATTGCTGTCTTTCAAGCTTGTGTCTTCCCCTATGTATATGTTTCATATGATGTGACTGGACTCTAAGGGAATTACTGTAAGAACCTACTTGAAGGATACGTCTACAAATAAAATAACATTTTTAGTTTCTGACTGTTACTGAAGAAAACCATGTGGCCTAGACATGTCAGCAAAACAAAAAAGAGCGAGCCAGACATGTGATGTCATCAGTGATGTCATCAATGACATTTGTGATGTCATCTTTGATGTCCTGGGTGTTAGTCTTAGCAGTGCACGGTGGTGGCACAAGTTATGTTTGCTTAGCTTACCATAACTGGCGAATTTCAAGGGTTTTTCGGTTTTACTTGGAACTATAACGACCCTTTGACAACGTTTTTTCACTGAATTTCATAGGTTTTTAGTAGCGCAACTGAACCATAATGTCCCTTTAACAAAGTTTTTCACTGAATTTCATAGGTTTTTAGTAGCGCAACTTAACCATAACGTCCCTTTAACAAAGTTTTTTCATTGAATTTCGTAGGTTTTTAGTAGTGCAACTTAACAATAATGACTTTCACTTTATATACATATCATATGGAACTGACTGAATCTCTTCTACTGTACTTGATGTCCGCGAACTCATTTAATGTTCGCGGACATGTTCGAAGAACAGTACCACTACCTAAAAAACTCTGGGGGGGTATGTTTGATTGTTATATCATAACATAGGAACATTTAACAAACTTAAAAAAAGCACACAAACACATTATATGTACTAATACATAAGAAATGTAACCCATATATACAACACACTAACCATTCATTTAAATGCACTATGTTCTAAAATGGAATATACCACAAGAAAATAAATTGGCTTCCAACATAATTACCTCACAAACACAACAGAACTGAGAACAAGAGCATACCCAATGAGTACATAGGACATATCTTACCTGAAATAGTAAGTGTACTTAATTTTATTCATATATTTATAAACGTTCTGTATTAGATAAAAAAATGTATTATCTTTTTTTTTTCTCTCACAGAAATGTCTAGTACTCTGGAATGGCTAGAGGAACATTTCCCACATGAAGAAATGTCACAAGATAGTGAAACTAATGGTAAACACTTTATAATATAAACCATTTAATTATTATTATTTTGTATACATTTAACATATATATATATTTTTTGTACAGAGCATATCAAAATAGAAAATACTTCAGAAAAGCCTGTTATGGATAACACTTTTCACAGTATAGAAGAAAAAATAGATTTATTGTTGACTAATTTTAATAATTTGAAAACTTTTGTGGAAGATCATTTTAAACCAAAAACCTCGTACCATTGCCCCACATGTACTTGTCCCTCCTCACCATATCCCAATCAATTATCCCCAAACCCTCTCCATAACCCAAAACGTTTTGATGAGACTTCCATCCCTTCTTCACCTAATAACAATCATGATGAAACCCCTAATTCTCCTGTTTTTGTTTCTGTTTCTGCCTCACCTTCTCTGTCATAAATTATTAATATATGTTAAATAAAGTTTAATTTTTATATTGTGTTGTAAATAGTTTTTTTTTTTTTTAAAAAAACAATGTAGGTGTCCGCGGACAGTGCAGGTGTTCTGAAATGTTTGTAAATAAACGAAAATGGAGGTGTCCTGAAGAACATTATACCTGTTCGTACTGTTCCCTAGCAAGATGAAACTATTCTAAGAACACACGCGGTGTCCTGATTTGTTCGTAATTAAACGAAAATGGAGTTGTCCTAAAGAACACTATACCTGTCCGTACTGTTCGCTAGCAACTTGAAAATGTTCTAAGAACACAATTGGTGTCCTGAAATGTTCGTACATAAACGAAATTGAACGTGTCCTGAAGAACAATATATCTGTCCTTACTGTTCGCTAGCAAATTTAAACTGTTCTAAGAACACACGCAGTGCCCTGAAATGTTTGTTTCATGTGTGACGCAATTTTAATTAGTTCAGGACCCGAACAGTGTCCGCAGAACATCAACGCGCATGCGGTAGCCAATCTCCGTGCATTTGGTGTCCTGCGGACATGCGCTTCCTTCGCGGACTTGTTCGCGAACGGATCATTTGATCGCGCCCACGCTGATCGCGTGTTCTGAATGAGGACGCTGTTCGGGTCCCTGAACAAATTAAAAGTACATTTTCAATTAATCCATAATATTTTTCAATAAAATCTCACCATGGCACAAGTCCCACATAGTAATCCTGAGTTTCTACATACCTTTTGAAACTTTTCAAAGTTTTGTTTTGTGTTCGATCTGTCCGCGGACAGTGCGCATGTCTGTGAACCACGCACAAGCACCCCTATAAAAGACCACGCCCTAGAGTTTATTTTCATTGTGTTTCTGGCTATTCTTCAGAGTACAGCTATTTCTCCAGCGACTTGCTGATTACACCATCGAGATGGCATCCCTGGCTGCAGAACAGCCAACTGTGCTGCACCTGCTTCAGCACCACCCCCACCCCCTCCACCACCACCACCTCCCCAAGGGCCTGACGAGGGGAACAGGAGTGAGGATGCGGAGGAGGAAGAAGAGGATGATGAGAATGAGGTAGAGGAAAACCCTACTACCCGCACTAGGCCTGAGTCTTGGGTGTGGCGGTTATTTACCATTCATGGTAATGTTCCTAAGGCTCGTGCGAACCGTGTTACCTGCAATGAGTGCAAAATGATACTCATTCGTGGGAATCACAGTAAGTACAGCTTTGGGACCACTACAATAATAATAATAATAATAATAATAATAATAATAACAACTATGAAGCGACACCTGAGGTCATTTCACTCTGGGGCTATTTGCAGGGTTGTACCTTGCGAAGAATGTAGCAGGTTGATTTCCTCTACTTCATCCTCTGTTTCTATTCCTGTCACCACAAGGACCACCTCTGTGGGACAGCATCTTCCTCAAGCTGCCTCACAGGCCATACAGAATGCTGATGACCCTCACCTTTCGATGGTCACAGTTGTATGTATGTACTGTGACACAGTACTCTGCAGGGGGGAGCGACTTCGTAGTGCTTTTGAGACTATCGTCTCAGAGCACGAGAAGATCTGCTCACTAACCAAATAAAACCCACTCGACATCTTCCTCTCGCAGCTCGCCCTATCTTATCCATGTAGTTGCCCCCCCCCTGTACCTTCCTTTCCCCTCCTCTCCTAGTGTGTCGTGTATAAAAAACCAAAATAAACAAAAAATATCAAAAATCAAAAAAAAATAAGGCTCTTTTCAGAGCCGCCTTTCACAGTTAAAAAATAGAAGTGAAAATAAATGAAGCAGGGCCCTTTGTATTTTTTAGAGGTCCGCGAACAGTTCGCGAACATTTAAAAAATTGGGTTGCTACCCCATCACAAACATTGAAATTTTCTCTGGAAAGAAGTGGTGGCTCAGAAAAGAGCCTTTGGGTGGTGTTTGTAAGTCAAAAATTATAAATGCTTAACACCTACTTCATTTTGTACATTTCTCAGAAAAATCTGATTGCCAGCATAAGTAAGATGGACTCCATCTCTGTGAAAAATGTATGTACTACGAAACATAATATTTTCATTGTGAAAAGAGGACATGCCAAAATCTCTTAGAAAGGCACACACAGCCTTATTAACATTGCGCCTTGCTTTTTCCATTTGTGGACCAAATGAAGAAGAACAAAGCCACATTTGTCTCTGCGCAATCCGTGAAAATATCACTTGAGCATTAGGAAACATGTCCATAACCTTCCCAAGTCCTTCTTTCATAGCAAATTGCAAAAATATTTCAGTCACATGTCCTAACTGTTCCCTCCACAATGAACTACAATTATGTCTGGATGTTGCTCTGTCTCCAAAGTAGCACAGAGAGGTAGCGAGTCCAACCACTTCATTCCACGTACTCCATGCCAATCTACTTCCACATGTGGGAATCCAAGATCTACAGCTACTCCACAGCTTTCTGCATGCACCTTCAACCAATGTATCCACGAATCTCCCAAAATCCAAACAATCTGTTTTCTGAAACACACAGCCATAGCTATCTTTTGTTCTCTCAGCAAAAAGAGTATCTGAGAAACTCTCTCCTGGCACAACACACCCACTAAACTTTCCTGACCAATTTCTTTCAGTGCTTATTCTCATTTGCATGACTTCTGAACCCAAAAATCCCCGGATGTAGCTCCCGATGTCCGCGAACTACCGCCATGTCCGCGGACATATCGTAACATGAACAGCCCTTCTACCATTTCCACTTCACTCTCTCTGCCATTCCCTCATTGGATGTAGCTAAAAAATCACATGACCATGCACCAATCACATTCAAGACCTCTAGATTTAACTGCATCATCATAGATCAGCACTGCAAATGTACTGTGAATCTCTCTGAGTACAAGTGTCATATCATTGGCAAGCACCATCTACCAGAAATACTGTACAAGTCTCCAAGATTTCTACTTGCAGCTCCATGCATATCCATATGCATGAACACAAACTTCAGGTATGCATATTTTCCGTACAGTAGATGAACACATTTTCAAACAGACTTTTAGCTTGTGTAATCTGTAAAATGAATTTACTGTATTTTTTTCAATATCCTAAAATCAACTATCACTTATAAACCTTTATACTATTTACTTTCTTTATACACACACACTCAAATCATGTTAAACTAACATTTTTTAAATGAAATATATAGACTACATATATTCAAACAAAATTGCATGCAAGCACAATCTATGTTTAAATCTTTAAAAAAATACTTATACAATTTCATATTTTTTTGTTTTTATTTATTTATTTACTTAATTACTTTAATTTAGACATGACATTGAGGTGCTATTACCTAGAACAGCTTACTTACATAAATAGTGGTATTCACTGGTATATTATAAATTTCACAAGACATAGTAAAGATATTTTTTTTTTGCTACAGTTAGTCATTCAATAACATTTGTTTATTAAGAACATATCATATGTACTGAACTGATGCAATGTATCTTATGTAAATAAATTGGTTTAATGGTTTTAAAGAAGGCACTGAGGATTTCAATTAAAAAAATCAATATCTAAATTAAAAACAGCGCTATGTACAAACAAAGTTACTAATTTGAACCTTTTACAATTGCAGTGAAGACCAGTGTACTGAATAAAAGCAGCCACATTCGAAGAACAAAGAAGAACTAAGAAGTTACCTGTTAATTTAAGAAAAAAGTAAGTAGAATATCACCATAATATTTGTATTATTAATCAAACATGCTATAACATTAATACAAGCTATTTTGGTGCCTACAAATAGAGATTGTGTACATTTTGTCCAAAAATCTCCATGTCTTAAACTGCGATTTACAGCCAGAATGGCCCACAAATTCCTATTTTTGGACACACAAATTACCCAACTGAACCGCTACAATTTTCATATTATAGAACAAACAACTGTTTTAATTGTATACATTAGATTTACTATTTGTACTTTTCCGCACCACAAGCTTACTTTTTTTGTCATCTGAACGCTAGTTTAGTAACACATAAATTCAAGAATACCTATCCCAATCTAGTTGTAGCTCCCAATGCACAATCACACACCATTACATACATCTTTATCATCTTACTCAAACACTCATGCACACAGCACACATACATTCCACAACACCCCAACCCATATCTTCTTTATTTTTTTCAACAGACCCTAAAGAATGACTACCAAAAGTCAAGTCCGTAGAAAGCAACGCAAAAGTAGAGCAAATGAAAATAAAAGTGTCCAACATAAGCATCCATCTCTAGCAGCTAATACAGTCATTTAGTGAAACACAGGAAGTTTCAAGTACAAAAACTTTGCCTCCTCTATCAAAATGTAAAACAAACCAAAAAACAATTAACAGAAAATCAGCTATCACTACAGATAAAACTACTTCTTCAAATTTTAATATAGTGCAAAGTAAGCATACCAAGAAAAGTATTTTAGCCAAAATGTACCGTCACAAAGTCCTTCAAAATCTTATAAAAACAGGAGAGAAATCAGGTTCAATGCTTAAAACCTATATGTAGGAAATTAATCTTAGAAGCGTTGCTGGACAGTGCAATTCTTCTGAAAAGAAAGTTATTTATTTTACTGTTAAACAAAATGAAACCACTAACAAAACTAATAACTAAATTACAAAAAAGACTTCTCAATAAGCGAAATGTCAACAGAAAGAACTTCTTAAGTATCTGCGGAGGTGAATGGAATCACACTACGAGCACAGAACCATATTTTAATGAAGAAGCGTACAAACAAAAGCAAACAAATACAATTGTCATACATAGCAGTGGTCAAGGTTATGAAAAAGTGAATAATACCATAATGGAACAAGAAGTACTCCTTACAAAAATATGCCCTGAAAACTTAGAATTACCCCTCCATTCAACTGAATCAGAACGTCTAGTGTACAAATGGCCATGCTAGTCAATGTGTAACATTCCCAAACAATGTTTCAAATCTTTACGCCAGTTCCTCAATAAATATGTAAAAAGCAAAGACAAAATCAAAATTAAATTGCTGCAAAATATGGATACCTGTCCAGTGCGCAAGTACACAGGACTACAAGGACATTAATTGGCCTGCATTACAGGACCTACTTGTAAAACCACTTTCCATGATATCAAAAGGATATCAACACATCATTCAACTATAAGAAATCTAGTCTATAACCTGTACTATGCTAAAAGTCCTGCTTTAGCACTAGCAAAGTTAAATAACATCCTTCTACATGGTACAGCAAAAGACCTACTTGAAGAAATTCACTATATCTAGAAAAAATATTTTGGACGTGAAAGCCATTTACAGAATGAAATAGCTTTAAACCAATTAAGCAACAATTCTACACATTGCAACTTTTTGCTAAACACATACAAAAAAGAAATACTAAAATTTAAATGTACATCAGCTGAAGTACTAAACCATGTATGTGTATGTTGCCGTAGAACTTTTTATAAAAGTAACACAAAAACTGTAGACCTATCATACAAAATAGAAGACAATGAAGATTCTAAATGGTTTGAATTAGCTCTCTACCATGTAGCAGAAAACAAATATGAAATAACTGAGCCCTTAATACTTTGCAGTTACTGCACTACAAAACTTGACAACAACCAAACTCCTTCACGTGCTATCACAAATAATTTGGAATTATACCCAGTACCAAAACCCCTACAACAACTTCATTTATATGAGAGCATCATAATTCAAACAGTACACCCATTTCAAGCAATAATACGCCTTCAACCAAAAACAGCAAAATTACCTCCCTCTGAATTGGTAAAAGGCATTCGTGGAAAAGTAGTTTATTTACCATTAGATCTAAAAGAAAATGTGCATACTCCAGGAGTGCAACGTCCAATGCAGCAATCTTTAATTATCTTAGTAAATGGAGTACCAACAAAAGACAAAAAAATATGGCAACAGCTGGTAGATTTATATAAAGTTAGACAAGCCTTCCAATATCTTAAAGAGAATAATGAATATTACAAAGAAATTAATATTGAAGAAAACTTGAAAGATGCAACTGAAATAATTCAAGAAACACAAGAAGCTGGTCATTTTGAGCTACTAGATCCTGCTGCAATATCAAATACTTTAGACCATTATACAGTTCATCCTTAGCACTGTAATGACACCGTAGAAGATGTACTGGAAACTTACCAAATGCGTCAAACAAAAGGATCGCCAATCAGCATATGGGAAAAAAGTATAGAACTACACATACAAAAATAATATGAAACCTGATGAAAAAAAAAGATAAATATAGAGTAACAAACTGTGAAGGCAGCTTAGTTAAACTCACTAAACCAATTTTAATGAATCATATCAAATTGTCATTAAAGACTCCTCAACATAAAGAAGTATATTACATGTCCCTGCTACAACTCTTCAAACCATGGAGAAAAGAAGAACAATTACTAGATAACTATGACTCAAATGAGGATGCTTTCAAAGCAAATTAAAGCACTATAACTGATGTAAACTTTACACAGTACAAAACAATGTTGCACAATGAACAGCAACACGAAGAAGAACTCCAAGCCCAACTAGATAAGGACACTCCTGACAGTAGTCAACCTTCTGTAACAGGAAGCCAAGAACCACTGGGAGAACCACTAATAATAAATGAGGCAGAATTAGCTATGATAGAAGTAGAAAACACCATGTGTTAGTATGAAGATAAGGAAGACTTAACTATACTACAATCAAAACTAAACAATGAGCAAAGTAGCATTTTTCAAGAAGTAACAAAACAAATTGCACATGGTGTAAAAAATGTAAATAAAGAATGTTCCTGCCATAATTATAAACCTGTACTACTGTACGTCAGTGGTGAAGCTGGTTCTGGCAAAACATTCCTAATCAAAATCATTAGTAAGTTCCTTCAACAATTGACAAACAGCAAACTGTCAGCTGTTGTCACTGCCCCCACAGGTTTAGCTGCCTACACCATAGGTGGTGTTACATTACACCGATTACTACTATTACCAGTAGGACACCAGAACAAATTAGACTATTACAAACTTTCTGCAGAAGCTGCAATGGAATTACGCAGAGTATTGAAACAAATGAAAATGCTACTAATAGATGAAGTGAGCATGGTCTCCAACCTGATGTTAGCTTTGATTCACCTCAGATTACAAGAAGTACTCAAAACAGACTATGAAGAGCTCTTTGCAGTAAAACACATTATTGTTTTTGGAGATCTGCTTCAATTAACACTAGTAAAAGGTGAGCCTATTTTTAAAACATTAGGACACAAACTGTGCCATAAAACTGTTGGCAGCATTGGAAATGTCAACCTTTGGCAATATTTCCAATATAGAGAATTAACAGAAAACATGCAGCAATCTGCAGATCTTACTTATGCCAACATTTTAAAAAGTATCAAGTTGGTATACTTTCTAAAGAAGCAGAAGCAATATTGAAAACCCGGCACATTAATGCATTTTATGGCGATAATGCATGTGCTACAGATGTTATGGAACAATTAGCCCACAAAAATGTCAATTGTATGGCCTTAATGCCAACTCTTGCAAGCTGTTTCAAATTCAATGAAATAATGCTAAGTAAAGAAATGCAACCAATCATGGAAATTAGCGCCACAGACAAACTAGATGTACATGGTATGACATTACCCATGTGTGACCAAGCCACAACAGGACTAAATAGTTTAGAAAAATCAATCTCAAATACAGCAGGCTTAGAAAAGATATTAAAATTATCCTTAAATTGCAGAGTAATGCTTAAACGTAACCTTGACGTGGACCAAGGACTAGTTAATGGAGCACTGGGTACAGTTGTTGGCTTTCAAACATACCCACGCGACAACAAAATTCAGTTTGTCAATATACTCTTTGACAAACTTTCAGAAGTAAAAAGGATAGAACGCTCAACAGCTAGATTCCTTCTCTTCAAATATATGTATGTACGCAGAGAACAATTTTCTCTAACTCTTGCATACGCAGTCACGATTCATAAATCACAAGGTCTTACCATAGACAAAGCAATGATAGATATTGGTAACACAGTCTTTAGAGAAGGCATGAGCTATGTAGCACTATCACGCTTACGTACACTTGACGGTCTATTTCTAATCAACTTTGATGCAAGTAAAATAAACGCTGATATTCCTTGCATTTTAGAATACAATAGACTTCGCTCACTATACACCCCCCCACCTAAACACATATTCTGTTCCACAAAAAGTAAAACGTTATAAAAGAAAAATAAATCAAACAGAAATGCAACAGGATGTCACTGCAAATCCTCCAAAGAGAGTAAAAGAAACTAATACTTCATCAAGTACCACAAGCAAAAAAGAATCAATTAGGGAAAGTAAACCAAGTACTTCTTTAAAGAAGGAAGACAAACTCCAAAAAAAGCAGTTAGATACAGAACTACCTGGACCATTTAAATTCTCAAATATAGTTGGTGTAAGTTGCTACGCAAATGTAGCAATGAATATTCTATTTCAATTACCACCAATTGTTGACAACATTTACTTACACAGTACAGACCCATTGTGTTTGCAAATGTTAGTACTTCACAGAAATGCAGCAAACAATCATGACAACACGTATAGTGTTTTTGGAATAAGACAACAATTGGACTACTGTGCTGGAATGGTGAAATTCACTATAAATTCACAGGAAGATCCACAAGAATTTCTAATGTACTTACTACAAGTACTGGAAAACAAAAACATAACTATAAATGAAATATTTCAGATTTCATACATGTGGAAACATACATGCACTCTCTGCAACAATGTGACACAAGAAGAAATCCCCAATGAACGCTTCATATATATATCAATACCAAATTGTGAATCCATTCCATTTCAGCGACTTGTACAAAATGCAAACCATGGTAGATTATGTTCTACCTGCAATTCAGATAATCACTCCACGTTAGTAATACAAACACAAAGTAAATACATAATACTAATGCTTCTACGTTACAATGCAGATGGTACCAAAAACAACTGCATGCTGACTGGATTCACACATGGTCAAATATCCCTTGGTAAGAAAACCTTCACAACAATAGGTATAATCTACCACGCAGGAGCCACAACCAATTCAAGGCACTACACTGCATATATAATAAAGAAATGTGGATGGTTTGAATGTAATGATAGTACCATTACTCTAAAGCAGAGATTACCAGGAAATCTTACAAACACTTATTTGATGTTCTTAAAACCAAAATTTGATAACTAAACTGTATTTAAACCCTAAGTAAACTTGTGTTCAAAAAACATAAACTGTTAGAATACTCCAAAAGCTATCTAACTGCTCAAAGATTCTACAACAACTAATCAGATAAATGAATACCACTAAATTAGACCAAAAAATACACAGTTAGAATACGCCAATTGGTATCTAACTGTCCCAAAATTTAACAATATCCAAATAGATAAATCAATACCACTAAAATATATCAAAAAAATAGACAGTTAGAATATGCCAATTGGTATCTAACTGCTCCAAAATTTTATAATATCAAAATAAATAAATAATATGTCACTGCTCCAAAAAAATACAACAAGCCAAAGTATAAAGCATTAGCCAGAAACAACAAGTGAACACTGAAAACAAACAAACAAATAAACTGTAGCATAACAGAAAAAGTTTTTTTTTAATCCAACATGGATTTTTTTTTCTCCCACAGACCCAATGATTTTAGCAAAAAATACAGAAACTGAGCAAATTGCACAGTACTCTGATTTGTAATCTACTAAATATGAGGGTCCAAAAAAAAAAGTATATTGATTATACAATGTAATAAGTCATTACAAAATACTAATACTAAAATGCTATTTTCTTTTATCACAGAAATTAACAAGAAAAAGATGGACTCCCGTTACTAGACCAAACAGTAAGTATACAATAATAAGGAGAACCATAGCAGCATATCACATCCATAGTATCTAATACCTTTGTTCATTATACATTTGTTTTTCACCCAAAGTTACAAGCAAATATGAATGTGATATGCTGCGGTGGTTGTTGTGGCCATGCACCCAAGACTCTATCACCTGGCAACAACCACTGCAGCATATCACATCCATAGAGTCAAACATTTCAACTATGGTCTATGGAAACTTTTAGGGAGTAATTCATAGAATTGAGCGCACAAGTGGCGCACGCGGCTTGCGCACAGTGTGCACGTGCGAATCCCTGCGCCAGCCAAGTGCGCCAAAACCCATTTCCGCGCACAGCGTATTCATGGATTCCAGCTACCAAAACCAGCCGTGGCGCACAGTGGTGCAGCGACCCTGCCGCAGTGCCAGTTACGCCCCCAAGAACGCCTCTTGCGCAGGGAAAAGCCATCAAAATCCCCAATCCAGCACAAAGGGCTGCGCTAACCCTGTAAGAGCACGGCAAGCGGGCTACGTGTATTTCAGGGGTGCGCTTGAAGTTCCACACGCGATTCCATCAGGGTACATGTACATCAGGGGTGCATGGGAATTTTCACACGTGAATTCAGCAGGGTACGTGTATATCAGGGGTGCGCGGGAAGTTCCACACGCGAATGTCCTGGCTACTTGTATTTCGGGGTGCGCGGGAAGTTCCACACGCGATATCAGCAGGGTACGTGTATTCCAGGGGTGCGCTGGAAGTTCCACACGCGAATGTCCTGGCTACGTGTATCTTGGGGTGCGCGGGAAGTTTCACACGCGATATCAGCAGGGTACATGTATATCAGGGTTGCGCAGGAAGTTCCACACGCGAATGTCCTGGCTACGTGTATTTCGGGGTGCGCGGGAAGTTACACACGCAAATGCCCTGGCTACGTGTATCTTGGGGTGCGCGGGAAGTTTCACATGCAAAATCAGCAGGGTACATGTATATCAGGGGTGCGCGGGAAGTTCCACACGCAAATGTCCTGGCTACGTATATTTCGGGGTGCGTGGGAAGTTTCACACGCGATATCAGCACGGTACGTGTATTCCAGGGGTGCGCGTGAAGTTCCACACGCGAATGACCTGGCTACGTGTATCTTGGGGTGCGCGGGAAGTTTCACACGCGATATCAGCAGGGTACGTGTATTTCAGGGGTGCGCGTAAAGTATCACACGCGATTCCATCAGGGTAAGTGTATTACAGGGGTGCACGGGGAGCACCACACGTGAATTGCACGTGTGGGTCCTCCCAGGTGTTCCCTCTACACCCTCCACGGCCCCTGCAGGTGGCCCACACCACAGGGGCCTACCCTGCACATGTCCTGCAGGCACCCCATCCACCATGGCCATGCACCCCAGCCAACCCACATGTCAACTTGCACTACTGCCCACCAACGCATGTCCCCCTGTACCCCCAGCCACCAGGGGCAGCCTCCACCAGGCCCCCACCCATGTTCAACTCATGTTCCCCTGCACCCCCACCCCCCAGCACTGTGGGGCACCTGCCAGCAGGCCCCCACTCCTGTCCCCTATCACCCCCACCCCCCAGCCACCAGGGGCAGCCTCCACCAGGCCCCCACTCATGTCCCCTATCACCCCCACCACCCAGCCACCAGGGGCAGCCTCCACCAGGCCCCCCCATGTCTTCCACCAACCCCACCCCCCAGCCACCAGGGGCAGCCTCCACCAGGCCCCCACCCATGTCCAACTCATGTTCCCTGCACCCCCACCCCCCAGCAGTGCAGGGGCAGCCTCCACCAGGCCCCCACTCATGTCCCCTATCAACCCCACCCCCCAGCCACCAGGGGCAGCCTCCACCAGGCCCCCACCCATGTCCAGCTCATGTTCCCCTGCACCCATACCACCCAGCAGTGCAGGGGCAGCCTCCACCAGGCCCCCACTCCTGTCCCCTATCACCCCCACCCCCCAGCCACCAGGGGCAGCCTCCACCAGGCCCCCACCCATGTCCAACTCATGTTCCCCTGCACCCCCACCTCCAGCAGTGCAGGGGCAGCCTCCACCAGGCCCCCACTCATGTCCCCTATCACCCCCACCCCCCAGCCACCAGGGGCAGCCTCCACCAGGCCCCCACCCATGTCTCCCACCACCCCCACCCCCCAGCCACCAGGGGCAGCCTCCACCAGGCCCCCACCCATGTCCACCTCATGTTCCCCTGCACCCCCACCCACCAGCACTGTGGGGCACCTGCCAGCAGGCCCCCACTCCTGTCCCCTATCACCCTCACCCCCCAGCCACCAGGGGCAGCCTCCACCAGGCCCCCACCCATGTCCAACTCATGTTCCCCTGCACCCCCACCACCCAGCACTTTGGGGCGCCTGCCAGCAGGCCCCCACTCCTGTCCCCTATCACCCCCACCCCCCAGCCACCAGGGGCAGCCTCCACCAGGCCCCCACTCATGTCCCCTATCACCCCCACCCCCCAGCCACCAGGGGCAGCCTCCACCAGGCCCCCACCCATGTCCAACTCATGTTCCCCTGCACCCCCACCCCCAGCACTGTGGGGCACCTGCCAGCAGGCCCCCACTCATGTCCAACTCATGTTCCCCTGCACCCCCAACCCCCAGCAGTGCAGGGGCAGCCTCCACCAGGCCCCCACCCATGTTCAACTCATGTTCCCCTGCACCCCCGGCCCCCAGCACTGTGGGGCACCTGCCAGCAGGCACCCACTCATGTCCAACTCATGTTCTCCTGCACCCCCACCCCCCAGCACTGTGGGGCACCTGCCAGCAGGCCCCCACTCCTGTCCCCTATCACCCCCACCCCCCAGCCACCAGGGGCAGCCTCCACCAGGCCCCCACGCATGTCCCCTATCACCCCCACCCCCCAGCCACCAGGGGCAGCCTCCACCAGGCCCCCCCATGTCTCCCACCACCCCCACCCACCAGCCACCAGGGGCAGCCTCCACCAGGCCCCCACCCATGTCCAACTCATGTTCCCCTGCACCCCCACCCCGCAGCAGTGCAGGGGCAGCCTCCACCAGGCCCCCACTCCTGTCCCCTATCACCCCCACCCCCCAGCCACCAGGGGCAGCCTCCACCAGGCCCCCACCCATGTCCAACTCATGTTCCCCTGCACCCCCACCCCCCAGCACTGTGGGGCACCTGCCAGCAGGCCCCCACTCCTGTCCCCTATCACCCCCACCCCCCAGCCACCAGGGGCAGCCTCCACCAGGCCCCCACTCCTGTCCCCTATCACCCCCACCCCCCAGCCACCAGGGGCAGCCTCCACCAGGCCCCCACCCATGTCCAACTCATGTTCCCCTGCACCCCCACCCCCCAGCACTGTGGGGCACCTGCCAGCAGGCCCCCACTCATGTCCAACTCATGTTCGCCTGCACCCCCACCCCCCAGCAGTGGAGGGGCAGCCTCCACCAGGCCCCCACCCATGTTCAACTCATGTTCCCCTGCACCCCCACCCCCCAGCACTGTGGGGCACCTGCCAGCAGGCCCCCACTCCTGTCCCCTATCACCCCCACCCCCCAGCCACCAGGGGCAGCCTCCACCAGGCCCACACTCATGCCCCCTATCACCCCCACCACCCAGCCACCAGGTGCAGCCTCCACCAGGCCCCCCCATGTCTTCCACCACCCCCAGCCACCAGGGGCAGCCTCCACCAGGCCCTCACCCATGTCCAACTCATGTTCCCCTGCACCCCCACCCCCCAGCAGTGCAGGGGCAGCCTCCACCAGGCCTCCACTCATGTCCCCTATCAACCCCACCCCCCAGCCACCAGGGGCAGCCTCCACCAGGCCCCCACCCATGTCCAACTCATGTTCCCCTGCACCCCTACCACCCAGCAGTGCAGGGGCAGCCTCCACCAGGCCCCCACTCCTGTCCCCTATCACCCCCACCACCCAGCCACCAGGGACAGCCTCCACCAGGCCCCCACCCATGTCCAACCCATGTTCCCCTGCACCCCCACCTCCAGCAGTGCAGGGGCAGCCTCCACCAGGCCCCCACTCATGTCCCCTATCACCCCCACCCCCCAGCCACCAGAAGCAGCCTCCACCAGGCCCCCACCCAGGTCTCCCACCACCCCCACCCCCCAGCCACCGGGGGCAGCCTCCACCAGGCCCCCACCCATGTCCACCTCATGTTCCCCTGCACCCCCACCCACGAGCACTGTGGGGCACCTGCCAGCAGGCCCCCACTCCTGTCCCCTATCACCCTCGTCCCCCAGCCACCAGGGGCAGCCTCCACCAGGCCCCCACCCATGTCCAACTCATGTTCCCCTGCACCCCCACCACCCAGCACTTTGGGGCGCCTGCCAGCAGGCCCCCACTCCTGTCCCCTATCACCCCCACCCCCCAGCCACCAGGGGCAGCCTCCACCAGGCCCCCACTCATGTCCCCTATCACCCCCACCCCCCAGCCACCAGGGGCAGCCTCCACCAGGCCCCCACCCATGTCCAACTCATGTTCCCCTGCACCCCCACCCCCAGCACTGTGGGGCACCTGCCAGCAGGCCCCCACTCATGTCCAACTCATGTTCCCCTGCACCCCCACCCCCCAGCAGTGCAGGGGCAGCCTCCACCAGGCCCCCACCCATGTTCAACTCATGTTCCCCTGCACCCCCGGCCCCCAGCACTGTGGGGCACCTGCCAGCAGGCACCCACTCATGTCCAACTCATGTTCTCCTGCACCCCCACCCCCCAGCACTGTGGGGCACCTGCCAGCAGGCCCCCACTCCTGTCCCCTATCACCCCCACCCCCCAGCCACCAGGGGCAGCCTCCACCAGGCCCCCACGCATGTCCCCTATCACCCCCACCCCCCAGCCACCAGGGGCAGCCTCCACCAGGCCCCCCCATGTCTCCCACCACCCCCACCCCCCAGCCACCAGGGGCAGCCTCCACCAGGCCCCCACCCATGTCCAACTCATGTTCCCCTGCGCCCCCACCCCCCAGCAGTGCAGGGGCAGCCTCCACCAGGCCCCCACTCATGTCCCCTATCAACCCCACCCCCCAGCCACCAGGGGCAGCCTCTACCAGGCCCCCACCAATGTCCAACTCATGTTCCCCTGCACCCCCACCCCCCAGCAGTGCAGGGGCAGCCTCCACCAGGCCCCCACTCCTGTCCCCTATCACCCCCACCCCCCAGCCACCAGGGGCAGCCTCCACCAGGCCCCCACCCATGTCCAACTCATGTTCCCCTGCACCCCCACCCCCCAGCACTGTGGGGCACCTGCCAGCAGGCCCCCACTCCTGTCCCCTATCACCCCCACACCCCAGCCACCAGGGGCAGCCTCCACCAGGCCCCCACTCCTGTCCCCTATCACCCCCACCCCCCAGCCACCAGGGGCAGCCTCCACCAGGCCCCCACCCATGTCGAACTCATGTTCCCCTGCACCCCCACCCCCCAGCACTGTAGGGCACCTGCCAGCAGGCCTGCACTCATGTCCCCTATCACCCCCACCCCCCAGCCACCAGGGGCAGCCTCCACCAGGCCCCCACCCATGTCGAACTCATGTTCCCCTGCACCCCCACCCCCCAGCACTGTGGGGCACCTGCCAGCAGGCCCCCACCTATGTCCAACTCATGTTCCCCTGCACCCCCACCCCCAGCACTGTAGGCACCTGCCAGCAGGCCCCCACTCATGTCCAACTCATGTTCCCCTGCACCCCCACCCCCCAGCAATGTGAGGCACCTGCCAGCAGGCCACACCCATGTCCAACTCATGTTCCCCTGCACCCCCACCCCCCAGCACTGTGGGGCACCTGCCAGCAGGCCCCAACTCATGTTCCCCAGCCAACATGTCATCACAATCTAGATCCCTGGTCCCTATGGTCAGCCTCCAAATGCAAAACACCCACCCGAGTATTGCATCCACCCACTCAGAAATGGCAATAACATGACAGAACACCAATTGCAAGTTTGGAAACAAACACATGTCCCTCACATACACCCAATGGGTGTCAGTGAATCTCAAAACCCATATCATGATATGCATTAAACCAATGAGATGATACTACACATTGCAGTTCGATCAAAAAATATGTATTAAAGGAAACATAAATTGAATCAAAAATAAAGAAACAGAAATGGGAATGTACAAACATGAAAAGAAGCATGTCCGTGAAAAAAAGCAAAACCAAAAATCATAATCGAAAGGAATGGTGTCCAAAGTCACAGTCGACAAAAGAAAATCCAATGGAAAATTATAATTGAAAGCCATTGCTCTATGGGTACATTGTGAAAGAAAAAGAAAATCCAACAGTGAACTATGTACAGACGAACAAGCCAGGGTCCATTATCCCAACAAAAGAAATGAAACCTATCTAACAACACTAACTAATGAAAAAAAACTATATACAAAAATGTGGCCCATTGTCCAAAAGGTCCAAAATAAATTCAAAAACAAAGGAAACCTAACACTAACTACATAACTATGTACAAGGGCAGCGGGCTAGTCTGACGGCTCACTTTTGGATATCCCGGGCCAGGGCATCATCAAACTCCTGCTCAATGCCCCGGAGGCGGTCCTCCTCCATGGCCCCGAGGGTCCGCAGGGCCATCGACGTGTCCACCTCCAACCCCCTGAGGATTGCCTGGAGGCACTCGGCCCGCCTCAGGGCCCTCCGCATGGAGTTCTCCCCCCTGACCATTGTGAGCCATGCCTCTTCCGCCCGCTGCCGCTCCACATCTATGACGTGGCCCAACCGCTGCCACACGGAAGACACTCTCTGTCCTGGGTCCTCCTGCCCTCCGGCCGATGCCTGCCCCTCCGATGTTGAAGGCCCCAAGCCTTCATGGCTCCCACCACGTTTCTGCTGCTGCTGTGCCTCTGCCCGTGCACTGCCTCCTGCTGCCTGCACATCCTCCGCTGGCTGGGGTGCAGTCGTTGATATGGCTACCCCTGCTGGACGTCCGACTCCCGACTGTGGCAGGGATGCCTCCTCCAACAGCCTGGCCGCACCACAGGGCACCCAGGTGACTGATGGACGACTGGCGCATAGGGGGTTCAGTTGAGGAGGGGGTCGTAGCAAGCCCCATCAAACGGAGGAATCCGGCCTGGGTGACCTGTCCCAGTAGGCCGACGCGGTCAACAAGCCATTCGAGATGACGTGCAGTCTCCTCATGAAAAGACTGCAGGTCACCTCGCATGGCCCGTTGACGCAACGCCACATCAGTCAGGACAGGCTCAACCCGGACCCGGATAGCCACGTCCGCAGGCAGAGGAAGGACAGTTGTCGTTAGCTCATCCCCTGCCTGAAAACGGGTCTGGACGTTGGCATCCCTGCTGGTGCAAGAGGATGCAGGGACAGGATCAGGGACAGGATTGCACACAGGCACCTCAGCGGCGGCCTGTGCTGCCTCCTGTCCCTGGTCCTGCACTGCACCACTAGCACCAGTGGGATCCCCACCTCCAGACCCCGTCTCTGTTGCTTGCACGGCCTCCTCCTCCACCAAACCCCCCACCAACCTGGATGACTCCGTGCCATCTTCCCCCATTGGGCCCTGTGGGGTCCCAGCTGCCCCTTCTGCTGCCGAGAAGTCCAATTCCAACCTCCGCCTCTTGGACCTCCCCCCGGCAGCTGCGGCCTGAGACGTGGCACCGGACTCCTCACTCCCCGACGAGATCACAACATGGGAGGGGAGCCGGGCCTTGCGTCTCCGGCTGGCGGTGGGATCCCCGCCGCTGTGCTCCACAGCAACTTCTCCGCCCTCTTCATCAGTTGACGCTGCAGACAGGGAGAAATAAAACACAGGCATCAGGGCACTGTACAATGGACACATACACACATGACAGTTGTACATGAGTGGCATTGACAAACCTCAGACATGCCATCACAATCCCCAACACACATGTCATTTCAACTCGCACACATGAGCCATACCACAGCCATATCGCAACTGCCAGCACCATCCATACACATACAACAGCATGAGCAGGCAAAGCTGAGCCAGACATCACATGCAACACAGGAAGTGCACTACACATGTACACACACCACCACACTTGCATTCATGTGTACACCTCTGCCAAGTGTTGCAGTGTTCAGATGGGCATCCATGTCACATCTGCCAATCAGGCTGCCACATCCCACTGTCACATGCATCCATGTTGCATCACTGTTGCACCCTTGTCAAATACACACAAATGCATATGTACACAGTGCTGATACATGCAGCTGAAAACAACATACATGCGTGACCTCACGAACATGTCTACTACACATACACATACACATTCATCCAAACATGTGTGCCCACACAACTGCATTTGGCATGCAAGCCTACACACACAAGCACCATCCATGTCTCACACATTACAGCCCTTGCATGTGTTAGCCTCATGGCCCTGTACACCCCCACCCATACTCGACCCCATACAAACAGATGTGCAACCTGCACACTACTGAAACATCACCACACGCAAGGCTCACAATCAGGATGCATGTACACGTACCGCTCGACTCCAGACGGGTCTGCCTCTCAAGGACCTGGACGTGGAGTGCTGGGGATATGCGTTCCAGGACCCTCATCTGATCTTCTGACAAGTGGCCCCGGCGCCCCTTAGCATCCGCTTCCTTCAAGAGGCGCCGGGCCTTGTTCAGGGTCCTGGACCTGAAGTCCTCCCAGCGCTTCTTGACATGTTGTAAGTCACGGACTGCCACCCCCTCCGTGTTGATGGCAGTCACAATGTCAGTCCAGATCCGAGTCCGTCCTTCCTTGTCGGCGCGGGAACTTCTGAAGAGGGCATCATACTGCCCCAGGACTTGCTCCACCAGGACACCAACTTCCCTGGCACTGAAGCTGGTGCCCCTCTGCCTCTCTGGCCGGGGGTTGTCAGTGGTGCCAGATGTTGCAGTGCCCGACATGACAACCCCAGAGGCAGGAGTGGGTGGGCAACTGGGCCCTGGGGCTGTGCTGTGGAGCGATGGAATCCCAGTCGGGAGTCTTCGGTTCCAGCAGGGGTGGTAACAGCAACAGCACCGCTGGCTGATGTTCAGGCAGCAAATGGCAGGGCACGTGGGCAGCAGGCAGTCAGGCAGCAGCAGATGGCAGGTGGGAGCGTGCTCGGGGCTCTGGGGGGCAGTAATTCGGCCTTCTGGGCAGGAGCGTGGTCTTCCGTGTGCTTACGCGTGACCAGCTTGATACAGAGTGATTTGGCACGTGAAAATTCTGCACGTCAGCATGTAATTCGAGGAAAGGCCTTTAGCGCGTAAGCGCGTCTGCACGCATACGCAATTTCATTGGACAGAAGTCCCCTCAAGCGCAAGCGCCCCTGTGATGTGATGCGCACAGGCGTGCATGGGCATTTCAGCACGCATGAAAAACTGCACGTCCGCGTGCAATACGAGGAAAGGGCCCATGCGTGTAAGTGATGTGACCCGCGCGTGCGTTTCTCTCAGCACGGGTTAAAGGTGAGCGGGCCCAGCAGTTCGCTGTACGTGCCTTTCGTGGAGACCGACGTGTGTTGCTGCTTCCTGTTGTTTCGCGCGCCATCACAACTTCACAGCTATCAAGGACGTATCTCTTCTTTTGGCGGGGGTATTGGCTATGCGTGTTTTTCTGCATCGCGCTAGTCAGACGGTGAGTCACACATGCTCTTTTTCCCACTGCGGGTTCCCCTGTGAATCGCACCCATTTTCGATGTCATAGTAGCCTGCGTGACCCACGCGTACGCGTTATTCGTGTTACTGGGTGCCACCACGTGCAGGGGCAGATGCACCCAACAGCACCCCCGTTGTGAGTCTGCCAACCAGGACCGTTGCAGTCAATGACCCTGCCACAGCTGATGTTGCTGCGCAGGGTCCATTAGTGGGCACCCAGCTGCCACTGACACAAGTCAGGCCTTTGGTCATCCCTCCACCTGCCACTCCCTTGGCTCAATCCACCGAACCCACTGGCCATACTGGTCAGGGCGGCATTAGCCAGCCAGGGTCTGCGCCACAGTCCAAGAGGAGGAAGGTTGCACCTGCAGCACAGGCTGGGACCCCACACACAGCCACGACCTCCTGCACGTTGAGGAAGAAGCCTTTCTGTAAGCAGGAACTGGACTTCCTCATGGACTACGTGTGGGGCCACAGCCTTGACATGCTAGTGGGTGCCAATAGTCAGACTACGGCTGCCCAACGTGACACCCACTGGAAGCATGTTGCGGAACATGTCAGTTCATTCGGCCATGAGGTGCGCACGGCGCAAGAGTGCAAAAAGCGTTGGAATTACATCAAATGCAGCACTAAGGCTAAGCATGCCTCTAATTACAACTTGACTCTGGTGACTGGCGGTGGGCCTGCACCAGAGGAGGAAGAGCTCACTCCGCATGAGGCACTCATTGCGGAGATCATACCACCTGAATTGGTCAAAGGAGTGGGAGAGATGCTGGACTTTGATGCTCAGTCCAGTGAGTGTTGATGCGTGTTTGTTGAGGACGTGTGTGTTTCACTTGTGGGATGTGTTGTGCATGATTGCCGCTACATCTGACGTGTACATGGTTCTGATGTGTAAGTAATGCAATGCTTCCGTCATGCATGTCTCCTCTGCCTGCATGCGGGGACTCCAAGTAGGCATGCTCCCTTGCCCCTCCTCCGCCACTCTGCACCCCAGTTCCACCTTTGCACTGGTGTTCTTCAATCTTACCAATGTGTACTTTCTTGTTCATGCGTCCTGTGTAGATGCTAACTTCCAGCGTAGAATCTGCCAAACATATGCCGTGTGGTACAGCCTTAGTACTTGATGCAGGGTATCTCACTTGTACTGTGCATAGGTCAGATGTCCCGCAGGGACATGAGTGCCCATTCATGCTCCATGTGCATTGCACGCATGCCCCTATGTGTCCTTGACTGGATGATCACTGTAATACAAGTCCTTGTTTACATACATTGCCTGCCATCTCATAAGCCTTCCCATGTAAACTGTGGCTCAGTCCTGCGTTGCACACATGTTTAGGGTCTGACAATCTGTGTGGCTCACAGGCCTCAGCCTGTTCAATGGCCAATGACTCTGTCCAACTGTTGTTGTGTCTTCTTCACACATGGGCGGAATCCAGAATTTTCATCATGTGTCCTGCTTACTGTCCCAGCATCATTTGCAGTGTTGTCACTTGAATCACATTACGCTGTTGATGCCAGTCAACACTGCCTGTCAATACACAAGTGTATGGTCAGCCTTTTGATACCATGCTAGGCATCCCTGCTTTGGTACTGGGGTGGAGGGGTGCTTGGCTTCTAGATATGGTACACATTGAATGCACAATGCACGTGATGTCTGAATTTGACATTGCACTGCCTTCACATTTCCTGGCACACACCATGGAGTCCTTGTACATGTAGGTAGTGAGTGGCGTACACATTTTCTGCACTGCATAGACCCACTTCCATGGAAACTGCCACCTTTCAACAGGTCTGATCACAGAAGCAATTCAAAGTTGACCCAGCATGCATGCCAGGTTATATGTTGTGTGTCACATGTCTGCCTGATGTGTTTGCTGTCAGTGTGTGTGTGTTGTATGCTTCTGACATGTGTAGTGACCTTTTTTCTCTCTATTTTTCAGGTGACGATGCAATGGAGGCGGAGGATGGTGTTGTCATGCCAGACACAGGGTTGTTACCACTACATCAACCCGGCACTAGTGGGGGTCGTGGGGTGGTAGGCCACGAAAACCCCCAAGTGCTACAGTCCATCTTGTCTCTGGCTGCCTATGAGTCCAGCCTTGATGACGACTCTGACGTCCATGTTGAGTTGGATGAGCATGAAGTCCATGTGTCAGGGGTGAGTGATTCTGATGTGGATACTCCTCTGTCTGCGACACCTGCACTGAGGGATCAGACAGTCTTGGTTCCTCCGCCCGTGGTGGATCGGGACGCAGGGTCACCCTCCACACCAGTCACTGATGTGCCTGGGACATCACGTCGACGGGGGCATGTAGTCGTGCAGCCGCGGGCGGTGCCAACACAGCGAGGACCCCTGGTCCTTGGGTCCCGCAGGGGTCAAGCCCTGCAACGCGGTCGCCGCGCGCAACCGCAGTATACTGAGTGGGAGCAAGACATGACTGCCAATTCAGAACGGCAGGGGGCAGCAATGGAGAACATCACTGAGAGCATGGAGCGTGTGGCCCGATCTGTGCTTCCCCCTGCTAGGCAGGTGCTTCTCCAGCAGCAGGCGCACGGTCCACGGCCCGCTCGCTCAGGCTGGGCATGGCGGCCTCAGACAGGGCACGCCAGGCTGAAATGTCATCTCTGCATCAAGCAATTGCTGCTCACGCAGAGGCACACATGGATGCCCTGAGGGAGGAGTGTGCTTCCCTCAGATCCACTCTGGGTGTCCTTATGATGTCCCAGAGGCAGCAGGCAGAGGAGAGGTTTGCACAGCTTGAGCGTACCATCTCGGCTGAGCTACAGGCTTGCCGGGAGGTGCAGCGGTTGTCCAGACAGGCCTTGCAGGAGGAACTCTGTGTTACACGTGCTACCTTGCAAGAGGAAGCACGTGTATCACGTGAGGTTCTGCATGCAGACCTACGTCACATCGCCACACAGAACCAGGCTCACCCGTCCGGCAGACTTGTGCCGACGAGGGGTAAGCTGCGGCTAGGCGTGGCCAGGCTACTGTGCCACGTCCTCCTTTACAGGATGAGCTAGACTCGGACGACCATCTATCTTCCACATAGGTCGGGCTGTGCAGGCATTGAGCCCATGGAGGTTTTTTTTTGGCTCAGCATCATCGCATGTGGATGTTGAGCAGCACCCTGTACCTCCCCCCTCCTGGGTGCCTCCCCTCCCCCCCGGGTCGTATGTGGCCAGTTTTGATTTTTCTTTTAGTTTAGTTACTTAAGTTTCTGTTTGATAGTTAGTTTAATTAGGTAATGTAGGTTTTCCATAGTTAGTGTAATTATTTAATATAGTTTAAAATTGCTTGTCTATTGTGCTTTCATGTGACGGTGCAGTGCTTTGTGGCTTTTGAAGGCATCCACTGTCTGTTCCAGCTGGGCCCTTCAGGCTTGTCTTGTGTGTGTGTTTGCTGCTTGGGGTCCTTGACTCACATATGCCACTCCTGCCTCCCTGTAAGTTTTTTTCCCCCTAATCACCCGGAATCCTATGCAATTTTGAACCCTGTACCCTCTACCCGGTGTTCCTGCTTCCCGGACCTATCGAAGCAACGTTCCCTAACCCTCTTTCCCCACTGGGGTTGCGGATGCCTGTGTAAGCCCCAAACTTGCAGGTGCCAAAACCCTAGAGGGGGTGGTTGGTTCATACCGCTCCTAAGCCTGGACTACAGAAGGCCATGACAATGATGTCCAAGTTTGTTTGGATTGTGTATGCGTTCATGCAGGTAGTACATTTTCGTGCATTCCCTAGTTTCATGTGTCATTCCTCCTCCCCTCTCCTGCCACTCATTCCAGTTATCCAGTGTGCCAACACCTGTCCCGACTGCATATCCCTGAACCTCCTTCCCCACCACGGTCTCAGGGGCCTGTGTGAGTTTGACCTTGCAGGCACCCGGGACACAGTGGGGGTGGTTGTTTCGTGACACTCCCGCGCCTGTACACGGGACCTGTGACAGTACACATCCGTTCATGGTGCATCATCCTATGTTATGTACCACACATGGTTCACATCCTGTTGTGACATTGTTTTACTGGGCTACCTTGGTTGTTGCATCATTGTGGTAGTACTTGGCCTTTGTGAGGTACTGCTACGTCAAGTCATCTACTGGAGGGTGTTCTGGTTCGTTTTACACACAAGGTGGGAGATGGTGACGAAGGGTAAAGGTGATCCTGTGGCCAGGTGGAATTGAGGGTTGAAGGCTCCATGACCCAGGTGCAGTTGTTCAGTGGGTCATGGTCATTTGTGAGGGGGGGGGTTGTTGTTGATAGTTGCCTTGCCCTGCAGTGTGATGGGAACCCTGACATTGTAATTGTGGTATCCTATGTACATGTTGTGTTCTGCTGATCAGTGCCTGTTCATGTGATGTGTTTACCTTTCAGGTGCGAGGGGATAGTTATGGTTTGACATGCTGGGGTGTACACATGGTGAATGTTCACATGTGATGTGTAGAGAACACTGTTGGTCACTTGATTGCACATGCATATGTTGAGTGCATGTCCTTGCTGACCCACACACCTGCACTCTGATGCACTACATGTACTCCCATCCTTGCATATCCACGTGTACACTGTTTGCCTTCTGGTGCCCACTGTGTCCCTGCAGCACATGTTCTGTGACCAATTATGGATCCTGTACATGCCTAATTTGATTTTTGATGTGGTCTGTCGCTTATTTGTGATGCTCAGGGTGTGCATCACACACAATGGCTGTTCACTGTGCTGTGCGCTGAGCAGTGTGTTTCAGGAGAAGGACACAGCACACAGAAGCTGCAGTGTTGATTTTGCAATGGACAATGTGCATGTAGACAGGCATTCATTGTTATGTTACGTCTACAACTCTTGTAATGCATTTGGAAATGACTTATTTTGGGTGGGAGGTTGTTGGTCTGTCATTTCATCTGATTCCAGGTCAGGCATCATTGTCTGATGCCACTGTACATTTTGGACATGGCAATGTGTACGTTATTGTTACTGTGTTGGTGTATGGGTATTGCTTGCCATGTCATGTTGTGGTTTGGGAGGGTTTGAGTGACATAACAGTGATGGCCATGGCCTGTTTTGCAGGTGTGTGTGATGCACATCTTGCATGTCAGGGTCATCCGCTTCTCAGAGCAACTAGCTGGGGGTAGATCTCTATCCGCGGCAGGGCCCTACCTCTGGAACAGCCTTCCTGCCTCACTGGAACTTGAGGGGAACCATCTCCGGTTAGGGAAGCACCTCAAGACCTTCCTCTTTGCTTCTGCTTTCTCTCTGCCTCTCCCTTGCAAAATTCTTCACTGGAACTGCACTGGATCTGCAACTGGGCCACTCTCACCGACCTCGGTCCCTGGCCCAACCACTCTCCACTTGCACTACCTCCCTGGCAACCCCTGAACTGCGGTTCTGTCTCTCTATCCCTACAGCCCCCCCCTTCCCAGCACTTGTCTGCACTTACCTTTGCAGTTGCCACCAGCTGGCCTATGTATTTGTTTTTTGGTCTACTTCTCCTGTACTGCACTCCCCCCCTCCCCTTCCCTTTGCACTTTTCCCTTCCCCCTACCCCTGCACTTGCACAATCTAAATGACACCTGGCCTAGTAGTACCGTTGTCTGTCTTCCCTTGTTCCCCCCTCCCTGCCTCATCGCACCTTCAAATACTTGTGTATAGGCCATATCATGTCATGTCATATGTGTGCCTTTTGGTCACACAGGAGAGCTTGTGTTTAAGTAGCTAGGGATGCAGACAATGTGGCACTTCCATGGCAACTATCTCAGGGTGGTAGGGTTGTGACAGTTGACTGGTATGTGCCAGGCCTGTGTGCACTCCGCAGGGGTGGGAGTTTAGGTTAAAATGTGGCCACAAGCTGGGTCTGGGCTTCCTCGACACGTGCCCTGTCCCCTCCCATGGGCAGCGCCTGTGCCTGTGGTTGGGGATATGGGGGCACCACCATATTCCACCAGGACGCCCTGCCGTGTTGCAACATTGTGCAGGACACATGCTGCCACAATGATCCTGCACACTACTGGTGGTGCATAGAGTAGCTGCCCGCCAGAGCGGTCAAGGGAGCGGAAACGTGACTTGAGCACTCCGAATGTGCGCTCCACTATGGCCCTGGTTGCAATATGGGCGGCGTTGTATCTTACCTGGGGTGGTGTGGTGGGGTTCCGGATTGGCGTCATCATGTGGTTGCTCAGAGGGTAGGCACTGTCCCCTGGGGAGGTGTAAATGGTTGTGATTATTGTGGTTTGTTTATTTGTGTGTGTGTGTGTGACATGCATGCATGTGCAAGGGCATTTGTACTCACCTAGGAGCCATGTGTCGCCATGCTGCCCAGCTTCCAGGGCCCGGCTAAGGGCGGACATTCTGTATATGAAACTGTCATGGGTGGAGCCAGGGTAGTTTGCATAGACAGAGGTGATGATTCCCTTTGCATCGCATACCACCTGTACATTGATGGAATGCCAGTGCTTGCGGTTTTGGTAGATGTGCTCAGTGGCCCTAGGTGGACGTAAGGCCACACGGGTGCAATCTATGGCACCGAGCACTTTGGGGAAGTGTGCCACCCTGAAAAAATCCAGGACAACGGCCTGCCTTTCTGCGGGTGTTCTGGGCATGTATATGTGCCTGCGGACTGAGGGGCGCGCTGTCATGATTGCCAGTACCTGGTGTAGGCAGCGTGACTGCATGGCCTGTGAGACCCCCCCACTATGGCAGTAGTCCGCTGAAATGACCCAGTGGCCAAAAAATGCAGGACATTGAGCAGCTTCTCCAAGGGACTCAATGCTTGGGAGCAAAGGGTGGGGGATGTAAGGTCATCTTCCCACTCCCTGACCAGGTCTAGGATGATGTGGGGTGGAAACCTATACCTGCCATAGACCTGGTCATCAGGCATCCCAAAAAGGCTTGTCCGTGGTGCGAAAATGCGTGGCCTGGCTATTCTCCCCCTCCTGCGGTGTCCCACGATCAGTGCTGCGACAAATGGGGCATTCATCGTAGCTGTATATACGTGCTTGTTGTTTGTGCGCACTTTTATACTGTGCGCGGGGACGCTTCCCCTGCCTTCGTGTGGCGGACGCGTTGACGCCTGTGTGCTTCTTTTGCCGTGCACGGTTTTCCCGTATTCAGATCCATGAATACGGGTTGTTTGCGTGCGTGTGGGCGTTTCGTGTAGTTCCCTGCAGTACTTCCCCAGTTACGCCTTCTTTTTCACACGTTATTCCCCATTCCGCGTGTTACGCCCACTGTTCCGCCCACTTTGATTATGTGCGCCACGCTATGTGCACTTTTGCTGGGCGTGTAGCGCACGCCGTGTATGCCTGCGTGCGCCATGGCTAGATTGGGCACACGGACAGCGGGAAACACATGCAGCGTCTTCCTTGAATCGCACACGTGCGCGTGCGCTGCGTTTCTCGCGCTTGCGCTACCTTGCGCCTGCTTGCGCATGGATTTTCGGCGCACGTTTGTTCCATGAATCGGCCCCTTAATGTCCGCGGACATTATGAGTGTTCTTAGAACACTTTCAACTTGCCAGCGAACAATACGGGCAGCGTTTTCAGGACCCCCCCTACGAACATTTCAGAACAACGCGATAGTTCTTAGAACACTTTCAACTTGACAACGAACAATACGGACAGTGTCCTTGGGACACCGCCATTTTGTTTATTTGCGAACATTTCAGGACACTGCAAGTGTTTTTAGAACACATTCAACTTGCCAGCGAACAATACGGACTACGCCTTCAGGACACCCCCTACGAACATTCCAGGACACCGCGAGTGTTCTTAGAAACGTCTTCAGAACACCCCCATTTTGTTTATTTGTGAACATTTCAGGACACCGCGAGTGTTCTTAGAACACATTCAACTTGACAACGAACAATACGGACAGTGTCCTCAGAACACCCCCATTTCGTTTATTTGCGAACATTTCAGGACACCATGAGTGTTCTAAGAACACATTCAACTTGACAGAGAACAATGCGGACAGCGTCCTCAGGACACCCCCATTTTGTTTATTTGCGAACATTTCAGGACACTGCGAGTCTTCTTAGAACAGATTCAACTTGCCAGTGAACAATACGGACTACACCTTCAGGACACCCCCTACGAACATTCCAGGACACCGGGAGTGTTCTTAGAAACGTCTTCAGAACACCCCCATTTTGTTTATTTGTGAACATTTCAGGACACCGCGAGTGTTCTTAAAACACATTCAACTTGACAGAGAACAATACTGACAGCGTCCTCAGGACTCCCCCTACGAACATTCCCCGGACAAATACTTGTGTATAGGCCATATCATGTCATGTCATATGTGTGCCTTTTGGTCACCCAGGAGAGCTTGTGTTTAAGTAGCTAGGGATGCAGACAATGTGGCACTTCCATGGCAACTATCTCAGGGTGGTAGGGTTGTGACAGTTGACTGGTATGTGCCAGGCCTGTGTGCACTCCGCAGGGGTGGGAGTTTAGGTTAAAATGTGGCCACAAGCTGGGTCCGGGCTTCCTCGCCACGTGCCCTGTCCCCTCCCATGGGAAGCGCCTGTGCCTGTGGTTGGGGATATGGGGGCACCACCATATTCCACCGGGACGCCCTGCCGTGTTGCAACATTGTGCAGGACACATGCTGCCACAATGATCCTGCACACTACTGGTGGTGCATAGAGTAGCTGCCCGCCAGAGCGGTCAAGGGAGCGGAAACGTGACTTGAGCACTCGAATGTGCGCTCCACTATGGCCCTGGTTGCAATATGGGCGGCCTTGTATCTTACCTGGGGTGGTGTGGTGGGGTTCCGGATTGGCGTCATCATGTGGTTGCTCAGAGGGTAGGCACTGTCCCCTGGGGAGATGTAAATGGTTGTGATTATTGTGGTTTGTTTATTTGTGTGTGTGTGTGTGTGTGACATGCATGCATGTGCAAGGGCATTTGTACTCACCTAGGAGCCATGTGTCGCCATGCTGCCCAGCTTCCAGGGCCCGGCTAAGGGCAGACATTCTGTATATGAAACTGTCATGGGTGGAGCCAGGGTAGTTTGCATAGACAGAGGTGATGATTCCCTTTGCATCGCATACCACCTGTACATTGATGGAATGCCAGTGCTTGCGGTTTTGGTAGATGTGCTCAGTGGCCCTAGGTGGACGTAAGGCCACACGGGTGCAATCTATGGCACAGAGCACTTTGGGGAAGTGTGCCACCCTGAAAAAATCCAGGACAACGGCCTGCCTTTCTGCGGGTGTTCTGGGCATGTATATGTGCCTGCGGACTGAGGGGCGCGCTGTCATGATTGCCAGTACCTGGTGTAGGCAGCGTGACTGCATGGCCTGTGAGACCTCCCCACTATGGCAGTAGTCCGCTGAAATGACCCAGTGGCCAAAAAATGCAGGACATTGAGCAGCTTCTCCAAGGAACTCAATGCTTGGGAGCAAAGGGTGGGGGATGTAAGGTCATCTTCCCACTCCCTGACCAGGTCTAGGATGATGTGGGGTGGAAACCTATACCTGCCATAGACCTGGTCGTCAGGCATCCCAAAAAGGCTTGTCCGTGGTGCGAAAATGCGTGCCCTGGCTATTCTCCAACTCCTGCAGTGTCCCACGATCAGTGCTGCGACAAATGGGGCATTCATCGTAGCTGTATATACGTGCTTGTTGTTTGTGCGCACTTTTATACTGTGCGCGGGGACGCTTCCCCTGCCTTCGTGTGGCGGACGCGTTGACGCCTGTGTGCTTCTTTTGCCGTGCACGGTTTTCCCGTATTCAGATCCATGAATACGGGTTGTTTGCGTGCGTGTGGGCGTTCCGTGTAGTTCCCTGCAGTACTTCCCCAGTTACGCCTTCTTTTTCACACGTTATTCCCCATTCCGCGTGTTACGCCCACTGTTCCGCCCACTTTGATTATGTGCGCCACGCTATGTGCACTTTTGCTGGGTGTGTAGCGCACGCCGTGTATGCCTGCGTGCGCCATGGCTAGATTGGGCACACGGACAGCGGGAAACACACACAGCGTCTTCCTTGAATCGCACACGTGCACGTGCGCTGCGTTTCTCGCGCTTGCGCTACCTTGCGCCTGCTTGCGCATGGATTTTCGGCGCAAGTTTGTTCCATGAATCGGCCCCTTAATGTCCGCGGACATTATGAGTGTTCTTAGAACACTTTCAACTTGCCATCGAACAATACGGACAGCGTTTTCAGGACACCCCCTACGAACATTTCAGAACAACGCGATAGTTCTTAGAACACTTTCAACTTGACAACGAACAATACGGACAGTGTCCTTGGGACACCGCCATTTTGTTTATTTGCGAACATTTCGGGACACTGCAAGTGTTTTTAGAACACATTCAACTTGCCAGCGAACAATACGGACTACGCCTTCAGGACACCCCCTACGAACATTCCAGGACACCGCGAGTGTTCTTAGAAACGTCTTCAGAACACCCCCATTTTGTTTATTTGTGAACATTTCAGGACACCGCAAGTGTTCTTAGAACACATTCAACTTGACAACGAACAATACGGACAGTGTCCTCAGAACACCCCCATTTCGTTTATTTGCGAACATTTCAGGACACCATGAGTGTTCTAAGAACACATTCAACTTGACAGAGAACAATGCGGACAGCGTCCTCAGGACACCCCCATTTTGTTTATTTGCGAACATTTCAGGACACTGCGAGTCTTCTTAGAACACATTCAACTTGCCAGTGAACAATACGGACTACACCTTCAGGACACCCCCTACGAACATTCCAGGACACCGGGAGTGTTCTTAGAAACGTCTTCAGAACACCCCCATTTTGTTTATTTGTGAACATTTCAGGACACCGCGAGTGTTCTTAAAACACATTCAACTTGACAGAGAACAATACTGACAGCGTCCTCAGGACTCCCCCTACGAACATTCCCCGGACACCGCAAGTGTTCTTTGAAGCGTCTTCAGAACACCACCATCTTGTTTATTTGCGAACATTTCAGGACACCGCGAGTCTTCTTAGAACACATTCAACTTGACAACGAACAATATGGACAGTGTCCTCAGAACACCCCCATTTCGTTTATTTGCGAACATTTCAGGACACCATGAGTGTTCTAAGAACACATTCAACTTGACAGAGAACAATACGGACAGCGTCCTCAGGACACCCCCATTTTATTTGCGAACATTTCAGGACACTGCGAGTGTTCTTAGAACACATTCAACTTGCCAGCGAACAATACGGACTACGCCTACAGGACACCCCCTACGAACATTGCAGGACACCGCAAGTGTTCTTAGTAACGTCTTCAGAACACCCCCATTTTGTTTATTTGCGAACATTTCAGGACACCGCAAGTGTTCTTAGAACACATTCAACTTGACAGAGAACAATACGGACAGCGTCCTCAGGACACCCCCATTTTGTTTATATGCGGACATTTCAGGACACCACGAGTGTTCTTAGAACCCATTCAACTTGTCAGCCACAACCCCTATTCATATTTGCGAACATTTCAGGACACAGCGAGTGTTCGACAACGTCTTCAGAACACCCCCATTTTGTGTATTTGCGAACAATTCAGGACACCGCGAGTGTTCTTAGAACATATTCAACTTGACAACGAACAATACGGACAGCGTCCTCAGGACACCCCCATTTTGTTTATTTGCGAACATTTCAGGACACTGCGAGTGTTCTTAGAACAGTTTCAGTTTGCTTGCGAACAAAACGGACACATATTGAGTCCTCAGAACACCCCCCATTCAGTTTATTTAGAAAATTTCAGAACACCTGTGACACAAAAAGAACGTCTAACACATAAAAATCACAACTTTCATCCTATCTCATACACTCCCACCCTCCCCAAACACTCCTACACACCAACACACTCTACTAAATACAAATTTTGAACAAAGTTTCACCCACTGTCCGCGGACGACCGCGAATCCAAGATGGCGGGCGCTACCGAAAATCTGACGCGCTTCACGCTCCACGCCGTCCAATCAGTGAACACCTTGGATGTCCGCGAACATCACGCAAGCCGATTGGCCAATCAGGACACTGTCCGCGGAGCGAACAGGAAAGTGTGTCCGCGGACCGAACACAGATATCACAAATTTTTTTTTACCTACTTTTTGGTCATTTTAAAAAAACTACTGGACGGATTTTCACCAAATTTGCAAAAGCACACTTTCGTGACCAAGCCGCTGCTCCTGGTCCAAATTTGGTGAAAATCCATCTAGCGGTTTGGGCTGTAGACGCGAGCAAAAAAAATTTCCCATTCAGTCTATGGGAAAAAAAAAAGTTTTGGGACCCCCCTATAACTTTGACCCCCCCCCAGACGAATCCTCACAAAACTTTGCAATAAACTTCAGAGTGAGCCAAATACTTGTTTTGCAAAGTTTGGTGAGGATCCGTCCAGGGAGAGCAAAGTTATAAGCCGCCCAAAAAGTGCTCTTCCTATGGAAAGAGCAACTTAACCCTAACTAGATGGCCACTACCGTGGCCATGTAATATATATATATATATATATATATATTACATGGACGCGGTAGCGTCCATGTAGTTATGGTTAAGTTGGTGTTTCCATAGGAAGAACACTTTTTGGGTGGCTTATAACTTTGCTCCCTCTGGACGAATCCTCACCAAACTTTGCAAGAAAAGTATATGGCCCATTCTGAATTCTTTTGCAAAATTCGGAGAGGTTCGGTCCAGGGGGGGCAAAGTTATAGGGGGGGTCCCAAAACTTTTTTTTTTCCTATAGACATAATGGGAAAAAACTTTGCGCACGGCTACAACCCGAACCGCTGGACATTGCTTAGCTGTATGCAATGAGGGAATGGCACAGAGAGTAAAGTGGAAATGGTAGAAGAGGTGTCGAACAGTTACGCAGTCCGCAGACACCGCGGCTGTCCGTGGACAGGGCGTGCTACAACGGGGGTTTTCCAGCAAATCCAACATGGAAAGAAGACTGTACGGATTAGCCAATCAGATGTCGAGGTTGTGGATTTGTGTTGAAAGAGACTATGTATGGTGAAGATGGCAGAAGTAGAGAAAGTCAGGGTGTTGCTGCTTGGAGATATGTTTGTGCATGGTTTACAACAGTACGCTCGATGCAGGCATGTTGAAAAGAACTTTGATGTGAAAGGAGTGGAGGTGGTGTGGAGCACTGTGCCTGATTGCAATGTACAGGGAATTGTACAAGTTTGTGAGGATATGGCCACGATGAACAGTCCGCATGTGTTAGTTTTGCACTATGTTGCTTTCCATTTGGGCAACGTCAGTGCCCCTACTTTGTTGGCTGATTTGGAACGCTTGGTTCAAGCCGTAATCAAGATCCTTCCAAATGCGAAAGTAATTTTTATTGGATTACTACCTAGGGCAATATGGGACAAAAGTTCAGTTTGTCCTCAGCAAAACATTGCTAGGTGTGTCATCAACCAAGGCATGTGTGCCTTCATGCTTAGAGCTGGTATGTTCTTCTGTAATAATGGGAATATTGAAGCCAGTAATACTGTTAATTTTAAAGAAGATGGCATCTCTTTATCTTTTACAGGAAATGCCTTTCTATTTTGGAATGTAAGTGTTGCTTTGGAGAAGGTTATGTGAAGATTTTAGGAGTAAAGTAAAAAAAAAAACAAGAAAAAAAATACAAAATAACAGGTGTCTGTCAAGCATCTGTAAAAGAAACAAAAAAAACGGCTCTTTTCAGAGCCAACTTCAAAGGGGAAATGGGGCACATTATTTAAATTTACATTCACCACGCTCAGATTCTCGATATGCCTGCGGACATGGCGGTAGTCCACGGACATCAAAGTCACTACGTGGCGGTTCAGTATGTTCTATGTTACATGTATATGAAGTCAGGGATATTATGGTTAAGTTATGCTACTAAAAACCTATGAAATTCAGTGAAAAATCTTTGTTAAAGGGACGTTATGGTTAAGTTGCGCTACTAAAAACCTATGAAATTCAGTGAAAAAACTTTTTGTGATGTCATCTTTGATGTCCTGGGTGTTAGCAGTGCACGGTGGCGTGAGTTATGGTTGCTTATCTTACCATAACTGCCGAATTTCAGGGGTTTTTCGGTTTTACTTTGAACCATAACGTCCCTTTAACAACGTTTTTTTCACTGAATTTCACAAGTTTTTAGTAGCACAAATTAACCATAACGTCCCTTTAACAAAGTTTTTTCACTGAATATATATATATATATTTGGTCAATTGTGAAAAGGTCAATTGTGACCCTTTAAATTCGGTCAATTGTTCATTCGAACAATTGTAAACGAACAATTTGGGTAATACCGGCAGATCAGGTTATGTGATATGGCCAGGAGGGAGACTGCAGATAAAACAGCTCTAGTGGAAGCTATTATGAAAGGTAGTAAGTGGATGAGATCTCACTGGAAAGCCAACTCACTGCCAGACTTAGCGCCTAATATTGAAGGGCCGGAAGTGCCCCAGATGGATGTTCAGACCATGCCAAATAAAATCATGGTGACTCCAATACCATGACACTGCTAAAAAGGGTGAATCTGGGCCTGTCAACATGAATCCTTGTGCCATATTTAAGTCATCTGGCGTTACAGAGGCAGGTGAATTGGGCCGCAAAAGAAAGAGCAATATCCTACAGGAAAAAAAGTCGAAAAATCAGAAACGTGCTCCTAAAAGAAAACATGAATGGCTCTCGAGCCTTCTTACGAAATATCCAAGTGCCATCACTTGGAGAAAACTCTCAATCCAATAAAAGGCCACGTGTGGAATTAGTGATACCTAAAGAGGTACAATTCCCCACCATAATTGGCTCAACAAAACCTGGCTCAAAGCCTAAATACTATGATGAATGAGTCCTCATTCCACTCAAATGCATGCCTAAGTGATCCCATTGAGATTATTGACAATGAGGAGGATGAGAGATGGGATGATCTGAACATGTCCGACTGGAGAGAGATCGAGAAAGAAGACACCCTTACAATACGGAAGCAAGGAGCAAAGAACGCAGACCCAAATGACTGCTATAAGATCTTCCGTGGGAAGTACTGTGTCATGCTTCAAAACTTTGGAAATCAAAGTCAATGCGACTCTCCCAAGGGTGTGGTCCTGGAAGTAATGACAACTTCAATAAAAATAAGAACATACGTCGAAAGGACCCCTCACCAGACAACGCTTTGCACTCGATGGATCAGACAGATTGGATCCCTAAAGTTTGTTTGGAAAAAAATCTCCCATATCACGACTCCCTGTGATGAAGCTTTTTCAGTGCATTCCAATGTTAAGGTATATATCAACAAATGACATTTGGGTTGTTGAATTTGCATCAGAATAACGGGGTGACAATGTCATATTACACCTTGAATCACAACTGATTAAGGGCACCCTCTTGGAACATGGTAAAAAGCTGCTTCCATTAGGATATGTTCTGAGTGATCATCGAGAAGATAGACAGATTCTTAACCAGGTCCAAAAAAGAGGCACCCTCTCCCTATTAAATGTTCTAAGAGAGTGGGAACAGACGTGTTAGAAAGGGTGCAGTCTTCTTCTCTAACCTCATTGAAACTGAGGAGCATGATGTATTTGAGGAAATTCACTGTGGAAAATCGCAAGCAAGAAAAAGTTTCTGGCACTAACAATCCCCATCCTCCCCCAATGCAAGAGATCAATCTGACTGGACTTGACTAGCTGGTACGCTGGCTAAGCCCTCTTCGGAATAGAATGGTGAAAATCATCCCAAAAAAAAACCCTGAATGTAGGATCTTGGAACACTAGGGGTTTTAAGTTCTTGTTTACAGAGGATGGGAAAATGCTGGGAGCGTTTGATGTTTTGTGTCTCCAAGAGATGTGGCTTGTGGACATCCCAGTGTGTGATGGATTTGAAACCTTCCTAAACCCTGTGCAAAAGGGAATACTCGGATGCCCTTTCTCTGGTTTATTGTCCCTAATTAAAGTTGATAGAGGTTTTGTGGTCCGAAATCATTCAGCCCCAAACCCCTTAGTTCAAATATTGTCAGTAGAGAGGTTACACGCTAAGGGGAAATCTGACCTACTTCTGATAAATTCTTATTAGGGCGTACAATAAATTAAGACCGGGAGAATATGTTGAGTTAATTATGGTCAGGGTGGATAAAGCATTAAGGGATTGCACCAATCCAAAAATACTTATTTGTGGGGATTTTACTTCCATTTACTATCTAAGGAGGGGATCCCACTATTGATGGGTGAATTGAAGGGGGCGGCTAGACACTGGCTATATGAATCCAGGCTTCGGGACCTGTGGAGGTTAAATGGCCAAACCGAGGGAGACTGTCCTGGGGCAGTGACTTGGAGCCATAGAACACAGGGGGCTTATTTGGATTATTGTTTTGTATCCCATAATGTTGCAGAAAGGGTGAAAAGATTTGAGGTTAAGAGTGTGCCTTACAGTGATCATAATGTGCTGTCAATTTCTATAAAGGTACCTCCCTTAACCTATGAACTTAGTCAAATCCCCCCAATTCATTTAAATTGGGGAACAAATGTATTGAAGACCCCTAATGCATAAATGTCACATCTATCCGCTCGGTTGGCCCACGGCTCTGCTATGGAGCCCACAATGGTCGAATATGATTGGATATTAAGTGACTACAGAGTAGTTTGGGAGAGAGGTGGAAGCATCACTCATTCCCAGAGACATGCCTATGACGAAGAATTGGTGAAAGCTTGCAGGGACTGCAGGAGAGAGGTAAAGAGGATATGGAAAGAGAATGATCCAGATAAGAAGGCGCAAATAAGGAAGCGTGGACAACGGTATAAAAACTGGGTTAAGGCTTCTAAAGCACTAAGACTGCAGAAGGATGCAGAAAAGATGCTTGCAGCTGTTTGCCTGAAAAATACCTGACACCTGTGGTAATTTATCAACAATGGGGGACATTTTAGGAAGCCATTAATGTTGGGATGTGTCACTGAAGAAAGTTGAGTGAATCATTTTTCGACACTCTTTTCTATAGGGGAGGGTAGGAAGTCCAATAAAAGCAGTTGTGAGAGAAAGGACTGGGCCTTCGAATTTGATGTTGTTGAGACAAGGTCAATGATATCGAAGTTGAGTACATCTCGAGCCACAGGCCAGGATGATCTATCTCATTTTTCCCTTAACGAAAATATCAAAAGCTGGGCTAAGCTGATGGTAACTTTGTCCCATCAAGTCATGATAAATAGGCAGGTCCATGATTCGTGGAGGGAGATCTGGGTAGTCCCTATTATTAAGAAGGGCGATAAGGCAGATCCAAAGAACTATCGCCCTATCGCCCTTTTGGACTCGATGGGCAAATTCTTTGCATCAGTGGTCCTTCACGACCTAAAGGCCTGGGCATCTAAAAATGAAATTTGTTGACCCCAAACAAGCGAGATTCATTAAGGGTGTGGGGAAATCCTTAAATCTCTTCATCATAAATGTTTTAAAACATAGAGCTATTGAACACATTTCTGTGGTCTACATGGCCTTTCTGGATTTTCATCAGGCATTTGAAGGAGTTCATAGAAATCACCTATGGGAAAAGTTGGAAAGGTGGAATTGCCCGAGTGATATATTGGAAGCTATTTAGGCTCTCTATACGAGCACATCTCTATAGCTCACACGGGTAAATGAAGCAAAAATGTCATGAAAGATCAGGACCCTGCGTGGACTCAAGCAGGGCTGCGCTTTAGCACCCATTTTATTCAGTTTGTATCTGTCTGATCTGGGTATCTCCCAAAAAAAACATCAGAGCATTTCCTCCAAAGTTGAATTGCAGTGAACTTCCATGGCTATTATACTCTAATAATATTGTGTTTTTAGTCCAAACGGCTATAGGTCTTCAGCATAGAATCACTGCATTCAACGAATATTTGAATATGAATGGCATGAAAATGAACGTTAAAAAATCACCAGTGTTAATCATGTCATCAGCAAATTAAAAACAAAAGGATACCGTTTACATGGAAGGTGGAAGAGTGCTCCCTAGACACGGATAATACAGTGGTTTACCTTGGAGCGGTCATCAATAAAAACATAAATGAAAGTGGCCACTTGAGTTGTCTGAGAGATAAACTCAAAAAAGTAACAAATCAACGAAAAGCTATGCATAGATCTTATGTAGACTTCTCGCTTATCCCTGTTATTACCTTCTATAGGCAGAAGGTCATTCAGATATTGACCTATGGGTCTGAGATGCTCCTGAGCCTGGAATGGATGGTATGGGCCTGGATGGAGTTTTGTTTTTTTTTGGCACAGAATATTAACACTACAAAACTCTGGCTGTGGAGGTCATCCACCATGAACTGCGGTTACCTTTGATGGCCTCCATAGTTATTAGAAATCGGTTTCAATATACAGCAAATGTATCTTAATGGATGGCACATTACCTTTTTCCATATTGAGAAATACCGGTTTGATGAATGACACAATCTTTAATGAATGGGGGACTCAGATAATCAATGTGTTATACTATTATGAAATACATAATACATTGTTGATGGAAAATCTTCTGAAAGTGAAGGGAATCCTGGAAAAGGCAGATTGGATTCAAACTGGTGAGGTGAAAAATAAAAAATCCCAGTCGTATAACTGGTGGAAGGAGAAGAGAGGCCTGAATGATGTGCCAACATATCTTCAGAAATTTCCATCGGCTTTCTTTAGAGACCTTCTCCTTAGCTGCTGCCTAGACATCATGCCCACTCATGAGATACAATTAAAGAGACATCAGATAGGGGAAGCAAGTGCCTTTTGTATATTCTGTGAACGTAGAGAGTGCCTTGGAGTGTTTCTGCCATGTAATCACTGAATGGTGCATGCTTAAGGAACTTAGAACCTTATATCTGGGGGCTCATCTGAAGGAAATAAAATCATTTTCAGCTACAGAATGGTGGGATTAGATACTACTGGGGAGAGGTTTAGAGAATGCTAAAATTGGAAAACAGACTTTTTGGTTTGAAAGGGGAAAGCCCTGTTGGCTCTTGATGATGGAGATGGTATATTTGATAGATCTTCCTTGTAGGGCTTTTTTTGTTTGTCCAGAGATTAATTGATTTTGGTGTTAAAAATGAATGTTGGATTTTATTTGTTTTAATTATTTTTTATTTCCCGTTGGACTTGATCTGTATAAGAGGAAATGTTTTTTTTTCTCTATCTTTGCTGGTTTTTAATGAGTTTTGATGCATGAAGAAGTAATATTAGATATACTGATTTAGAATGTTCTACTGTTAAATGTTTCTTTTTATTCTGTGAAACAAATAAAACTTTAAAACTAATAAACATAATTAAACTTCATGGTTTGAAAACTGATTAAGAGTTGTGACAACTTTTTGGACTAAATAATATAGACACTATATACAATTGAAGGGTGTATCACATATGGTTGATGGATCATTCCTTTTTACATCTAATTAATATTCCATGATGCCCCTCCTGAATTTGCTAAATTCATCATCTTGAATATTCTTCTTGTATAACACTAGCATTTCATTTTTATCATCTAAGTATGCTTGCAATTTTTGTTGGCTCATCGTACCAGAAAGGCTACTGTTTATTATCATGATTTCCTGATCTATATTGTGAAGGATGTACATGTGCAGTATCCCCCATGTTGTGATTGCATATTATGGATAGTAGATGCCAATAAAGTGGTTATTTTAGGTTTGTTTCAGTTAAATCTCTAAAACATTCCTCCCTCTAAAACCTCTTTTATATTTGATGAAGTGTTCTTTCCACTGATTTCAGGCCCATACACGGGACAACTATATAGCCCCTCCATAGCAAATACTTGTGTGTATTATTTTGAGCACAAACCCATGCTCGGAAATAACAGATGAATGAGACACTTGACATTGTATTGCAGTTATAGTGGCAGTATCTCTGTAATATGTGCACATGCATTGCAAGAGCAAAAATGTTTTCAATATTTGAATGATGTTCATCCTACGATTACATTTATAATGGAGAACAGCTAAGATAAACTACACTTTCTGGATATAAAACTATACTCTAAAGAACAGAAGTTAGAAACCACAATATACATTAACCCCAAATACAGAAAAATGTTACTATTGGCCATGGGTTATCATCTGTATAATACCACTAAGGGTAAAGTTAATAATTAAGATACAAACATTTTTTTATTGGAACCTTATCAATTGAAGAATCAGAGTCAGGATTTACTGTCTAAATTTCAAGCACATCAGTATTTAGATGGCATTTTGACAGAAGCACTATTAAGGGTTCAATCAATTTGTAGGAAAGATGTTTAAAGATAACATTCAGCAAAATCTTCACAAAGTTTGGTGCGTTAACAATTAATCAACACAAGGTCATAGAACAGCATTTATTGTTAAAAAAATTGAAGATTTTCAGACATGACATGCATTTTGGAGATGTTGATAAGAGCAGAAGTAAATGAATCACTGCATTAAGCAACAATTATGGAAAAGGGCATGCTACCTTGCCATTATTGGGGATACAATCAACATTTAATAAGATGTAATTACATATAGCACAAATAAACTGGTATATTTATTCAATTGTATCACCAATTCACATTAAACACTAATAATACAATTCATGGCATAAGATGCCCTGTTGGCAATTATTATGCAGGCATGGCCATATGCAAAGCTACAATCAGATTTACTGAACTGTTGGATGCGAGAACTAATAATTTAAAATCTCCAGTTTCAACAACACCAGAATCATATTTGATGGACACAGTTTTAAAATATTGAAAAGGTTGGCTAGAAGAGAAAATATTGAAAAGGTTGCCTAGAAGAGAAACATATTTGATAAATAAATTAAATGCAATAAGCCCAGAGGAGATGAATTCTGAATTTGATACAAATTAGATCTGACATGTTTTTTTCATCATAAACCGGTCCGATAGCACAGCAAATAGAGAGCTCATTTTGACATGTGAGCGGAGCCTGCTGACGCATTACAAATCCTGGCAGGAACAAACTCAGCCTTTCATCCTTCTGAGGTCGATAAATGAGCACCACACACCATGGGTAATAATAAGCAGCGCTCAGGGTTCATAGCGCTATACAAATGCTAAATTATTAAATTATTATTATTATAAGGCATTTGAAATATATGTATGAAGTTTATCTTGACTTTGGTTAAAATAAAATTACTAAAGATGAGGGTTATATTTTTAAGAGTGTACCAGGGATCGCCGCAGAACTCACCAGTAAAAATTACAAAAGTAGTCACAAAGGAGTGTATGCCAGGCAAGAAGTAACATAGTTTTATTCAAGGCCCCAGAGGCAGATGGGACAGCAATATTAAACAGAACGGGAACAGAACTCCATGAAAAGGCGCTGCTAAGGAAACGTCCCTAAATCAAAAGCTGTTATAATCATCTAAACTAATTAACATCAGTATCTTTGCAACATAAAAAGTCTCCCCACAAATAGCTGATGCATATCAAACCCCTATAGAAGGGCATACATTGCGGTCTATGATTGGGTCCTGCAGACCTTGACACACCAAACCTGGTCCTCCCATCTGAGGTCACAATCCAACCCCTGATTCCCACATCATGGTGCCACTTTATTTATTTATTTATTTTGATTCTTAAAAACACGCCACATCATCGGAAGGTCTGAGGCACACACATTCATAAAAAGACACATAATCAACAAACCAGCAGCCGGGCATCAGAAGTGAGTAAACCTGCTAAAAGTCACTAAGCAGGCTAGGTAGCCTTAAACAAGAAGGTTTTTAGTTTGTTTTTTTTTAAATTGGCCAGTGATGTGACAGATTTAAGACCCAATGGAATGGGATTCCAGGTGGCAGGAGCCAAGATGTCAAAATATTTTTTCTAAACTTGACTGATCAAAACCTGGGTTGGCACAATTAAGCCTGATCTAAGGACCTCAGAGATTGTGTATTAACATACCCATGGATGCGTTCACAGAGATAGCTGGGCGCCATCTGGGTAAGGCACTTAAAGGTGAGTGTGAGGATTTTGAAGGAGACATGCTGTTTAACTGGCAGCCAGTGCAGATTCTCCCTGGCAGCAGTAATAGGCTGCCTGTTTGAAATAACCAATACTGCTCTGACCGCCCCATTCTGCGTGACCTGTAGTGCTGAGAAATTCAGTAGTGCAGATCAAGCATGGCAGTCTAGGTCCCATGATGTGCCCGATAGCCCGATTGATGGAGCCCTAAGAAAGAATTTTCCTCAATGTATTTTTGAAACTGAAGATAAGCAATACGATCCAATAATTTCAGAGAAAAGAGCACATTGGTAATGGGACGATAATGAGACATTTCAGATGGCCAGCAGAATTTTATACATCTATCCTGGTCATCTCATTTTCGATCTCATGAGAAAGCCTTCTCCCATGACACTGTCAGCGCCTTGAACCAAAAACGAGTTACCATGCAAATGGAGCACATTAAGAATTATTCAAACTTCTTCCCAGGCAGAAGCATATTCAGAGGCAATTTGGAACTGCCATGGGCTTTCAGAAACCGTCAGTAGATCAGGCTTCATAAATTAAATATGCCGAATTAAAAAATGGTTGTGCATTCATTGCCTTTCAGTGGGACTAGTGAGCTCTGGTTTATGACCTCGCAAGTAACAAACATCGTTTGCTTCTAATCGTGCAATGCTGAGATCGTGGGATTTGCAATGTCCTTCCAGCCGTTGCAGCTTTTAAGCAAATTAATGAAACAAGCACTCATTTCTGAAAAAGCAATGCTAAACCTTGTTATACTTACTGTTATTTAGGGCATTTTACAGCCTAGGTCAAATTACTGTGTGGCTATCAAGGAAGTCCCCCTCCCGTTCAAAGCTCTACTCCCGCAGCTGGTAAGTTTGCATCCTTTTACCAAGCTTAGTTTACATTTTTACCACAACATAATAGAGCGATGTGGACAAACTGGTATGATTTGCATCTGATGAAATATGCTGAATTTTCTTTTATAAAAATGTGATGTCGTTTATAGTCACAATATAAATGATTAAGAGTGTGATTTCAAATATTAATGGTGAAATGCCCCTAGTATAATTGTATTACAGTATTAGAAGCAGGCAATTCTGTGTTTTGTCCTTTCAGCACATGCTATTGCAGGATTGAAGATTCAGTATGTATCAGCCTTGCCCTTGGAAGGAGAGAGCTCATCAAGGAGCGCTTATCAGTAAACATTTTCTGAAGGTTTTGATGTAATTTATTGTCAAAATATGATTGACTAACAAGGTGATTTGCAATATTAGTGGTGAGATACCTTTAATATAATTGCTGAATGTAAACCTATATGGTAAAAAACGAGAAAATATAAAGATTTGACATGACAATTATGGAAGTAAATATTATCGTTACATATTGAGTTAAAGTATGACTCAATTGGAGTTTTGGGATGAGTGTGGTGACTTGGAAATAGTTAATTCACAATGGGAGAGACAATACAGTTATACAATTACTTTGGCTTGATTTTGAGATAGATGATGTCACATACTATATGCATTGATGTCACTTCCAATTGCAATGGTGTTAAGCGTGGTAAGAACCATTTGGGTGTAGGTATAGCTAACTTGTTTGCTCATTAGGTGTAACAACATGAATATTGGCAAGTAATAATTTGAATATTGAGAGATATGTATACTTATTTGGTATTAAGGGGACTATCAGTTCATTTGATGGTTTGTGGTAAAGAACAGTGATATTAGATTGGGCACGCAATATTCAGTCATGGAGTAACAGAAGACCATTCAGGATTTCTAGTGGGGGGAAGAACTGACTGTACAATAATTACATTGTTGTAGTTTGTACACCTTGATTTGAGACAATAACACAAGTTGGTACTCTCCTGTTCATACAATCTATATTTACATCAGTGTGTTTGTCAATAAAATAGTGAAAGAAGACTTTTGTGCATATTTCTTGTAGGAGATGAGTTTTCTAAGAGAACACGCTTTGGATTTCAAGAATAGTTGTTTGGTTTCTTGTCAGAAGTGAAGTGGTAGATTAATTGACAAGTATTCATCCTTTTTGTTGGGTTTAATTTTTAAGAAGGCAGGATATGTTTTCCTGATGGAGAGCTATTATAGACTTGAAACACATTGAGTTGAAGTTAGAATTTCTATCACAATCTTCTGATTACTATCAAGATTTTTATGTATTTTATTTAATGTGATACAGTTTTAATAAAAAACTTTACACATGATTTAAAAAAACAGATATTTGTGAAAAACAACCATAGTATATACTTAAGCCACAAGTAAATTAAAAAGAAACATAAAAATCATAAAAGGAAAATATATACCCACATGGGAGAAATACATTTCCATTAAATTCAGTTCAATTCAAATTCAAATTGATTCCAGATACAGAGCCAAAGAACATAACCATTGATGCAGTAAAACACACAATGAATTCCGTGAGAGTACTCTTAACCATACTCCGAATAGATTTACCAGTGGCGCATAGTGCAACAATTCATGTAGACAGTAGGTATATGCATAATCCCATAGGCAGAAGACCAAAAAGCCCTTACAAATCCCAAAGTTCAGCACAGATTTACAGATATCGCTTTAACAACGCTCACTAGTTTACCTCATCAATTTAAACGCTTGCATTCCACTGCTTTCCCGCTATATTCCATATCCTAAACAGGGACATGCGCAGACTTCGATTGCTTGTGTTAACACATTGACTCCAGAATTAATGATCTTTAATTGTCTCCAACTGGTGGACAAATCGGCCTAGATGGTTTACATAGGTTTCTCCCATACTGGGGCATTCTGTCAGAAAGTGTTTCGCTGTTTCACTCTGTTCTCTATTGAGACATATCCAGCAAAAATATTATTTTTTTGGAATACAACGCTCCACACCAACTACAGACCAGACTGGTAGATGGTTAATTCTTAATAGGAGAATAAATATTCTGAAGCTTGGGGAAGGGCATAGATTCAAGTTGCTTTGGGGACTCTTGAATGTATATAATACACTTGAAATAAATGCATAACTTTTCAGTCAGTTCAAATGCATGACATTTTCGTGTGAGTCCCAGATATCCATACATTTCCCCAAGGAGAACTTCATACCAAGGTAATCATCCCCCCAATTGAGGACCCACCCTATATCATGAAAAAGGGCATCCATGCTCTTCTTAAGACACCATCTCTCTTGGTTTATGCCGTCCTCATCACCCATGCTAATCAAAAGCAGATTAGTTGGAGCATTCAGCATCTTAACATACAATTGTGCACTTTTTTTTTTTTAGCACCAATGATCTTAATGAAAAAATACCCATTTCCAATCTGACTATTGCCATCAGCACACAGGTGGTAAGCCCCAGTGGCTTCCTCCAAAAACCTCCCTCAATTAGTTGTAACCATTTCAAATCGATCATTATCAGGGATTCCAGACTGTATATCACAGTTGGAACCAGACATTGTATATAGGGTAGTTGAGCACCCTAAAGCGAATACCCGCTTCTTTTTTTTGTGAATAGGCATATTAAAACAATCAACTCCACCGCCTTCCTCATACGCATCTGTATGCAAGTGTTATACCCTCTATAAACATCAAATTCAACTCCAAGATATGTTTATAAGGGGGTATATGTGACTTCAATGGCCCGAGCATATACACGTAGTCTGGTGATCTTTTTTGCCAGCAAATAACATCAAGAGGGATTTAACCCGATTGATAGTGAAACCACTGATATCAGCATATGCCCACAGTGCTGCTACTGATCGCTGTATACCACCAAAGGTGTGCTCTAGGATAACTAAGTCATCTGAATAAGCCAGAACTGTACAACGAGTTGTACCAATTTTGGGAGGACAATTCTGAACTGTTGCAGAGTACTCTAGGAGGTCAGATACAAATAAGTTGTATAATAGTGGTGCTGTTACGCACCCCTGTTTTACCCCACTGATTTGGCTGATAGATTCCATCATCGTACCCTGTGCATCAAGTTTATGGCGCACCGTGGTATTCTTGTGCAGTAATTTAAGATAATACAATATTCTGAGGGGCCAGCCCATCAAATATAGTTTGTGCCAGAGACACTCCCTACACACTGTATCAAAAGCAACTTTAAAGTCAATGAATAAAGCATACAGTGGAGAATTGTTAGGATGAAGTGCTTTGGTACTCATATTGTCCAATACTATAACATTTTGGGCTGTCGAATAATCAGACATAAATCTACTCTGGAATCTATCCAGTATTCCCTCTTTGTTAACCTAAGCCTGCAATTCCTGAAGTAAAAGTGACGCAAAAAGTCTCCCAGTGCAATCCTGCATAGAAAGTAGCCTGTAATCACCTGGCTTAGACTTGATACCACTTTTAAACACCGGGATCAAGATTTCTGTTTGCCATGTACTGGGAATCTTCCCCTCTGCAAGCATTTTATCAAAAAGTATTTTAATTTTAAGTAGCCAGGACCAGAAATCGGGATTTTTCTTAAAAAAACACATTTGCTAGCCCATTTCTGCTTGGTGCCCTAGAAGATTTACGTTTCTTCATTTTAAGTACTAAGTCATCAATCTTTACAGTAGAGGGAACGCACTCAGGCGTATGCTCAATCACCATTGGCTATAAGGTGCAGTCAGAGGAATTACGTTTGATGAGAAATGTACTCAAGGTATGTGCATTAATTGGATTGATAAGGGAATGCTGCCTACTTCCTTTAGCTTCACTCAGGAGTGACCAGATGCTATCGGTGTTCCTGCTGTATAATGTTGTCACTGTTTGCTGCCATAAGATGTCTCACAAGTGATACTACTTATTTTTTTATTTTCTAGATACCTGGGAGAAAGCCACATATGATCTTGCAACCTTCTTGGCTTTCCGAATGTCCCCCTTAATTTGCGTTTAGCATCCCTGATAGTTCTATCATAGACATTTCCTGCCTGGCATACTCTTATCGCCAGGTTTATCTTTGATGTAGCATGGGAGCTAGAAAAGGAAAATAGCCACCTCTCAATTTCTTCCAAGGATATTTCCTCAAACATTTTAAAGTTTGAGGTCAACAAATACGATGTAGCTCCTCCAGCATTAATGATATTCCTCTCGGACCAAATAACTCGGTTTGCTGTCTGGTTAATCTTCAGGTCCTCCATAGGATTAATGCAGTGCCTTAGGTTGAAGCCACTGATTCTCATAATCAGTGCTTCATGATCACTCCAATGATTATGGCTAATAGTCATGTCCTTTAACATAGCAGCGACTTCACAGCTTATAAATATATAGTCTAAAATACTATGTGAAGTTCCACTCTTCCAGGTGGCCTTTCCCGGGCAATCGCTCTTAGTTCATCCATTTTCCTTCTCAAGTTCCCAGCTATCAAAGAAAGTTAACCAATTAGATCACTCAATATCTACCACTGTGTGTTCCATAATTCTTTTAGTTTGCAGGGCTGGGTTCTTAGTAGTTTCAACCCCTCCTGCTATATGGCAATTAAAGTCCACATCGATTACAATATGATGGTTATTTGAACTGCTGGCCCAATTAACAAATAAATCATGCATCTCCTCTTGCAGCTGTTCTCTCTAGTTTCCAGAGGATTATATACATTGACCAGTAGTAACTTCTCCAAATACTCTTTTACTGGGAAAGTCACTTCCACTGCCAAAATACATTCTCCAAGGGTAATAAGCATCTTATTAGACTTCAAAGTGTGGGTCACCTCAATAATGAGCCCACCAGATGGTCTATCCAAGGGGCCCTTTTTTCCTAGAGATTAGTGCACAGTGAACCCATTCATCAAAATGGGGACAATCAACCACGTTTCCTGAAGGAAAAGAAAAGCATATGGTAATTAATATAAGGGAAGGAGCCAGTGGGTGAAAGAAAATGTGTAAAACCCTGGGTATTCCAGGACAATAGAGTGCAATCTCATTGTTTGTGGATAACAGCTGGTAGTGACTCTGCAAGCTATTGTAACATAGATTGTATGTTTGACATCTTGACTTCATTTCCTGCCGGGAGTACTGGCTTTCTCAGGTTATTGTTCCCCTCATTGGTAAGCTTAAATGATAGAGATGGGTCCTCCTGCTCAGGGTCTCAATCAATCTCTACATTTACAGTCAATAAGGAATCACAATGTTTGCGGCACAGTTGAGCCGTTGCAAGGTATTTACAGTGGATTGCAGTAACATTAGGATTAATCCCTTTTCAGGGTTCAAAAAATTCAAAGTCCTCTGTCAGCAAAACACGTAATTGTGTGATTGAATGCAATCTGGTTAGAAATGCAGATCTAGCTAACCATTTCTGATTTAAATTATTTATGATGCAAATTTTATTTTCGGGTATACAGTTAGTATGCAGGACATTTACTACGGTCAAATCTGCAAGTACTGGATGTTAGGGAGAATTCTCATACATGTGCTAATTCCCTTCACCTTAGAGACCCCTAGCAACTTTGCTGGATTTTGAGGACTTGATTTGTTTTCCTGGAGAAAGTGTGTGTGCCTTTTTTCCCACTCTCTCGTGTATTTTATTGAGCGTTTTACTCTTGTGTTCATTGATTATGGAGTTTTAGAAAACTCCATAGGCATCATCTTTTCATGTTTGTCACACATCACCCTCAGTGCAGTGTCACATGAAAGCCTTTTAGGCTGTCCAAGGTTTAAATACCTTCTCTAGGATAAACTACTGTTCCCCAGAGAAAGTAAAGTTAAATTGACTTTACTAGCCTTTTTAAATTCCTAGACCCAGCACACCCTATCTTACAATAGCGTGCTGAAGGGGTTATCTAGTATCCCCTATGTCTAGAAACTCATGTAGCAGTCAAATGCTACCCTTTCCTCTCGAAATTACCGGTGGCAGTAGTTTTGTAACAAACTACGATGATTTTTCCCAACCGCGAACACCGGTAGCGTTAAATCGCGGGAGCCATGGTTTTCAAGATGGCGTCTGAGCCTCCTTTGTTTAAACAGGTCCCGGTCTTCTTTTCTCACCATTTCTGTTTGGAAATGGCCTTCTAGAGATTGTCTCTGCGTGCCGAACCAGGTTTGGTCCCTTTGTTCCTATGCCTTTGGCAGGCTTCAGGACTGAAGACTGCCTCTGGCGCCTGAGTGTCTGGGGTGGGCAGGTATTGAGGGAGGTGCCCGGAACTCCCTGTGCTTAGTCTCCTAGGAGACCCAAATGCACTTTGGCGTGATTCGCTGGCAGTCTGTCTGGCAAGGACAGCCAACCTGCTGGGTGAGTGGCAGCTAGGCTGGAATTAATGGGAGAAAACTGTTTAAAAGGCGAGTCTCTTGGCTTGGAGGGCAGAGTCGACCTCTGGAACGAAAGAACGAAGACGAGCTGGAAGAGGACGGCTGCTGCAACTCCTGGACCGTTGGTTTGCCCGGTGAAGCCCTGCTGCAGGTCCGAATCGCCAAGTTCATCTCAACAGAGAAGCCCTTCAAGGATGACTTCTTCCTTTGTGTTGGTGGGTCCAATCAACTTGTAAGCCACCTGGACGCCATTCTCGGAGCTGGTTGTATTTTCCTCAAATTTCTGCAGGAAAACAAATAGCCAGGGAGAAGGACACCGGTGTGTGTGCTTGAAGACGGCTACCGGAATCAAAGAATTGCTAGTTTGCCAGCTTTGTGACCAGTCCCTGTGCAGTGCAGGAGTTCCCCAACGTCCTCCCTCTTGTCCCCACTACTGAGGCTCAGGAACAGCAATATCTGCAGGAACTGCCAGGAACGGAAGTCTTCAGCTGTATCTTTTTCTTGAATCTAAGGTACTGTGAAAACCTGACCGAGAGAACTTACCTCTCACTGCGAAAGTGCATGAACCTTTGGCAACTTGCAGACCTAGTCAGCTTGTGACCGAAATATGAATCTTTCTTCTTTGAACTACTTCTGAGAACCGTGGCATAGACTTTACCGTTTAAATTTCAAAACCATGTTTACTTATGCAAGCCTCTAGCCCATTGACTTTGGCCTACCCATTGCATTGGAACAACTCCTCTGGTGAACTCAACTTATGTGCACTATTTAAAAATAACTCTGCTTTTCGTTTAATATTAACTTATGCCTTTTTGCTCCCACTTTAAATGTTCTGAATGCCATTTTGCTGCTCCTCCAAAGTAGTTTAAATGCCTCAGAACCTGATAGTGTGAAGTACTGTAGTATATTTTTTGTGTGATATTGATTGCCTCCTTTTAGTTAATGTTTTCTAACTGACTGTGTGATATATTAATAAGTGTTTTACCAAGAAACCTTAAGTGTAAGTGTCGATTTGAATACTTGTAACTGTAGACCTCTGTGTAACCTCATTACAAGCTCACATTCCGTCTTGAGATAAGCCTGGTTGCTCAGCTCACAACCAAAAACTGTGTGGTACAGACGTATACCAAAGGTTGGTTTTGCTTACACCTGTAGTCATAGTTTTATGTAGTGGTCCCAGATGGTACTGCATGCAAACTTTCCCAAACACTGGTGGCAGGCGATGAGGATAAATTGTAGAGTTGTTATATTGATAGTTTTGCTTGACTTTTGTTCAAATAGTAACCTTCACAAGGCTAAGCACCACTAGAAAAGCAATGTTATCATGCCTAATATGGATAACTACAGACAGGAGGCCCTGATCATGTTAACAGTAGATCAACTGAAGGACATGCGTAAGGTCAGGAACCTCCCTCTTAAAGGAAAGAAAAATGAATTGATTGAAAGATTGTTGGAATTTCAAAGTCTGAGAAGTGGGTCTGTTACACCTACTCCTTCAGCAAATGAGGGAAATGTTGATAAGATGATAATGATTCAGAGTCTAACTCTAATGTTATTGATGAGAAAGAAGAATTGGAGAAGTCTCAGGATGTGAGCCCCTCTGCACCTCAACAAGCTCTTGGGCCTCAACCTTTATCCACAGAACCCTACCAGGTCCAGTACTGAGTCCAGAATGTGTCTCTCTTGAAATAATGAGGCTTGAGTTAAAGTTCAAAAGGCTCCAAATGCAAACTGAAAGTAAACATCAAGAAATCAAACTCTTGAAATTAAGAAATTGTCTCTTGAAAATGGTTCTGTCCCAGAGTCTTCTAGGTCTTCCAGTCCTAAGAGACCTTGCATGCCCAAGGAAGTTGTGAGTATGTATGAGGTGAAGCTTGATATTTTGGATTGGTGGGCTGCTTTTGAGTATAACTATGGGATTCAGGGTTTCACAGGGAATCAGTTGATTCCTTGGCTTTTGTCTAGGCTCCCCCAGGTTGCAACTGAAGCTGTAAAGGAGGTGAGGGAACTTAAAAGATTGTAGTATGAAAATGTGAATCTAGCTTTAGTAGCTAAATTTGGGAAAACTCCTTCCCAGTACCTTAAGAGATTTAGGACCCTCAAAAAGCATGATAGTACCCCTTGGGCTACCTGTGTATGTGAATGTTTGTAGAATTTAGATGGTTGGGTAAAGGGTTACAGAGTTAACACTTCTGAAGGAATGAGAAATCTATTTTTGTTAGAATCTATTTTTGATTCCTGCTCTCCTAAACTGAGACAGCACTTGGCTGACTCTAAGGAACTTGATCCCAAGAAGTTGGCAAGAGCAGCTGACTCATGGGTAGCCGACAGGTCCACTCATAAGGATTCTGGGGCCACTCACAAATAGGATGAGGGGAAGCAGCACAAAAATGAGAATAGAGATAATTCTAATTCCAACCAACCAGAAGAGGCCCCCAAACCACATAAGGGTAGATCCCATGGGAAACCTGGTAGGTCTAATGAATCATCTGGTGTCCAACCAGAGGGACGTCAGCAGAAACCCCCATTTCAGAGAGCATTTTGTAAATGTTATGTCTGTGGGTCTGTAGACCATCTGAAAGGAGATCCCAGATGCCAGGGTAAACCTATAGGGGTCAACACTGTCTCCTTAGCCTTCATCCCTGAGGAAGAAGTACAAATGGCTAGTGTTCACTTTCACCTATTGGCTGAAGAACCATTGGGCGTTCAAGCCAATGTATCCTTAGAGCCCCTGGGTCTGGATAAGAAACAGAATATGGATGTGTACAACTCCATTCCAGAGAACTCTACATGGTATTATATGGACAGTGTTCTTGTAAATGGCCAGGACACCCCTGTCATGAGAGACACGGGGGCTAGCAGAACAGCTGTGGATGAAAGATTTTTCAAGCCTGAGGATGTTGCTAAGGCACCCAAAGGTCCCACTAGATTTGCTGGAGGCGCTGTCCAATTGGTTCCAATTCTACCAACTCTCATTCCGTGTAACAATATGACAGTGAGGATTCCTGTCAGTATTCAGAGTGAGGGGCCTGGGAGAGTCCCGTTGGGGAATGACTTAAAAACTCTAGGAATAGTGTCCAGTACCCCAAGGCCTCTCAGTGAGAGGAAACAGAACCAAATCAAATTGGCTAGAGAGGCAACCTTAAGAGACCATTCTGAGCCTGAGGGAACCTCTACAGAGACCCCCACTGCAAGCCCTTGTGTTAGTAGGTTGAGCTCTAACCAAGGCAAATCTGAGGCTAGAATAATTGCCCATCCAATTGTAAGGTCTTTGACCCCCCCCCGTTCTTCTGAGGAAGATGTGGATAGAGAAATTGGACCCTTCTCTAGGCCTGTGAGAACTGGTCATTCTCAAAGCTGGTGGAACACCAGGAAAAATAGGTCTAAGGCTAAACACCTTAATACTATTGGATCTTCTACTGAAGACGCCAGTGTAAATCCTACTGTTAGGAGGGAAACTTCTAAGCCAGGTAAAACCAGGTCTCATAGGAGGTGTAAACATGTACCTTGCTTGACCACAGCCCCTCCAACCAAGATACCTGAGACCCAACTTGCTCTTGTGAGAGAGATGGCGAAAAACCATGGAGGCCCCTCTAGGTCTAAGGGGTTACTTTCTAAGGACCCCTTGAAAATGCCTATTTTAGGTTCAGAGGTTGTTACAACTTCTGAGGGACTGTTAGACCAGATCCCCTGTACCTTAAACAAGAAAAATGTACCAAACCTGGTTTGTAGGTCATATAGCTTGAAAATGAAAACACCTGATAAAAAGTGTCATACTAAAGGTTACAAAAGGTTGCTGCTGAACTCAGCAGGCCATTTAACCGACTTGCAACAGGAGATCCATCCTGGTGGGGATTAGATGCTCATATCCCTTAGTCTGGGGGAGGGGGAGTGTTAGGGAGAATTCTCATAAATGCGCTAATTCCCTCTACCTTAGAGCCCTCCAGCTCTTTTGCTAAACTTTGGGGCTTGGAACTTTTTAATTCTGTTTGTTTTCTGTGTTTAGTTTCTTTGATTATGGAGTTTTAAATAACTCCATATGCATATGTTCATGAGTGTTACACAGCACCCTCAGTGCAGTGACACAGGGATGTCTTTTTAGACTTCCCAAAGGTTTAAATACCTTCTCTGGGAAAAACTACTGTTTCACAGAGAATGTAATGTGAAATTGACTTTATTAGTCTTTCCAAATTCCTAGACCCATCACACACCATTTTACAATGGAGTGCTGGAGGGGTTACATAGTATCCCCTGTCTCTAAATACTCATGTAGCAGTCAAATGCTACCCTTTCCTATTGAAAAGGCTGGTGGCAGTGGTTTTACAACAAACTACCATGATTTTTCCCGACTGCAAACACCGGTAGCTAAAAATCATGGGAGCCATGTTTTTCAAGATGGCGCCTTAAGCTCCTTTGTTTAAACACGTCCCGGTCTTCTTTTTTCATTGTTTCTTTTTGGAAAGGTCCTTCTAGTGTTTGTCTCTGCACACCAAACCAGGTCTGGTCCCTTTGGTCATGTGCCTTTGGTGGGCTTTAGGACTGAAGACTGCCTCTGGCGTTTGAGTGTCTGGGGTGGAATGAAAGGGAGAAAACTATTTAAAAGGCGAGTCTCTTGGACTGGAAAGCAGTGTCGACCACTGGAATGAAAGAACCGAAGACAAGCTGGAAGAGGACGGCTGCTGCAACTCCTGGACCGTTGGTTTGCCCGGTGAAGCCCTGCTGCAGGTCTGAATTGCCAAACTCCATTTGACATAGAAGCTCATAGAAGCTCCTTCAAGGACGGCTTCTTACTTTGAGTTGGTGGGACCAATCAACTCATAAGACACCACATCTGGATACCATTCTCAAGGCTGGTTAGGATTAACCAGGGAGAGGGACACCAGTTTGTGTTCTTGAATCTACAGTTACTGGAACTGAAGTGACTCCATCTAATTTGCTTTCTTGAACGATCCCGTGCAGTGCAGGAGTCTCCCAACGTCCTCCCTCTTGTCCCCACAATGGAGGCTCAGGAACTAGCGCGATCTGCAGGACCTGCCAGGACAATGGGCCTCATTACGACCCTGGCGGAAATCGAAAAACGATGGCGGAAATGCAATACCGCCATCGAATAGCGCTCGGTGCGATTATGACCCGTCACCGCAAAGTACGATGCCATTAGCGACACCGTAGTGAACGCCAACGCTAACTGCACCAAGTACGCGCGCGCGCGCCATGCCAAACCGTAATTACCACCATGGCGCAACGGTACGCGAATTCTGACCCTAGCGGACATGCACCTAACGCCATCAAGCACGGCGGAAAGTACCATTCCGCCATGGTGAGAAGTACGGCATCGCGAACCAACCGTAAACGGCCCCACTGAGTGCCTGTACACCGCTCCCTGGCCACATTGTACAACTCCCCGTAGGTGCAATGAAGTCACACAATGCAACCAGTGAAATGTACTAGTCATCCATGCCTGCCAACGAACAAATGAAACTCAAGAGGGGCCAATGGGAGCTGCAGGGCACAGATGGCACGAATACAGAAGCTATTCCAATGGACATGACCTCAGTCTCCCACCAAGAAACGCACGCAAACACAGGCATCTGTGACCAGCAATATTCCGATAATCACATCATTCCACCAATCCACCTGGCTGACCGGCATCTGTTACACAAAAGCTAATCCCCCGCCCCTGAGCATGACATCATTAAAACAGTCATATTGGCAGCCCTTATCCCTGACCTCACTGGGCTTCGTAGGCAAACGCGCCCAGCACAGTACCACGCAACTATACTCCGAAGCTGGAACCCAATGCAGATCTCCTCACAATACATCGCTCCCCAAATAGGAATATGCCACATCACTTGCAAAGAAGAACGCTACACGGTCCATATCAGAATAGAAATTTAATGCACAACAAATTCACCAAGCCCATACAGCCATTAGGCCATGAACTCCAAAATACATTTCACCATTGTGGGCTGCATCCGCAATAAATGACCAGCTACTTCTTGTGTGACGCCCTGTTCCTTCTTGGTACACAGGGGCCACATTCTCGTACGAAAAGGCAACATGGAAGCGCCTAGAACCGCAGGGCCGTCCCAATAGGGAGGCACTAGTCCAGCTGAAAGGCCGAAATATTGCTCCTAGCCACTAGTACTGCGTAAGGGCATGTGGCCCATTGGCGATCGTCCCATAAGATCGTAATGCTGCTCCACTGATTAACACGAAGCAGCAGGTGTCGGGAGTAAAATCCATCTGCAGGAGTGGCATACAGATGGCAGTGGCAAAAGGGGAGGAGATACCTGTCAACCAAATGAAATGAAAAAGAATAGTATGGCCATCAGAACTACATTTGAATTACTCACTTCAATGATCACACCAAATCCACAGCCATATGCATGCTAGCCCACTCCAAAGGATCATCACCACCCAAAAACCACTTGCGAATCATAACTATCTATATCGAGGTGAAAACACCATCACAAACGAGTGTACCTGTGCATGCGTCTGTTAAAACAGAATCCATCAGATGGGATTGGTAACGTGCATAGACACAAGTGTCTGAAGGCGCGTCGAGACAGGGAGGGCTCAACAAGGCCAGATAGACGATGGTCCCACTATGGCAGCCCTGCATCACATAGCGCAGGGGAGGCGGACAGATTCCAAGAAGCCCTGTACATGGCAAACTCTGTATCAAATCATCTGTCCATGCATCCATTCATCATTCCCTCATCCCGTAATGAAAACGCCTGTTTCCATACTCACATAACATGTGAAATTTCCATTGAGTCTGTGCGTTATGCAGCCTGCAAAATCCACTGTGCCCCAGCCCGTAATTCCAGTGTTGTGAAGTAACATGTATTTGGGAACGTCCGGCCTCATCGTCCACTTCGCTATTGCGCATCCCAAACTATTCATATCAATCATTGCATCCTCGCCATGGCCCCTGTCCCAAGGACATTGAACAATAGAACGTTATATTTGCAGTCAGACCTGTGGGCATCTCCTCGCCGCTATCTGAAAACCGAAAGCGCCGCCCTTCGAATTCCTCATTTGCAACATCACGTCGAAAAGGCATCTGTGGCCGCTTGAAATCACAAATTAATCCATCTAGTGCGGCTGTGTGTGAAAATGGCAACTGCCTTCACTCACAAATGGGACGCCCCGCCCGTCGTTGAACCTCGGTACAGTGTTGCATGAGGGTCCACCGTTACTCGAGTACTACGTTCCACTGACCCTTCACAAGTCTGTTCGCGACTGCAAAGATAGTATGTGAAACAATGGGACCATAGCCGAATGAACATATCAACCAATGTTACACTGCCATCGGGTACAAATACATGATTGTAATAGCAAGATGCCATTCGTCGAATTGCAGCGTTGTGTGCGGGACGTGCTCGCCCAAAGGGGAGAGCAGCTTGCACAGGTGGAATGAATCACCACAGGTGGAGGCCATACAGCCTGAAAACACATAAATTGCACACCCAGTCTCCTCCCACAACCACACCCACTCCGAAATGCTACCGGCAGGACTAGCTATGTTGGCCCTGGGGGACCTGATAGCACTGCAAGTACTCCAACTTCAAGAAGAAGACGAACACCAACTACAACCGGCCGCACGGAGGAGACGCAGGAGGAGGAGGAGGGCAAGGCAGGGCCAGCAAGGGCCGCCAGCACAGCCACTACCACCACGCAGGCAGCCCGCAATCCCACGCCTCCGAGCACATCCGTTCAACCTCACTGATGAGCAGATCCACACCCTCTACCGTTTGGACCGGGACACCATAACCGCCATTGTGGACATGACACAGGCTGACCTTGTCAGCATGATAGATAGCCCAACCGCCATCCCACCCCTACTGAAGGTGGTGTCTGTACTCCACTTCCTGGCCACAGGCACCTACCAGCACACAGTCGGACAGTTGCATGGCATTTCACAGCCACTGTTCTCACGGACACTATTGCAAGTGCTCGATGCCCTCCTGCAGCACGCAGACGACTACATCTCTCTACCACGCTCGGAGCAGGAAATTACCAACACAAAAGTGGGATTCCATGCACTTGCCGGCATACCGGGTTGCATTGGTGCCATCGACTGCACCCATGTGGAATTGGTCGTCCCACATGCCATGGAGGCCCAGTACCGCAACCGTAAACAATTTCATTCTCTGAATGTACAAATGGTGTGTGACTCCAACAGGATCATTACACATTGTTGTGCCCGATTCCCTGGATCAACCCATGATTCTATGGTCTTGAGGAACTCTACAATACCACGCTACATGGAGCGACACGCAGGGAACAGATCCTGGCTACTCGGTGAGTCTCATTTCATGCATGATGATGTGGGGTATGTGATGCGGCAATGACCTGGCAGGAAGGGGGGGGGTGCGTACGTAGCAATGGCATTCCACATAATTCGTTTATCGTCCACATACAGGTGATGCCGGATATCCACTGAAGAGATGGCTCCTCACACCAGTCCGGAACCCACGGGACCAGCATGAGGAGGACTACAACCATGCCCACTCACGTACCCGTGTAGTCATAGAACAGGCATTCGGCCTACTGAAGACTCGTTTCCGATGCCTCAGCAGGTCTGGCGGGGCACTCCTGTACCGCCATGTGAAGGTTGCAAAGATGGTGATGGCATGTGTCATGCTACACAACATGTGCGTACGTAGAAATGTGCCCATGCCCCCTGACGCAGAACTGCAAGCACCTGAAGATGGTCATGATGAGGGTGGGGATGTGGCAGCACCTCAAGGAGTCTGCGAGGCACAGGAGGGCCGTGACATTCGTCAGCATCTCATAGATGCATGCTTCTAGCACTCACGCCTGGTGGCTGATACATGGACACGGGACTCGTGGCACTGTGTGTGTCTGGTACATGCACAATATGGACTGTACGCCTATAATGGCCTTGTACACAAAGATCAATGTCCACACATCTCATTGGTTGATCGTGCATTGTTTATGGCATATGTGATATCATGTTAAACACCCTATCGACCCGCCACCCAAGTGAGCCCAACACACCCCCTCCACCCTCCTACCTCCCCCCCGAACACCAGTGTCCAAAGATGCTCATTGTCAGTGGGCAGTCGCTATTGCAAGCCCCCTCTGCGGGTATCAGGGGCACCCCTGCCTGTGGAGCGCAGGTTCCTCCCAGATCTACGTTGGGGGCTGCCCTGGACGGAACTTGCAACGGATGATGTCTCTGCCTGCTCACGTCCATGCATGTCCCTAAGGGTTTGTGAGAGCTCAGTGAGCACACGGCGCACTGCGGCAAGTTCGGCACATACGTCTTTGGACGTCGCATGCAGTTCCCCCCTCAGGCTCTCGGTGCTTCTCTCCATTTGTACTCTCAGGCTCTCGGTGCTACTCTCCATTTGGACTCTCAGGCTCTCGGTGCTACTCTCCATTTGTGCCCTTAGTGTCTCTGTACTTCTCTCCATTTCTGCCCTAAGTGTCTCAGTTGATGTTTCTATGTCTGCCTTAGTGCCCCCACATTCATCGGCATGGTCCTTGAGGAGCGTGGCCAGTTGCTGCTGTTGCACGATTAACTGGTCGAGGGACTGTTGCCTCTGCTGGGCCATGGCCATTTGCGGTGGTGTCACAGAGTGGCTGTTCGCCTCATGTTGCCCTGCCACAGGGCTTGTGGGGGATGGCCAGTCGTCGTCTTGTGGGGGCCCCTGCGTGGTATCCTCATGGTGTACGGGATGGAACAGACAGGGGGATTGGGACAGGTCATGGATGGATCTGACTTCGACATCCCCGTTTTCTGTGTCGGAGCATGCTGCCATTAATGCAGTGTCACCTATGGTGCTGCTGCCACCAGAAGCAGTGCCTACTGTGGCATCCATTGGGGGGACCTGTGGTGGTGGTGTTGTGGGCATGCTGGCTGCTGGGGTGCCTGTTGGAGTTCCCTCCTCTGTGCTGCCACTTGATTTGTGCTGCTTCCGTGTCTTGATGCGTGCAGCTGAGGTGGAGAGTCTTTGGCCGTTGGTCTTGGCCCTCTTTGCAGGTGTGCTGGTAGGGGTGTCCTGGAGCTCGTCGTTTGGATCGGACCCTGTGGTGGAGTAAAGGAGGGCGAGCGTTATTAATGGGTCTGTGGGAATTATAATGGCAATGTATCACATGCATTGGGGTGGTACCTGAGGGTGATTTGGGTCGGGGCCTTGGAGGTGGTTTCATTTGTGTGTGGAGTGAGGGTGCAGTTGTTTGGCAGCCTGCAGTTAGGGTGTGCCTGCTGCACGTGTAGAGGGTGTTTTTAGGATTTTTAATTATTTATGTATTTGATGTGAGTTTTAAAGTGTGCTATCAGGCCTATGTATGTGGACGTTCTCCTGGACATGTGTTACTGTTGCACTATGTGGGCACGTGGTACTTCACATGATTGGACATTGTGGTTTTGGCATTGTTTTATTTGGGCCACCTACCTGATTCTTCGGATGTCTGCACTCCTTTCTCCATCCCTCCGACTCCCTCTATGCTCTCCATTCCTATGGTGGAGGCACAGATTTCTTCCCAGGGGGTCAACTTGATGGGTGATTCCGATCCTCCCCCGGTGGCTGTGGCAATGTTGCGGTTGGCAGAAAGTATGCTACGGACGCGTATCCGCAGGTCGTCCCATCGCTTTCTGCATTGCTGTGGGTTGCGGGGTGCGGTCCCCACCGCACTTACCCGCTGTGCCACCAGGGCCCATATGGCCTTCTTGTTCGCAAGTGCCGTCCTGGTCATTTGCGTGGAGAAGACGGCGGCAGCATTCTCCTGGAGGGTCTCTGTGAGCACGGTGAGTTCCTCACGGGAGAAGTGGACCTGCCGCTTGCGGTCGCACGCTTTCTTCGCTACTTTTCCCATTTTTCTTGGTTTCACTAGGGTGGATGACGGGTTGGGATGTGTCTCAGGGTAGTATTTTTAATGGTTGTGTGGAATTTGTGGTTTTATGGGTGTAAGGCGTGATGTTTCCCGTTCCGGGACCATGCTTTTACTTCCGTTTCCGTATATTTACGGTCACCGTACTTTCCGGTTGGCGCTCACTGCGGTGTCCGCTAAGATGGGTGGCGGTATTGCACCTAGGGCGCCGTACGGCGGCGGTGTGGGCCGTTTTGGGGTCATTTCCGCCATCGCGGACTTTGCACTTCCGCCATGGCGTGGTGCTCGTGCCCGATGGGTCGGAATGAGCCGCACTTTGCTCCATCGTGCAATGGCGGAAACGCTATTTACGCTGTGGCGGTCCGGTCAGTCATTTTCCGCCAGGGTCGTAATGAGGGCCAATGACTTCAGCCGCATTTGTTTCTTCATACAAAAGGTACTGTGCCAACCCGATTGCGAAAACGCCACTCGCGTGGTGAAAGTTTGTGAAACTTTCCCAACTTGCAGGCCTAATTAGCTTGTGACCCGACATATGATTCTCTTTCACCTAAACCTTTTCTAAGAACTTTCCCAAAGACTTTACCATTTGGTACCAGAACTGCTCTTTCCTATCCAGAACACTAGCCCATTGACTTTGGCCTGGCCTATTGACTTGAATTGAACTCTTCTGATGAACGTAAACTATTTGCACTGTTTAATAAGTATTTGTGATCTATTCTATTTACTTTTGTCCCTTTTTCTCACTTCTAAGTAACTGAACTGCCATTTTACTCCTATCTCAGGGGAGCTCAAACTGTCTCAAAATCTTAGAGTTTTGTATTGGAGTGTATTGGTATATAATATTAAGTCTTCTACTAGTGAAAGGTTTTCTAAACGATTGTGTAATAAATTAATAAATGTTTTACCAAGAAACCTTGAGTATAAATGTTTACTTAAACTCCTGTGATTGAAAGTCCTCTGTTTAATTACTTGTACTGCTCACATTCACTCTTGAGATAAGCCTGGCTGCTCAGCTCGCTACCAGAGACTGTGTGGTACAGCCTTATACCAAAGGTTGGTTTGGATAACACCTGTAGTCCTAATTGTGTATAGTGGTCCCAGAGGGTACTGCCTGCAATTCTACCTAACACACGTACTTGAATGAACTCGACAAATCACAAGAGGTGTGCCTGATTGGCTAGACAAACTCCACTAATATACCGGTTATTTGTCATGAGATTAGGCGCTCCTGCTTTGACAATAAATCATTGCCCGAGACCTAGAAGCCTGCTGATAGTTTGACAGGGATTCATCATTACCAAAAACACATCTGATTCTTGCAGCAGAGATAACTGCTCTCCTCTTCAAGGAATGGCTCTTTCCTAACACCTTGGTTCATACACCGTCCACTCCACACAATACCTGAAACTGAGTAATCTGATGCCCGCTGTTTCCTCCCCTGGTTACATGCAGATCCATTGCTGACGATTGTCCTCGCTCCCCTATTGTTAGATCACCACTCCTGTGTGTCTCTGCTCCCTAACTGTGCTCCTGTGATTGCAAAGCACTATGCTGCCTCCTGAAGCTAGGACCGCGTTCAGTAAAGACCTTAATAATAATAATAATAATAATAATAATAATAATAATAATAATAATAATAATAATCATGATAAAAATAATAATAGTATATTTTCATTAAAAGATGCATAAATATAAGTGCATTCTCTGGGAGTTCATCCATGTGTACTCATTACTAAAAATGCCTCTCAATGATAAACTGTCACTACATTTGCATCACTTCCCTGTCACTTTTCCAAACATTCCACCAACATGAAATTAAAATTCCCAAAAGACTCACTTCTTTTCAGGAAAATACTAAAAGTGATGTCTCATCAAAAGATAATCCTCTAAAACAATTCCTACTTCACTACCAGCCTACCAAGCGCTTCATGGTTTCAGGAATGTTGGTCCATTTCAAATGCAATTTATTCACACAGTACCTACCTCTTACAGCTATGAACTATTGCCCTCTCACCTGCATCTTGCCTCCCCCACACCATCTACTTCGTCCCAGTTCTCTGAAGTGTATTTTGCATTCACATGTTAGTGTGTTAAAAGTTACCAATAAAATTAAAAAATGATGGTCTTACTTTATCTAATTTCAGACTTTTCCAAATATGTCAAACATCCAAACATTTCCCTTGATCCATGGTCCTCTGCTTTGTATCTGGAGTCCTAAAAGAGTTTATCCGCACGGTCAGGGGCGCCTCAAAGGTGGCCAGCATCTGCCTCCCTACATGACTCAATGACCCTGCGTGAAGCCAAAAATGGATTGTGTGTTTTTCTGTTGGGATTTAAGGACTTGTGTCAAGCTAAACATTTTACCATCAATGTTTAAAAAAACAAGTTCATGGTATGGATAGGCAAAACCAAAAACTAATATCACTATGGAGGGGTACGGTTGTATGAATATCTGGGCAATCGATTCTTCCAATCTGGTTCCTGAAAACCTCAGGTTGAGAAAGGCACACTGAAACTAAAATGGTCAGCGGGAGGAATCCTGCACTTTCATTGTGGATTCAGTGGGTGCTCAGTTACTTCATCCCTACAGGTATGCTGCACCAAGGTAGTGACTTTGTATGTAATGAAACTCTGGGGCTCTGCAAAGTTTCCAACATTATAGGTGACAGAACATGTTTATAAAGCCCCTATTGAAGATTCCTCTTGCCACATCCTACATAGTCATGCATGCAGGGCTAGGCCTTAACCACCTTAGAGATGAGTTCGCCATAACACCCTGGACATTATGGATGAGAATCTGTCCTTTAACTGTGCTCTACATATACAGGGAAAAACTCAGCAAGATTATAATTCAAGCAGAATACGAAGAACTTGACTGGTCAGACATGTTAGTTAGGGTTTATTGGTTTGGACCTCACCTGACAGTCAGTTGATGAAGAAGAGATATTGGGATAAGAAAGACAATGAAGATCTGGACTGTGCCACTTAAACTGATAATAGGCCTGGAGACTTAGCTTGATGTGACCAACACAGGTATGCAACGCATCTAGGAAGTTCCATATATGCTCTCTCCACTTGGGTGTTAAACTGGGGAAACATAAGAGGATTGATCCATATGAATGCACATGTTCTATGAAGACGGCAAGTCAGGTGGTTCCATTTAATGAAATACAATTTAATTGGCTATTACGAAAGTTCAAAATAATACGATCTGCCTAGTGCCTTGTTTTGGTAGCATACACACTTTTCCCTTCACCTAATTGATTCCCAAACTAGAATATAACATCACATGTTATGCAATATTCTTCCCATGCTGACATTGGGCATCATCACTGTTGGGCAGTAGCCCATAAACCCCTGCAGTAACAGCATTAGCAGCGCCAATACCGTGCCATCAGATTATGAGTCGGCCCCAATCCCGCCGGACCTAAAACATAACAGCACTATTACAGCCAGCACTATTACAGCCAGCACTGTCACAGCCAGCGCTAATAGTGCTGATAACATAAAGCGCAATTACAGCCGTATCACAGATGCATGAACAGCTGTATTGGCGCTGCAAAAGGACACTAATACAGCAGAGAATTACCACCAGTTTCCAGCTGGAGGTAAATGAAATTGGGTGCCAGGAATCAAGCCAAAGATGCACACAATGCACACCAGAGGGCTATATAAGACACACCCAGGACCCAATCACTGTTTCCACATTATTTTCTGGAAGCTGGGACAGGCAGCTGATCTTGCTGTGTCTGGACTTTCAGTTGCAGGCCAACCAGGCTAGGGCACAGGGAGTACAGTGAGGGATTTGGGGGGTGAGAAGGAGGATGAGGAGGAGAGCAGCCCCAACAAGGCGAGCACCCATCCCCGGTAGGCCATCACCCTGGGCCCTCAGTGACACCCAGTTGGTTACTGAGTACCACCTCTACAGGGAGACCATCTCTGAGCTGCTTGTCACAATCCTGGATGACATATGAAGCACAATCAATATCCATACAGCTGTGCCCCCACTGGTGAAGCTTGTGGCAGTCCTGCAGTTCATGGGGACAGGCACCTTCCAGCACTCTTGGCCATGCTGCACAGCATGGCACAGCCCACATTCTGTACAATCCTGGGCCAGGTGCTGGAAGCCCTCCTGCGCCATGTCAAGCAACATATTACACTGTCCGCCACCCAGTCTCAGGTCAATGACATGAAGGCAAGTTTCCATGCCACCGTACAAATGCCTAATGTCATAGCAGCCATTGACTGACCCATGTCTCGTTGGTGATGCCTCAGGCCCATGAGACCATATACAGGAATGGGAAGCACTATCACTCTCTGAACATGCAGGTGACTATGGCCTTGACCTCATCATCAGCCACTGCTGTGCCTGCTACCCAGGTTCCCCCCACACTCCATGGTCCTACGCAAAAGCACACTGCCAGCAGGGTCGGACTGGGACAGGAAATAGGCCCGGACACCCAAAAAAAAGTGGCCCACCCCTCGCCTCAAAAAAGTGGCCCACCCCTCGCCTAATGACCCTTGACCTCAGAGGACATCACCGGAAGTGGTCATTTGACCCCACCCCAAAGTGGCATCCCGGGAAGCAATGAAACACAACCGTTCACCCCTTGACAAAACAGGAAGTGGCATCAAATAGCATTGTTCCTAAGTACACTATGAAAAATATGGTTATGATTTCACTAATGTGATATACATTTAATACAAGAATGGATCACCATATGTATCATTAATATATGTGTGTATAGATCCATATTGTAAAATTACTTAGAATGCAAGCAGACGTCCAAGGCCAAATGATAATGTTATTGTATAGCACTTTCTTTTTTATAGAACAAATATGAATACATTGCCACCCAACCGGTGTTGGTACTCATTTATCGACCTCGGAAGGATGAAAAGGCTGAGATGGCCTTGCTGGGATTCGAACCTGCAGATCACACACACATCACAGCAGCGAGCGCTCAACCCACTGATCTATCTTATCGGCTATAGTAATATGAGCAATTATTCTGTAGTGGATACCATTAAACTGGTAACTGAGATTTAACAGCAGACCAGTTAAATTCATCTGCAGGTTTGGCGCAAAGTTGGCTGCATGTCAAGCCTGCATGCATCTACTTTCAGGCTTCAGAGGTTGGCAAAATAGGGAACGCAGCGCAGTCACAGTACATCCCCTACTCAGAGCACTGGTTACCTCATACATGCAAACAAACATCCTGAACAGCATGTCAGGGAGATGGGAAAGAAAGACACATTACAACAAAGCATTCACTGTGGCACAATGCAGTCAATGGCTACTTGATGTGCTATGGTCAAATATTTCTACACTGTACAGAAGCTTTTAGGCACAAGGATTTTGTCAAGTGACTGAGGACACAGAGATGGAATGTCTTGTGATGATTGTAACAGAGACAACAGCAGAAAAAAACCATGCTATTACTGCAACCTGCGAAAGGCAAAATACATAGTCCGAAATGGATGCTTATTCTACTCTAAAGTTGGTTGTTTATCACTAATACATATTTAACACTAATACAGCAGCACAGCCACTCCAATGGGCACCGTGCCCCCTAGAGTGGGGGCACAGTGACAGCCGCCTCAACTTTGCATGCTAGCAGCAGCATGTGAATGATGCATGCATCAGAATTTATGATGCACACATCATGCATGCAAATCAATCATCAAAGCAAGGTAACATGTGTTACCTTGCTTTGATGAATTATGCAGTTTCAGGTGTTTTTTTTCTATTCAAAAAGGATTTTTTTCAACAACATTTTTTCAAAAACACGTTCTCTCCCAAACTTGCCCAGGAGTGGCCAGAAACATGCCCCCACTCCCCAGGAGGCCGAGTGACCAATCCAACCCTGCCTCTGTCCTTCATACCCCGTTTACTTGTGTTTTCTGTGCATTTGATCTTCTTTCTCTCTTTGTTTCCTCCCTCATCTTTTTTTTCAGCCCCCCGCCTTGCCCTCCCTGTTCTCTCTCACGGTTTCCCTTTCCCCTTCCCCTCCTTTGCCCAGCCTTGCATGTCTCTTTCCTCTCCCTCCAACAGTCTCCTTCATGAAGCCTGTTCTTAACACCCCCGATCGCCCTTCTCAGGGGCTCACCGCCTCCCCTTCCCTCCTCCTGGGCAGCGGCTGCACTCCCACATCCCATCTTCCAGCCCCCCCGGCTGCCCACTGGATCATACACCCTCTACGATCCCCTCGCCCCACTCACCAATGCCAGGGTCCCGTGCGCCGCGCCCCGATACTGGGCGCTGTCCTCCCGGGCGGGTCCATGGCACGGTGCCTGGTCCTGAAGTGGCCACTCTCCTCCTGCAGGCGAGGCTGGGGCCAGTCGATCGGATCTGCCAGTGGCGCTCCCTCCATCCCCACATGTGTGCGCGATGAGGCTCAGGGTAGACCTTGCTGCTGCTCCAGAGTAGTAGATCTCTATCTGAAGAAATTGCAAGACTTTGTGGCCCCCATAGAGGAGTTTGATGCTCTGGAGTAGAGTCTGTGTCCGTGGAGTAGAGCGCGCTGCTAGGGAGTAGAGTCCATGCCCGTGGAGTAGAGCGCGCTGCTAGGGAGTAGAGTTTGCGTCTCTGAAGGAAGAGGAACAGAGTGTGGTGCTTCTGTGCGAATTGTGCTGCTCTGGAGTGTTGGGCTTTTAGAACAATATATCTTGACACCGAGTAGAGTTTGTGGTGCTGAATACATTGGAATACTAAGGTTAGCCTTTCAGTGAGTCACGTCTGCAGCGCCTAGAAGGACACAGCTAACTCTGCAGAGAAGTTCCTAGTTCAGTGGTACAGCTGACAACTCCATGGCAGCACTCGAGTCGCTTGTGTTAAAAGTTTGCGATGGCGTATTTCACCTGAAGCATTGGGTAATGTTCACAGCTGCGGGGTAGATCTCTAGGCGCTAGGGTAGCACCTGCGCTCCAGGGATGGTGTTTGCATCTCCACTACTGTCAGTGTGCGGCAGAGTTTCCTGTTTGAAAGAGTGAAGAGCTTGGTGCCTTCTCACCTTCCCTCCTTAGCCCAGGACACTCCCCCTACCGCGTTCCAGGGGCCAGGGCGTTCCTATCCCTTGCAGCAACAGAGGCCCATATTCACGTGACACTGACACCACTCCCACGAGTCACGGAATTGACCTCTATGGCACCTCCAAGTCTCTGTGTGCGGGCGCTGCTGCCTGCATTAATTGGTTTTTAACTTCCCTTCCCCCTGCGGCCCCAGCCCCAGGACCAGTCCCAGGCACAAGTTGCTGCTTGCAACTTAAAGTACTTGTAATGGCCTCAGCCCATGAGCCCAGCCCCCGCTCCCCGCACCATGCTACAATTAGTCACGGTCACCGGGTCACAGATTCTTCATGGCACATTCGTAACACTTTTTGTCAATTGTCTCGACACTCGAGACAATTGACAAAAGTGCTACCATGGTGTATCTCCACGGCCTGGCTGACTGGGCCCTTGATGGATTCATGCAAATAAGCAATTTGCAAAAAAAAGCATCAAAGCAAGGTAACAACGTGTAAACACCCACACGTTGTTATCTTGCTTTGATGCTGCAGTGCCCAGGGCCAGCCCAGTTCCCCACACACCTGCACGCACTCAAAAAACACCTGCCAAAAACCGGCCCGGGGGTAGCTGATGAAAAACAGGCCCCCCAGGTGCTCAAGGGCCATCGGCCAGTGGCCGATCGGCCGATGAGGCCAGTCCGACGCTGACTGCCAGAATACATGGAGAGGCACAGAGGACAATGGACATGGATAGTGAGTGAGTATAATCCCTGCCACATATGCACAGTGAAGGACCAGATCAAAAAGGGTGTGTGTGGTGGCAACACAGAAAGAAAGCATGGTATGACAAGAGGCTGCACTGGCAGCACCCGCGCAGCATCTGAAAGAATGACAGGGTGCATCCGAGGGAACATGCACACATCAGACACACCAGGAGACACACGCTGATGGACACACACCAGTGCCATCACAATAACACATTACAGCACATGGACCACAATGCATCCGTAATGCAGCGCAGGGCAGATCCACAGAGCAGAACCCAACAGCATGTCTACCTGTGACACAGCGATGTGCCCATGTGCACTCACCTGGGACATGCCACAGAACACCCACCATATTGACAAAGGGTGCATGTACAGGCAAAGGAATGCATGCAACTATTTACAAATGCTGCAGAGCCTTCACACATCCACATTGCATTGATGAGATGCACACAGGCATGGCCCCGGCTAACAAAGCCCTGATAAGTTTTGATAGCAAACCCAAGTATGAGACAATTGACTGATGTCTGTATGTTACCCAATGCAGTTGACTCTGGATATCCACAGTTGGCATGGCTGATGACCTCTGTGCATGACCCACGTACACCACACAAGACCGCCTACAACTATGCACACATCCAGACCTATGTATGCATTGATCCCACCTTTGGAATCATAAAGGCACAATTTTGTTGCCTAGATCACACTGGTGGAGCACTGATGTATGCCCCTGAGAAAGTTGGGAACATTGTTCTGGTGTGTGCAATGCTCCATAACATTTATTTGAGGAGGAATGTGCCACTAAACTCTGTGGCAGACAGGCCACACTCAGAGTAAGATGCAGAGGAACAGCATGAGGCAGGAACCAGAGCAGACACTTACAGGGATGACATGAGGGAAGGGAGACTGGCCTAGCAGGCATTGACAGACAATTTATTTTCTATAACAACACCCCGCTCCTGTCCACTACCAGCACTGTCAACAAAATGCACTTATACACAATCAGGAATGTCAACACATTGTTGATGTTCAACTAACGTTTATCTAACATTTTGCACTAACTAACCCCTCTCTCCCGCCCATCACCCACAACCCAGCACACAATCCCCCCAACTCCCACCCACCACCAACTCCCAAGCACACAATCCCCCCCTACCCACCACCAACAGCCAGCATGCAATCCCCCGCACCCTAACCACCACCAACTCTCCAGCATACACTCTCACTGCCCACCACCAACTCCCCAGCACACAATCCCTCCTTCCCCTACTGCCCACCAACTCCCCAGCACACAATCCCCTCTCCCCCCACCCACCACCAACTTCCCAGCACTCAAACTCCCTCCCCCCACCACCCAAAGTGTCCATGGTATGGCCACCCAGGCCAACAGTCATCAAGCCAATCACTATGGCTGTGCCCTCTTTCCCTGACTCACAACAGCCAGTGATCTGTTGCGCTGCTGGTGCAGGGACTGGTACATAGGTGTGGCATGTCTTCCCCTTTATGGGGTGGTGCTGGTGGTGGCTGTGTCACAGAACTGGCACTCCCAGACAGGCAAGCTGCCTCTTCCTCCTCCAACGCCTCTGGCATTGCCTGTGTGTCTGTAGGTGACACCCGCTTCTGCACCTCCAAAGCCCTTGATGCCCTCCATGTCCAGCACTGAGCTGCACTTTTTCTCCCACAATATGAATTCAATTGGTGGCACTGTCCCTCCATCTGTGGACATGCACTTCTGTCTGTTTTGTGCCAGCAGACCTGCAACCTTATTCCACCTTTTCCTGCAGTTGTCGCCATCTCAGGGGACTGTCCTTCTGGCTCACCGTCTGCCAGATGGCTGTGCGACACTGTGCAGAGGTTTTACATTGCCTTGCACAGTACAGCTCCTCTTGGTGTGCCACAACCTCATACACAAGCACCACACGCTCCCTCTTTGTAAAGTTCGACTTTCTGAGGTGATCTTGTGCAGCCTTGCACTTGACCCTCTCCTGAGACATTCTGGATGCTTTGCTGGTGTGAATGGCTGCTGGCTTCTGGAAGTGGAGATTTTAAATGGATTATGTTTCCATAATGGCCAGCGTGATGCTTCCCATTCCAGGGGTGATGCAATTTCTGCAGCATTATTAGCACCGGTTTTCCAGCAGTAGCCCTTATTTGGGCGCAATTACCGCTGGTGCTAATAACGTTACCGCCAGAGTCAGGGGCACGTGCACCCCAGGTTTTGTTGCGGTGCAGATATCGCTGCATGACCCGGCGGTATTGCTATTTGCACCCAGCTGTAATTGTGCCGAGTTACCGCCCAGCTCGTGATGAGGCCCATTGTTTCACTGAACATGGATCATGCATAAGAAATGATCTTATTGATGTTGTATGTGTCCTGAACCTAGGACATCACATGGAAATAGTACCCATAACGTAGCTACTAGCAGGGATTTGCCAGATACACCCTCTACTCCTCCAGCTCAGTGCTTGCCTTAATGATGAAGCACTAAGTTCAGCAGCTGAAATTTGAGACACTTTAGAGTGACTTTTAAGAGAGATGGGGAGGACCTCAGTGTATGATGTCTGTTGATCTGGGCAAGCTAAGCCCCATATTCACAAACATCCTTAGAGAATAATAGGATGTGCCGATGCTGATGACATTTTTATTTCCTAAATGTCTCCCACAGTCTCTCCTATCATCCTCTTTTGTCAGATTGGGAAATTCGCAAATCCACTTGCTATTTTTTCTACCATTGTATACACATACTTGCAAAACAGAAGGCAGAGGAATTCGACCTGTCTTTTTTATTTTTCAATTCTCATTTTAAAAATAAAATGCGTGGCTCCTAAAACTAGCGAACCCTCAACGATGTCCGTAGCTTTACCTCTTAAGAAAAATACCCAACTGAAATAAACGACTGCCTGCATGCACAGTGGGTCAAACTGGAAGGCACAACATGGACGGCTACGGTTCAGCCCAAAGAACACCTGCGCCGATTCAATGAGCGCTAACTGCGGAACCGCGTGTCCTTTCATGCCCTTCCCGTCCCTTAATGGGCAGCAGGGCTTGTTCCATGAGAGGAAGCTTTACAGCTCGTGCACTCGGTTCACCTCAGCGCTCTCCAGCACAACAAAAGACGCGTTCGCAGTTCTCGAGGGGCAGTGTAGTTGTCAGAAGCAGAGGTGAACCCTGACCATGGATTTAGCAAGGGTCCCTCTTCAACCTCCCTTACCCTTTTTGTGTTCTTGGTGCGGCCCTCATCGAAACCATTTCACGCGCCTTCTATCTGCCGATCTAATTAGATTTCAAGAGCACAGACGGTGTATGAGCTATACATCTGTAAATGGTTCTGAGCCCGACAAAGAACTAAAAAATGGAGGGAAGGATTTGTGTTGCATGCACTTAAATGATAATACACTAATCCGGGGAGAATGAGGCGGTAAGTGCTACTATAAGCTGCAGTGCAAATGTTACAGCTAAGCCACGGACATCTCAATTGGTTTAAATTGGAAATAGTAAATGCCAAAGCAAGAATAGGTGGCTAGACTAGAGCCAACAGATGCGCAGCACGTCTGCGAAGAGCATTGACATTTTCTTTGCATGCTCTTCAGCAGACGTGCAATATATATATGATGCATAAAAGTGGGTGTGATAAATAAAAGTCTTCTTTGACTCTTCATGTCATACTACTATATGTATAGGATCATTTGTTTTTCAGTACTTGCTATGTGAAGTATTATACTATTTGCTCCAGTGTGGAATGGCCCTTTTTAAACATTAATAATACAATTTCTGAAATCACATAGTTAGTATTGACAAAGATTGAGGAGAAACTATTAAAGAGCGCCACGAAAATAGTACATTTTTAAGTATTAACTGAGATATATGCACCAACTTTTAAGAGCTGCAATTTCACTCTCCAACCTATCAATTAGACATGTCGATAATTTGCTTGAAAAAGGACTAGTTTAGTGACCTGCTGAATGTTAAAATCCGGTTATGTTTGTACTAGGGGTGCCTGTAACGTCATGCAATCAACGACTTATCAATAGTAGTCCAAGAAGGAGCATACACTAAGCAAGAAGTAACATTGTTTATTACAGCTGGGCAAGCACAAATCAAACAGCACAGTGGAAGACGACTCGTTGATGAGAGCTGACAACCTGGCTCGCAGCGAACAATAGTTTTATACTGCTAATATGATGTGTGCGTACAGTTATAAACAGTTGCATTTCAAACTCCAAGTCAATGCTGCTCTCACAAAGGTGACTGTTTAGAATACATTATGCCCCTGAGGCTAAAACATGTTAGTTGGACATGATTGGAGCAAAAGAGACCTGCCCGATCCTGATTTGTCAACCCCTCATGTGGCACCACATTGCCTCCCGCTTCACACCGCACATTACTTTTAATTAGTATTAATACAATTGTGCTGACCTCCGGATCTTTATAAATCTGTCATTGGCCTGCACCAAAAAGGAAGGAACACGAGACACCTCAATCTAGAGGGAAGGGAAACATTCACACAGCATCTGCTCAATGGGAACCCTTGCAAACATGGTTGCAGACATACTTGTTTATTTATTGCTTTTAAGGGACACACAACTCACCGTTTGATTGGCTCTTCTCGGAGGGCCCCTTGATTCCACAACCTTGTTCCCATACCTACTAGCCAAAGGGCAGTTTCTAATCTCCCTGTTATGCAAGTAGCCTCTCCCAGCTGCCACAAGTAACCGTGGGATTGGCTCGCCGACCATCATGGTATCGTCCAGTGCTATTCCCAGCAACAGCGGTCTGCTGGAGATGAGCTAGCAGAGTTCAGCTTTCCCCACCCCTCAACCACGGTGTGTTTGCCATGTGTTAAATCGGGTTAAATCAGGTTTGCTGTGAATGGCCTAGCTATGGCATCCCTCTGGGATACACTTACCTGTGTTTTTGCCTTGCGCGTAGACCTCTGGGTCCAGTGTGTTCATATTGTTATGTATATAAAGTGTCCTGCTTGTTTCCTTCCAGACTTGGACCCTGTGGATGGATGCAGCCTCTGGTGATCCCATGTCTCTCCCTTGGGGGGTGTTCCTGGCTGCCCCATTATTCCCACAGTTGATAGGTGCATCCCAGTGTCTGGTGCTGAATCAGCACCATCATTGCATTCCCCTCTTTGATCGGTTCTTTTGATTGACACCTTTTTCCCTGTCATTACTGTATTCTTGAACTTGGGTATTCATAGCCGTGTTACTCTGTCCATGTCCCCTCCCTCGTCCTCGTATACATCTAAGGTGGACCCAAGTATTAGGCAATTCTGGAACATGCTACCCTGAAAGCATCATAGTCTTCTGCATTTGGTGGTTGCATTGCAAGGACCACATGCACACCATGCCCTCCCAAATTCACCTGGGAAGGCTAGATCTACCACCCACTAACCTTGTCACCAAATTTATTAACAATCATTATATACCTACTTTCCCCTTGCCACAATTAGAGTTCTTTATGATCCACTGTCTGACACAGACAAAGCATCACGACAAGCACAGGGACAGTTATTTTGAACACAGCCGCTAGCCACTCAAGTACCCAGGCAAATAGTGAGTCCAGCCAACTGTCTGAGGAGGAATCATACATTTCTTTTACCATCATTTCATGCAATGTACGCATCTCTTCGACAGGTTCCTGTCCCATTGACAGCATTGTTGGCGGGTATTGCCATGCAGCAACTGCTCCCAATTTTATGGCAAACTCTGCTCCTCATTGCAGTCATTAGATCGAGAACTAACCTAGGCGAATCTCCTCTCGCACTGATTAAGTCCTTTTTTGGTTGCATTTGCAACAGTAACACATTGCAGCAGGTAATCTGCAGCCACTTGTAGCCTCTAGATCCACAGGCCCACCAATAACCCATCAAAATCGCTGTCCTCTTCTGCAACACCGGGATGCTCATCATCTTCCCGCAGCCAGTGTTCATCCCCATTACAATCATCACTGTTGCTCTACAGACATAAGGAAAGCTTTGTGATTGGCTTTATGTACACTTGTCAATGTCTCTCATCTATCCATGGCAAAGCATGTATATTAGCATTCCGTACTGCCCAGCAGATGTTATTTACCTTTTTATCCACTCCTTCTTCATATCCCACTTGTCATTCTGCACCAGACTGCACCATCCCCCACTCCCATATTCCATTGTGAAGCACTGAACCCCCAATCTGCGTCAAGGGTTTTGTGTGGCACCATGGGATGTCATGTCCCATGGAGTTCTTGCAATATATCCTCCTATTGGCACTGGCCACCTGTTCCCCCCTTGGCACCCCTTCTCTAATGTATTCTAATAAGACATGCTTTGTCACCTCTTCCCTGGTCATGCCTCAAGCTGTATATAATTGTCTGCATAAACCTCCTCCCCTTCAGTCTATCCATTCTACCTCTACTGCGTGCTTTTTGAACGAGCCCAGAGTCCAGAGTCCTACATAACAACAGATGCATTAGGCATCCACCCGTCTCTGCTGTAACTTGTGGCAAGAATTGTTTTGGTGTGCCTGTAATATGCAGAATTAGCGAGCACGTTTGTGCTCTCTCGGCCCACCCGCTTCATCTCATACCAGACATTTCCAGATGCTGAGACTCACCCCTCCCCATAGAGTCATATAACGTTTCACCACTAAATATACTCCTGTCTCTTCCCCTTGTGGGTAGACACACACCCACTTTATGGAGAGAGTGTGGTGATGGACAGTCCAGTTGCAGCTCGAAATGGTGTTTAGTGAGGAACAAGTCAGCCAGTTTCATGCCAGGTCTGTGATGCAAAGGTATCCTGTAGCCATTTAACAATGATAGAATGGTTGACCATGTCAAAGACAGAGGCGAGATCAAGGAGTACTATCCTCAGTTGTCCTATGATCATGAATGTCATATACACTTGAATTATATGATTCCACCATATTACAAATATGGCATACTCCCCCGATAGTAGCTATAATAACTATACACATATTACTATAGTGTACGTGGCCAGTGGGCGGATTCTTGGGGGCACGGCCTACATCCATGCCCTTAAGTATCTGGCCACTGGTCACAAACACCACAATCCCAATAAAGCATGTGCCGACAAAGAAATTAATGACACACATGGCTAAACCTGCACAGCATTTCTTCACCTACAAAATTATCTCTATTTCTTTCAGTGCCCCACCCTTTCCAAACCTTCTTTTGTCCACAAAATAACCCCAAATATATTTTCCAGACATCTTTTCATCACTGCACTGTAACCGGACAAATGCCATGAACCACTCATCCAATATGGCGACCGATTCTGAAATTATGACGCTCCTCGCGTTTTCAAACATCCAATCAGCATTCACCTCTCTGCAAAGTTTGGTGACCATTCGTCAAACTGTGCCAAAGTTATGAGCTGCCAACAAGTGTTCTTTCTAAAAAGTTAAGCAACTTAACAATGATATTATTACTATTCATTATATAAACATTTCTCATAATCAAATATCACCATTTCTCATTTTGACAGAAATGGCAAACACACTTGAGTCACTAGAAGAAAAGCTTCCCAAAGAAGACATTAGTGAAGATGACATTTCTAATGCTAAACAATACATCTTTCAATATAAACAAATAATGTAATTTATGGAGAGCTCACTGAAATAATTATCTCATCTTTTCTTATAGTATACAGTTTACATGAAGAAACTACACCACAGATGCAGAATCCCAGCAATCAGAAATACAATCCCAAACCCCAACTGTACAGAATGAAACAATGATCTTGTCTTCAAAATTGGATGAATTTAGCAATGATTTTTAAGGCCTTTTAAATTATGTTAAACATCATGTTATTAGAAATGTTTATTGTCACTCTCCTACTTGTAGCTGTCCCTCTTCCCCCAGCATTCCCTCCAGTCAAATTCATAAAACATAAATCAAAGACGCTTTGATGAAACTTATCTTTCTCCCAAGATGATGACTCTATTTAAACTCCAAACCCTCCCATTTATGTGCCCGATCCCTTTCATAAATGCATTTATTTTTTATATTATAAATATCCTGTATATTATTGTGTAATGCATTCTTATTTTTTCATTAAAACCCTAATTAATAGTCTGAGGACATTAGGACTGTTTGCAGGGTCTGTTTATGCAATAGGGCATCCACGGATATTGCACCCTTTCTGGGCATGTCCCGTTTCGCATTACACATTTTTAATTACTGCGTGGACAACATGCCTGTTTGCAGACATCCATGCGCATGCGCCCTGCGTTTCCTGCTCAACGAGGTCCGTGGACACCCTCCACCGCCGCGGACACCCCCAGAAATTATCATGTGACTACACCTGTGTGTCATGACAACTTGTCCACAGAGACATCCATCACCGTGGACAGTTTAAAACTGCATTTTCGGCCAATCTAGGGTGTTTCAAGTTGATAGTTTACCCTTCCAGTACTCTTAGATCGATTCTTTGTTGATCTGTCAACTTTATACAACTTAACAAGGCATATTATTGCCACGGTAGTCCATGGACCTTTCCTCTGAAGGGACCAACCCATTACTTTTAGTCATTCTCAATCTAGCACACCAGGAGAGAGCATCTTTTGACAGCTACTTCCAGGAGACTTCCAGGAGTTTAAGAAAGCAGCTGTCATGACCATCCCACCTTCCCAGGCGCCACCAACACCATCAACACATGGATGGCATGTACAGAGCAACAGACACGAAGATGGGGAGGAGGATGACGAGGAACAGGAAGGTGAGGTAAGGGAAGTTCCTACCTACAGCACCCTGACAAAGGTCATGGGTGTGGCGGTTCTTTAAAACTGTTAGGAGTGTATCAAAAGCTTGGGCTGCCAAGGTTCAATGCATTAAGTGCAGAGTCGTATTCAGTCACAGACAACCTAGGCAGAACTCTTTTGGGACCACCTCCATGCGACGACACACTCGTTCCAACCACCCGGGTACTCTGAGAAAGGCTGTTCCAGGTTATCTTACTCTAACCCATCTCCTCAACCGCTCCTGACACCACACAGGCTACTCCTGTGGTGCAGAGGATACTACCGGCTGCCTTGCAGGCCATACAGAATGCTGTTGACCCTTACCTTTTGAGGGTCACAATACTCTGTTTGTACTGCGATGCACCACTCTGCAGGATGGAGCAGTTTCAGAGTGCTTTCAATGCCGCGGCCATGGAGTACAAGAAACACTGACATGGATCTTAGATTTAAGGCACGCCCCACATCTTCCCCTGTCCACCTACCTCTCTGTATCTGTGGTTGGTGCCCCTTCCTTCCCTTCATTCCCCCACCCTACATCCTCAAATCTCCTGCAAAAAAACGAAATCCCCAAAAATTAAAAAAAACAGAAACACAAAAAAATCCTTTCACCGTAAAAATGAGAACTAAAAATACAACTCACAGGACCATTTGCAGTCTTCATAGTCCACGGACAGTACTAAAGTCTGCAGACATCTTGAAAATTCCAGGCTTGGTGAGGGGGAATTAAAAGCAATTAACTTGTTTTTCTTAACTGCTTTTTTAATTTGTTGGGGGTTTTATATACTGAACTAACAAATGTTCTACTGAACCCAATTACATTTTGGATATAAAAAAAATAAATCTGATTTCTTACATCAATTAAATGCACTCCATCTCTTTGAAAAATATTTAAGCCATCCAACTTGATATTTTCACTCTCAGAAGATGCCATTCCTAAAGCATATAAAAAAAGCACACCTTTATTGACATGCTGTCTAGCTTCTTCCATTTGAGGACAAAATAAGTTTGGACGTCTCCATATTTGTATTTGAATGATTTCAGAAAAACTATCTTTGCAGTTGAAAACAGTTCCATTAGGCTTCATAGCAAACTGCAAAAATCCTGCAGTCACATAGCCCAAACTGTTGCCTCCACAATGCACATTATTAATATCTGGATGTTTAAAGTGAGCCATACACTCACAGAATGGTAATGAAGTTACCCACTTTAAGCCACAATCTGCATACCACACAACTTCCACTTCACCCAATCCAATAGTAGCAGAAATGCCACAAGATTTAGTATAAACCTTTAATGAATGGATCCAAGAATCTCCCACAAGCCACACACTCTTCTTCTTCATTGCCATAGCCATAGCCATATTTACTAAACACAATAGAGAATAAGTCCTACCCTATAATCCTGTTCACTTCAACTCCTCCTCCAGACCCACAAAACCTGATTGCTAGCCCCCCAATATCCTGTTTCCATGCCAGACTTCCTCAAAAGACCTGATGGCACATGTGGGTCCGCGGACTACCGTGGTGTCTGCGGACACGGCTGCATATGCAACACTCTGGTTCACCTATAAAAACAGCTCCCTATCTCTATGTTCCACCCCCCCACCATTTCCATGCCCTTTCCAGCCACAAAATCACCCCAAATGTAATTTCCACACCCTTTCTCACTGCGCTGTCCGTGGTCAGCACCGATGTCCATGTATCCAACGTGGTGAAAGTTTCCAAAAATCTGACGCACCTCACGTTTTTCAACATCCAATCAGCGGCTTCATATGATGTCTGCGAGCGTCACGCTGCTCTCTAATTGTTCCAGTGATGTCTGAATTAAGAAATGAGTCTGCAGACTGAAACCATATATAATTTAATTTCTTTTTACCTACCTTTTGGCCATTTTTATAAAAACGACTGGGTACTGGATGGATTTACACCAAATTTACAAAAGCACGCCTTCGGGGCCAAGCTGCCACTCCTGGCACAAAAATCAGTGAAGTGGTATGGTCTGTAGATGCAAGCACATTTCTTTTTCCATTGTGTCTGCAAGGATTAAAAAAATGGTCGGACCCTCCCTATAACCCCCCCTTGACAAAACAGTACCACGCTTCACAGGGGGGGCATATACTTTATTTTCAAAGTTTGGTGAGGATTTGTCCACAAGCCACCCACAAATGGCTCTTTCTATGAGATGAGCAACATAACCATAACTACACGGCCGCCACTGCATGCCAATTAATAAGAGAAGGAATTTACTATGCCATACAAAATGGCATTATGGGGGATAAGACATGAGGGGGAGGTCAACAGGAACACACTGAAAGCTGGTCTTGAGTTTCCCAATGCACTCCATTTCAGGGGTTGTGTTGCGTTAAGTTTACGCACCTTAATTGCACTTCAACTAAATATTACACTGCCGCTACCGCATTTATGGTTGAGTTGCTCATAACTAGAGTCACTCATAGAAAGGGCCATTTTTGGCTGGCTAATAACTTTGGCGCCATTCGACAAATCCTCACCAAACCTTGCAAAAAAAATTATATGGCCATATCGGAATGATTTTACGAAGTATTGTGCGGTTTTGTTATGTGGGCCAAAGTTATAGGGGAGTCGTAAAACTTGAGAAATCCTCATAGACATAATGGGAAAAAAATTTGCTCACGCCTACAGCCCAAACCACTGGACAGATTTGCACCGAAGTTGTGCAAGGAGCAGCGGCTTGGTCCCAAAATCGTGCTTTTGTGAATTTGTTTTAAATATGTCCAGTAGTTCTTTTTTTTTAAATGGCCAAAAAGTAGGTCCAAAGAATTTACTTTAATCTGCATCAAGTCCGCGGACTCATTTCCTGGTTCAGTGGCCACGGATGCCTCTGTACCAATTAGAGAGCCGCATGATGTTCACGGACATCATACGCACACAAACATTAGTCAATTAAAAACATGAGGTGCATCAAAACTTTTAAGATGGGCACCATGTTGGATTCGCGGAGTGCGCCCGTAGTCCGGAAACATCTTGTTAAAAACGTATTAAAAAAAAACAACATTACACTTGTTAAAGTAATCAAACAATCTCTGGCGATGGGAGGGGTGACGGTGATGGGATGGGTGTTTTTTCTTCTCCGAAGTCAGTGAACATCTAACGTATTCTGGGACATTGATGGGATGTTTGCAAACTTGACAAAAGTTAAAAGGACATCCATGCATATTTCTGCATTATAGGGACATTGAAAAGCAGTTTTGGATGGCTTATAACTTTGGTGCCATTCAATGAAGCTGAAGGAAATGTTGCAAAATCCTTTTAGACTGCACTTCAAATGCTTCTGCAGAGTTGGTGCTGCTTTGCCTGAAGGGGGCAAAATTTCTCAACATTTTTTACATGGCCTATAATTTTGGTGCCATTTGACGAGTCTGAATGTATACGTTTGCACAAAGATTATATCACAATTTTTGTTGGTATATTTTGACACTTTTCAAAAATTAAAATTAAACATGGACGGATTTGCAACAAACGTGTGCCAGAAGCAGTGAAGCAGTGCAAGGATCCAAAATAGTGTTGGTTTTGCAAATGCGTCCCTGTTTTATTTTTGAAAAGTATTTCAATATAGGTCACAAACTAGTGATATACTTTTGATGATTGAGGAATAGCTTGTGGCCATGGCCAGTGGCCAGATTGTCTGTGTTATCACCAGGGCCACCATGGAATGATAATGGGGTTAAAGTGGGCATGACCACCAGGAACCGGCTATGTGATAATGTTTTTCGAAATCAGGATAGGTTTGAATGGGAACAAAGATTCTTCTTCTGGCTACAGCCCGAAGTGCTGGACGGGATTGCAGCAAACATGTGTAAGGAGAATCAGAAAGGACCTAAATGCATGCTTTTGCAAATCTGTCCTATATTTCATTTTTTCAAAAGTGTCAACATGTCAGTACAAAAACAAGTGATATAACTTTGGTGTCTGGGCAGTAGTGGGCCTGGCCCTCGGCAAGAAGACATGTCTACTTATTGTGGCATGCGGCATGGCCCAAGCTCTAGATTTCAATGGAAAAAAAAGAATATGACTCGTGGCTACAGCCTGAAGTGCTGGACGGGATTGCAGCAAACCTGCGTGAGGAGCATCAGCAAGGACATGAAAGCATGTTTTTACAAATGTGCCCTATGTTTTATTTTTTCCAAAATGTAAATAAAAAAAATAATGATATAACTTTCATGCCTGGACAGTGGGACAGGCCCTCGGCAAGGACAAATGTCTACACCAGTTTCCTTACTGGGCCGTGTGCCATGGCCAAAGCCCTAGGTTTGAATGGGAAAATAAATTCTGCTTGCGGCCGCAGCCCACAGTCTGCACGTGATTGCAGCAAACTTGCACGAGGAGCATCAGCAAGGACCTGAAAGCATGCTTTACAAATCTGTCCTGTATTTAATTTTTTTGAAAGTGTCAAAATGTAAGTACAAAAAATAGTGATATAGGTTTGGTGCCTTGGCAGTGGGCCTGGCCCTCAACAATGAAAATTGTCTACTCTGATTTGCTTATTGGAGCATGCAGTTGGCCAAATCCCATGCCCCATGGATTTTGGAGGCTGCCCATGGCTGCAAGTCATGAGCACTGGCCATTGGTCACATTATGAGGATATAGTGGACACTGAACTATGGTGCAGGGTATATATAGTGGATAGGTTGGGTGGTTTATTGGGGCTTGGGTCGTGGTCGAGTCTCATGCCCTGGGCAATTCAACCATGACTTGCATCCCCAGTATGCGTTGCTGATAACGACACACATCAGTATGTGTTGCAGAAAATAAGTTTGTTAAAGGAGGTGGAATCATATAATTCAAGTGTATATGACATTCATGATCTTAGGACAATTGAGGATAGTACTCCTTGATCTCGCCTCTGCCTTTGACACGGTCAACCATTCTATCATTGTTAAATGGCTACAGGATACCTTCGCATCACAGACCTGGCATGAAACTGGCTGACTTGTATAGTTCTTTCATTTATAGTTCTTTCATTTAGTTCTTTTAAAGAGAGTAGCCAAAACACCCCACTTCCACTTACTCAGACACACCAACAAAACACTATACACACCCACTGGGCTAGCCAACCTATACCCGAACACACACTCAACACAAGCAAAACACACTTACAACAAACAAACCCAGGCACCGGACCTTAACCATACGGACACAGCAAACCAGTGCGCACAACATTTAACACTTGTCTACATATAAAACACACAAACACACCAACATAACAGACAGTCACATAGAAACAACTCAGACTTTGGACTTTACCCGAAAGGATACAACAAGCCAGTGTGCACACCCCTAAATACCAGCAATCTACACATAACACACACAGACACACCCCAACACAACAAACAGCCACACAGACAATGTCCCAGGCATTGGACCTTAACCGTATGGTTCCATCAAGCCTGTGCATGCAGCCTACCACCTGAAAGCCAGCACAGACTCCAGTTTCTCCTGGTTCTGGACCTGTCCTATCATTCTTCCCTCGCTAACCAACCCCTTCCTCTTTCTTGCAAAGCCATGTGAGCACCTTGGAGACTGCACTTGGGTGATATCGGTGTTCGGTATAAATCAGCATAACATAGCATAACATAAAGGCGGTCCATTTATCCATCATGGAACGATAAAGGCTGATTTGGCCCAGCCACAGAATTTGACCCTTAGTGGGACTCCCACAAAATCAGGGTGACCAATAATGGGGTGCAACTTTAATGAGGGCATTAATGGGGAAAAAGTGGGTTTCTGTTGAAGTCAAGGGGACCAATGGGGGTATGTCACTTAAATGAGGGCACAACATGTGTGTGGATTTCGGGGGTGGGAGGTTTGGAGCACTTATCCAGGACCTTCAACAACAATACGCACTAATAAACTCACTCCATTGAATAAACCTCTCAAACTCTGGACTTAACACCACCATACCTCTAAAAGCACCACAATCTGCACATACTGCAAAACACCACAACAACAAAAAAAAACACACAGAATCTCGCACAACAGCACATGGTGGCAAACTTCAAAAAATCACATTTATGCTCAGTGAATGTTGCTTCCGAACGGAAGTTGCCAACCGCACATCACCACTCTCTTTCTCTGTTCCTGCTCAACCCTACTAACCACCCACCCTCCATCCTTGCATTACAGATCCACGCGACCCCGTGAAGACCACACAAGTGGAATTGGTGTACGATTTAATATCCTTTAACATCAAAATTAACATTTATGTTAAAAGAGGAATTATTAATATGTTATATACAATGATGTAACATTATGTAATATTTTCACTAATAAAAACCTATGAAATTTAGTGAAAAAAAGTTGTTAAAGAGACATTATGGGTAAGTTGCACAAATACAAACCGACAAAATTCAGTGAAAAATCTTTGTTAAAGCGACGTTGTGGTTAATTTGCATTAAAACGTTGCATTACCAATAACCTATGAAATTCAGTGAATAAAATATTGTTAAAGCGACCCATATGGCCAGCTCCAAATGATTTTGTGAAGTCTGGTGTGGTTTTGTCCAGAGGGGGCAAAGTTATAGTGGGAGGCCCCAAACCTTTGAAATCCTCATAGACATAAGGACCGATTTTCAACAAACTTGCGCGAGGAGTGGCTGCTTGGTCCTGAAAGTGTGCTTTGCAAATTTGGTGTAAATCCATCCAATAGTTTAAAAAAAAAAAGAGGCCTAAAAAATGTGTGATAAGTTTGTCCGGTTCGTGGACTCATTTCCTGGTTCGGTGTCTGTGGACGTCAGCAGACAATCAGCGGGTGGCGTAGTGTTTGCCGACATCAAACACACACGATGATTGGTTGTTGGAAAGCATCAGCTGCAACATATTTTTTCAAATTGTCTCCAAATTGTATCGGCAGAACATGGCCTTTGCACATGGACAGTGCAGTGAGGAAAAACACTGGAAAATACATTTGGGGCTATTTTGTCACTGTTATAGTGTATATAAGTCCGTGCGCGTGTAAATCCATGGATGTGCACCAAAATCCTACGTGGCACACGCTGGCACACACGTCTTCAAACAGCGTGCGCTACGCACACAGCAAAAGCATACATAGCGCAGCGCACACAACAAAAGTAGGCGTAACACGGGGCGTAATTCACGGAATGGGGAACAACGCGTGAAAATGTGGGCGTCACGGGGGAAGTACAGGAGGCAAATGCGCGGAACGCCCACACGCGCGCCTACAACACGTATTCATGGAATCGAATGGGGCTAATGCGTGCGCCAAAAAAGACGCTCTAATTCGGAAACACATACGCCAGCAGGAAGCAGGCGTACGTGGACCCACGCAGCATAAAAGTGCGTGCAAACAACAAACAAGCTCAGATTCTAAGATGAATATACCGTTCCTTGCAGCAGTGGTCGTGGGATACCGCAGGAGGAGGAGGAGGATAGTCAGGCCCAGAATTTTTACACCCAGAACCAGCTTTTTTGGGATGCCTGATGACCAGGTGTATGGGAGGTACAGGTTTCCACCTCACATAATACTCGACTTGGTGAGTGAGTGGGAGGATGACCTCACATCACCCACCCTGTGCTCCCAAGCACTGAGCCCCCTGGAAAAGGTGCTTAATGTACTGCACTTCTTGGCCACTGGATCATTTCAGCGGACAAGTGCTATAGTGGGGGGGTGTCACAGGCCACGCAGTCACGCTGCCTACACCAGGTGTTGGCCATCATGACTGCATGCCCATCAGTCCGCAGGCACATATACCTGCCCAGAACACCTGCATAAAGGCAGGCTGCCGTCCAGGATTTCTACGGGGTGGCACAATTCCCCAAAGTGCTAGGTGCCATTGATTGCACCCATGTGTCTCTACGTCCCCCCAGGGCAACGGAGCACATCTATAGAAACCACAAGCACTGGCATTGCATCAACGTGCAGGTAGTATGTGATGCCAAGGGAATCATCACCTCAGTATATGCCAACTATCCAGGGTCCACCCATGACAGTTTCATTTACAGAATGTCAACCCTAAACCGGGATCTAGAAGCTGGGCGGCATGGTGATACATGGCTGCTTGGTGAGTATAAATGCCACTGCACATGCATGCATGTCAGATACTGAGTAATGTCACAAACCCACTAATGATACCCATCACCACCTCCCCAGGGGACAGTGCCTAACCTCTGAGCACCCACATGATGACGCCAATTCGGAACCCCACCACACCACCCAAGGTAAGATACAACACAGCCCATATTGCAATTCGGGGCATAGTGGAGCGCACATTCAGAATCAATAACAAACAGCACACATGAACAAATACCACCAATACAATACAGCAACACACCATGAAACATTGCAAAAACATGACAGTACTAAGTCAAAGTACTGGTAGTCTTACAACCTGAATAAGCCAGCACATCTACCCATTCCAACTGTAGAGTGTTGCTGCCACGCAAATGTGTCAGGTTACTGCATACAACATTAACTCCATCTGCAAAGGAGACAGCCTTGTGAAGACATGAGGAAGGAACCTGCAAATTAGGAGGAAGACATGGATGCACAAGCACATATCAATACACCATGCAGTGTACAATACAACAACGATACCCACTAGGGATGTCCACACAGTATTGACTACAGACTGCCCACACAGCTCATGGGAGCCCAATGTCACTGTGTAAGTCACTGTCACTTGGTCACACCCTTTGCAAGCACATGGAAACGGGAAGCAGGAGGGGTGTGTGTGTCACAAACCCAAGCATCTAACCCAAACTCAGGACAAGCCTGCATGTGCCCAGCCGGAATACAGTGGATGCCCACGGGAGTCACACAAGGTAACATATTGTAAAAAAAAAAATAATCAAAAATGGCCATGTGGGGGCCAGGGGGTGGAGGCCACCCAGGAGGTTCGAGGACAGGGTGCACACCAACACCCACCTGCGTGAATGCGGAAACAAATACCTCCATGGGCTCATGGCCTGCAGGGCTATGCCATTGTGGGAGAACTGCTGTCGCTCTCTTCACCCTCTGCTGCTGCATCAGGAGGTGGTGGCACTATGGGAGGCAGCCCACGCAAAGCCCTGGTATGGTCCTCCATGGCAGCACGCATGCGGGTCTGGAAGGTCTGATTCTGGAGGATTAAAGTGCGGAGATCCCCATGCAGCACCTCACGGGTTGCCTGCACTTCAGCACGCATGGCCTCGCGTGATGCCCGGATCTCCTCACGTGTTGCCTGCAGCTCAGCTGCGAGCGAACATGTGAGCTGCTCCAGCTGCTGTTCTGCCCCAACATTTCGGGAAGCCTCAAGTTCAAGCAGACTTTGTCTGAGGTTATGGAGTTCTACCCTCAGGGGTTCCCTGTGGCCCTGTGATTCTATTGATATGGATTTGCGCAGAGCCTCCAGTGCCGCCTGTCGGTCCCTGTTGGACGCCAACATGTCTTCCCTGTGTGATTGGCAAATGGAGTCTGTTGCCTGCTGTTGTTGCTCCATCTGCCTTTCAGATGGGATAATGGAAGTGGCCACCCTCTCCATTGCCTGAGCCATCATTTCTACTGATGCCGCCTGTTGGGTTGCCATACCGTACATGGAGTTTTCCCATACAGTGTTGCCTGGTGACGCACGGCCACCGCGTCGGTGGGCACCACACCTGTTTGTGGCAAGGCAATCTGCACCTTGCTGTGCTGGCACTGCCTGAGGCTGCAGGACTGCATTCCCCCTCTGATCTGCTGGCCCAGGAACAGGACCAGATGCTGTGGAGTGTGACCCTGCATCCGTAACCGCCAAAGGCGGACCTACCAACACTGACATCCCCATAGAGGGTTCTACCCCTGGTGCAGGTGGGTTGGACAGAACAGAATCCCTGCCAGAAGCACTGACCTGCAACAGCACATAAGTCTCATCATCCGACTCAGCACCTGAATAGAGGTCTGGGGAGCTGCACCCAGAGACACCCATCAACAGTATGGTCTGCAGTACCAAAGTGTTTTCACCCACCACCACATCACGTCCCCCACTGTTGCTTGGTCGTGGCTGAGAATCCTCCTGGGTCTGCACCATCTCCTGAACCTCACCAGCATCAAGTGCGTCGTTACGATGAACATGCACCCGTGTTGAGGGAAACACCCACGCGTGTCACGTCACATACGCGTAGGCCCTTTCCTCGGATTACAATGATTCACACGCAGACGTGCAGTTTTTTCACGCGTCATGAGCCACTATACCCACGTCACGAGGGAAACGCCAGCGCGCGTAACGTCACAGACGCGCTAACGCGCTAAGGGCCTTTCCTAGAATTACACGCAGACGTGCAAGATTTTCACTTGCCATGCCGTATCAAGCTGGGCACGCAACACACGGAAGACCACGCTTCTGCCCAGAAGGTCGAATTACTGCCCCCAGAGCCCCAAGCACACTCCCACCTGCCATCTGCTGCTGCCTGCCTGCTGCCCACGTGCCCTGCTACTTGGTGCCTGCACATCAGCTAGGGTTCCAGTTGCTGTGTCCACCCCTGCTGGAACAGAAGACTCCCGACTGGGATACCATCACTCCACAGCCCAGCCCCAGGACCCAGTTGCCCACCCACGGCTGCCTCGGGGGTCGCCATGTCGGGGCAAACACCATCTGAGACCACTGGCGACCCCCAGCCAGAGAGGCAGAGGGCCGCCAGCTTCAGTGTGAAGGAAGTTGGTGTCCTGGTGGAGCATGTCCTGGGGCATTATGATGCCCTCTTCGGAACATCACGTGCCAACAAGAAAGGACGGGAGAGGATCTGGGATGACGTAGTGGTTGCCGTCAACACGGAGGGGGTGGCAACCCGCGACATCAAGCACGTCAAGAAGCGCTGGGAGGACTTCAGGTCCAGGACCCTCCATAAGGCCCGGCCCCTCGCAGAGGGGGGCCGGGTCAGCATGAGTGACATGCAGATGAGGGTCCTGGAACACGTATGCCCAGCGCTCCACGCCCAGATCCTTCGGAGGAAGACCTGTCTGGAGTTGAGCGGTAAGTGGCCAAGCATTGGTGTGTGAGATAGGGCATGTTGCAGTGTGCTGGTAGTCTGATACTTGCCTGTATGTGTGACATGGGCCAGGTATGGATGTGTGTGTGCAGGGACATCATGGTCATGCATGTGAGACCAGTAATGTGCGAACCACATGGTTGGTGCATGAGTTCCAATAAAACATGGGGAGCTGTATGGCAAATGCACACATGAAAGCATGCCAGTGTCTGTTCTCGCACATATTGGGGGTGTTAGGGATGGGTGCTGCTGTCATGTACATGTATGGTGCACATGTGTGTGTGTCTGAGAAGTGTGTCTGTGACTTCGATACGCCATGGATTCATGACACATGTCCGTGATGATGTGTACATTCACTCATGCAGTGTGGTCACCGTTGTATGCACTGTGTCTATCCACTGTATCTGTGGTGTACAAGGCATGATGCATGACCCTCCGGTGATGTGTGTGCATGGGATCAGTGTGAGCCATGATGCATGTGAGTTTGAAGGCAACATTTTGATTAATAGAGGCCCTTGTACATGGATGCTGATGTTGATTGCAGGCGCCATGCCTGTTTATGCATGTGTGTTGCATGCATTCACCCATGTGTTGTAGAGGGACAGGATGGAAGTGACGTTAGACAGTGCCACTCATGTGTTATTTCTTCCTGTCTAGGGGAATATTGTACTGTACCCTGATGCTGTGTTCTATGTCTCCCTCTACGCAGCGTCAAGTGAAGAAGAGGGCGGAGACGGCACTGTGGAGCCAAGCAGCGGGGATGCCTCCACTGGGCAGTGACGCAAGGCCCAGCCACCCTCCCAGGACTTGCCATCATCCAGGAGCGAGGGGGCTGGTGCCACGTCTGCCACTAAGGCTGTGGCGGAAGGGCTGGGCCAGCCCCCACAGGGGCTTGCAATGGCGGAAGACGGTACGGAGACATCCAGGTTGGTGGTCTCCACAGAGGAGGAGGAGCCCGCTACTGAGCCGCACATGGGGCCTAGTGGGGGTAGTACCACTGGTGCAAGTGGTGCAGTCCAGGGCCAGGGTCAGGAGGCAGCACAGGTCACCGCGGAGGGGCCTGTGCATGTCCCTGTCCTTGACCCTGTGACTGCACCACCATGCACCAGCAGGGATGCCCCATCCCAGGCCTGTCCGCAGGTAGGGGAGAGTGCCATGTCATCTGCCTCTCCACTACCTGGGGACGAGGGGTCCCATGAACGTATGGGCTCCGTCCTGATTGGTGTTGCGTTGCGCACGTGTGACATTCGTGATGACGTGCGTTCTTCCTGGGCGGAGAATGCACACCATCATGAACAGCAGCGTTGCGACGTGGCACTGTTGGGAGGGGCCCTGGTTGGTGGGTTCCTACATGTGACACGCACTCTGGCAGACCTCTCCTCCTCTGTGGAGACTATGCGCCAGTCATTCTCCCTGCCGTCTTCTGGCCCAGATTCCACCAGGGCCCCCTGTGGACCTGGCCTGACCAACACAGCCAGCTTGGTGGAGATCCCATCCCTGCCACAGTCGGGAGTCGGCGGTCCAGCAGGGGTGGACACCACAACTGGAGACCAGCTGATGGAAGATGCACAGGCATCATCGGACAGGGCACATGGAGAGCAGCGGCAGCAGGAGCAGGCTCTGGGTGGGAGCAATGATGGCTCGGGGCCATCGACGTCAGGGGGCAGGCATCGGCCAGAGGGCAGGAGGACCCAGGAATGGATGTGTCTTCCGTGTGGCTGCGGTTGGGCCAGCGTATAGGTGCGGAGCGGCGGCGGGCGGAAGATCGCGGCTCACCATGGTCAGGGTGGGGTTCTCCATGCGTCGGGCGTTGAAGCGGGCAGAGTGCCTCGAGGCGACTCGCAGGGAGTTGGAACAGGCCATGAGTGCCTGCCTGCGAGACCTCGGGGCCAGGACAGAGGCCCGCCTCCAGCAAATAGACATGGAATTCGATGATGCCCTGGCCGAAAACATCACTGAGTGAGCCGCAGGACTTGCCCGTCGCCATTGTAAATAGTTTATAGTGTTAGGTTTCCTTTTATTTTTTTTATTTTGGGGCTTTTGGACTATGCCCCACACTTTTGTAAATCATTTTTTTGTTAGGTAGGTTATTAAAGTTTTATTTGTTTCGTTGGGCTCATGGACCCTTGAAAATTAAATTGTACATAGTTGGACGTTGTATTTATTTGGACATTTTAATTTCATTTCACCATTGATCAATGGATTTACCTTTTTGCGTTTCATTTGGATTTGGTTTGGTGGACAGAGAGTTTTGGCCATTTTTCGTTTGGATTCCTTGGGTTTTTTTGAGGATTTTTTTATTTTTTTATTTGGACATGCATTTCATTTCATGTTTGCCATTATTTTATGCTTTAAGTACTTTCAATTGGTTTTCATGTGAATACATTTTGATATTTTACTTCAATGTGTGGGATTCACTCCTTAGGTTCATGCATGTTGACATGTGGGTTTACTCAATCAATTGATGTACATATTTGACTTTTGGTTTGTGTCATGAGATGGGCATGTCACTGCTGGGTGGGTGAGTGGGTGGGGGGACATGAGTGGGGGCCTGCTGGCAGGTGCCCCTCACTGCTGGGGGGTGGGGGTGCAGGGGGACATGAGTGGGACATGAGTGGGGGCCTGCTTGCAGGTGGCTCTCACTGCTGGGAGGGTGCAGGGGGACATGAGTGGGGGCCTGCTGGCAGGTGTGTCATGATCTCTGCTTCCAAGAGGTCAGGGTTTTCCCAACTCCCTTGGAAGCAGATCCATAACCCAGGTTCCGAGTGCCAACCAGTCCCAATTGGGACCTTTTGGACCCAGTCCTGGCGCCAGTGGCACCAGGCTCATAAATATGCCCAGTCCCAGCGCTGTAAGCGCCGGGCTCATAATGCTTGGGTGGACTTACCTGCAGCAGACCATGCTGCTTACAGCCTGCCAGTTGAGCCTCTGATCCTCTTCTGTTTGGAACTACTTTTCCTGTTGGGTGGGGCAAGAGCCACTCCCTAGATTCAGAACACTGGAACTCTTCTGGAAAGCAGGAACTCTTTTCTTACCTAGGCGTGGCTGTGGAAGGAGACACCTAAGCACTACAGGAGGCTATTTAAACCACACCCGATGGATGAATCTTGCTTTGCGTTATTCTGCATCCTCTGCAGCAGAACGCTCATCGTGTCTTCTGCATCTGATCCTGGGCCTAAGGAAAAAGGCTTACCATCTTGAATCCAGTCTTCAGCAACACCTATAAAGACAAGAAAGAACAGGTTAGCATTACGGTCTTCAGTGACAGCTCTTCACTTACCTGGTCCATCGGCTGTCACCAACGCCTCGCGCTGCATTCCGGCATCTGAAAGACAAAGGCTTACCTACTCTTCGTGCGCTCCGGAGGTCTTCACACTGCATTCCGGCATCTGAAAGACAAAAGCTTACCAACTCTTCGCACGCTCCGGAGGCCTTCGGCGCTGCATCCCGCATCTGAAAGACAAAACAAGGTGCGTTTAAAGACATTGGGGAACTTTAATACTCACGTGCCATTACTCCTTTCCACATCTAACCCAGTGGGTATTCCGGCACCCTGCAGCCGCTCCGAACTTGTACCTGCAAAATAAAAAGACAGTTAGAGCGCATCGTGAAGCAGGCAACAAGCGCTTACTTACGTGCTTCCAGGCGCTTCTATTCATCACACGGGCTCCATCTTCAACTCACTTCAGCCCGTCATCCGCCATCGCCGGAACCCTGCAAAACAAGAAACATCATTACTAAAGACTTTAAAGACATTAGAATTACTCGAAACTTACCGTTCGTGCAGTAAACGACGGACAGCAGTCCTCTGAAGTCAAGAGGCATGCTCCCCTTATCCAGTGAAGAAACTGGTTACAGCACCCTGCCCCGAGGCAGATGGAGAGCACGGCGTTCCCTTACCTAAGGTGAGAGCGTTAACCTTTGGGGTTCTACAGGAGAAGAGAAAGGGAAGAAGAGAGAGACATTCAATAACCCAGTTCCTTAATCCCATATTTTCTATCTGCAGACATCTTACCCTTCAAGTCAGACATACAGTGCACAGAGGTCCAGCCCAAAGAGCCAGCCGTGTGTTACACATCACCTTTGCAGATACGGTATACGCCCAGTCAAGACCGGCGCCTCTACGGGAATCAGGTGAGCGTTACAAGGTGCCCCTCACAGCTCGGGGGTGGGAGTGCTGGGGGACATGAGTGGGGGCCTGCTGGCAGGTGCCCCTCACTGCTGGGGGCTGGGGGTGCTGGGGGACATGAGTGGGACATGAGTGGGGACCTGCTGGCAGGTGCCCCTCACTGCTGGGGGTGGGGGTGCTGGGGGACATGAGTGGGACATGAGTGGGGGCCTGCTGGCTGGTGCCCCTCACTGCTGGGGGGTGCGTGTGCAGGGGGACATGAGTTGGTGATCATATTGCAAGGTGACATGTGGCTTGGCTTGGGGGCATGCCCATGGTGGATGGGCTGCCTGCGGGACATGACCAGGGGTGCAGGGTAGTCCCCTGTGGTGTGGGCTGCCTGCAGGGGCCATGGAGGGGGTAGAGGGGACACCTGGGAAGACCCACAATGCCAATTCACGTGTAGGACTCCCCGCGCACCACACTGGATTCACGTACCCTGCTCTGACAGCAAAATTGCGTGTGTAACTTCACGTGCACCCCCGAAATACACGTACCCTGCTCTGACAGCAAAATCGCTTGTGAAACTTCACGTGCACCCCCGAAATACACGTACCCCGCTCGCACAGGGCCAATCGCCTGTGACACTTCCCACGAACCCCAGTAATACACGTATCCCGCTCGCACAGGGCCAATCGCGTGTGACACTTCCTGCAAACCCCAGTAATACACGTACCCCGCTCGCACAGGGCCAATCGCGTGTGACACTTCCTGCGAACCCCAGTAATATACGTACCCTGCTCGCACAGGGCCAATCGCCGGTGACACTTCCCGCGAACCCCAGTAATACACGTATCCCGCTCGCACAGGGCCAATCGCGTGTGACACTACCCACGAACCCCAGTAATACATTTACCCCGCTCACACAGGGCCAATCGCGTGTGACACTTCCCGCGAACCCCAGTAATACACGTACCCCGCTCACACAGGGCCAACCGCATGTGAAACTTCCCGTGAACCCCAGTAATATACGTACCCCGCTCGCACAGAGCCAATCGCGTGTGAAACTTCCCGCGAACCCCAGTAATACACGTACCCCGCTCGCACAGGGCCAATCGCGTGTGAAACTTCCCGCGAACCCCAGTAATACATGTACCCCGCTCGCACAGGGCCAATCGCGTGTGAAACTTCCTGCGAACCCCAGTAATGCATGCACCCCATTCGCACAGGGCCAATCGCATGTGAAACTTCCTGCGAACCCCAGTAATACATGTACCCCGCTCGCACAGGGCCAATCGCATGTGAAACTTCCCGCGAACCCCAGTAATACACGTACCCCACTTGCACAGGGACAATCGCCTGTGAAACTTCCCGCAAACCCCAGTAATACACGTACCCCGCTCGCACAGGGACAATCGCGTGTGAAACTTCCCGCGAACCCCAGTAATACACGTACCCCATTGGGGTACGTGTATTCAGAGGGGTGCGCGGGGAGTTTTACAGGCGTTTTTGAGGTTGTGAGCCTGTGCGCCATGTATGGGATTTGTGCGCTGTACATGGTGCACAGGGAGGGGTTGGGGCTGTATCTGGCGCTGCTGCAGGGTCGATGCGCCACTCTGCGCCACAGCTGGTTTTGGATGTTAAAATCCATGAATACGCTGTGCGCGGAAATGGATTTTAGCGCGTGCTGCTGGCGCAGAAAGTCGCACGCGCACACTGTGCGCCAGCCGCGTGCGCCACTTGTGCGCTGAATTACTATGAATTACCCCGATTATGTATTTATAAGTGTGATAGCATGTTTGAAGTGTATTTTAATGAAGCATATGGTTAAAGTAATTAGATACCCGTTGGCGTATTCTAGCCCTATTTGATTTTACAAGTACTATTGTAGTACTATGGATGAAGTGTGCAAGTGTATCTATTGGATTTTAAAAGTATTACTTTAGTCTATGGATATATTTTGTAAGTGTAAGTGTGATGGCATGTTTGAAGTTTGTTGAAATGAACAGCATGTTTACAGTAGTGAGATACCGTTGGCGTATTCTAACTCTATTTGATTTTACAAAAGTACTATTGTAGTACTATGGATGTATTGTGCAAGTATAACTGTGATGGTATCCAGTAATTGCATCGAATACAAAGCATTGAATGCCAAAACCATTGAAAAAAAGAATGAAAAAAAAGGTAAAGGTTTTATTTTAATTATAATGGGTTTTAAGGGGTAAAAAAAACAGGGGTTGGTGGGACCCCACATAAAATTAAAAAAAATACATTCAATGCTTTTTATTCGTTGCTTTTTTTAGATGCTAAGGCATTCAATGCTTTGGCATTCGATGCAATCACTATAAACCACTGTGATGACATATTTGAAGTGTATTATAATGAAGGGTATCTTGAAAGTACTTACATACGCATTGGTGTATTCAAACTGTGTATTATTCTATACTTTAGTGAGTAAATTTGGGTGCAAGTATATTAGGTAGGCTTTTGTCAGATTTGCGGGTAACCTATGTTTTGGAGTAATGGAAGTGTTGTTACATTCAACCCAATCACTTCTTTTTTGACATATGCTGTATAGTGGTATGAAGTGGTTGTGGCACCAGTGTGGTAGATTATGCCTACTGTTGTGAAGGTTTTCTTGCCAAGAGGTACTTGGCCATGTGTACAGATTGTGAGCTTACAGTTATTTTTGGTGCCATCTGCATTGTATCTTAGAAGCATTAGTATGACTTATAGGCCATATAAGCTTATTTTTATGCTGGAACGATTGTCTGAATTGCAAAAAGAGCATACTACGCTATGATTTGCATTCTGCAGAAGCTGGTGAAATGTAATAGAGTCACAATTTGGTATGGATACATCCAAAAATTGTTCATTAGGGGTGTGCTCCTGTGAAACATGATTACAGATTTCATTTGTAAGGATGTAATTCTTGTGGATCACCTTGTGTGTTTATGGTGAAGCTTACCATTCCTACACTGTAGTCCAATTCTTGCCTTATGCCTGAGGCACTATATGTGCTGCAAGGATTATTTGTGGCATTTGCATGAAGGACGAGTATTTGCAAACAAAACTGAGTCGAGTTTAAGTGAATGTTGTGAACAATTGGTGGCAATTGGAATAGAAGATTGATTGCTGCATTTGCATAGCAATTTACTCCAGTTTTGTTGCTGATTTTAAATGGACCAGAGAGTTGTGCCTCTGTATCCTTTGATGGGACTGCAATTCTTTTTTGACAAGACAAATGTGTCTCTTTGTCTGTTGATGGACATGCAGTTGTGTTTGGACCAGAGAGTTTTGTGCTTGCATTATTTGATGGAACAGCAGTTTTACCTTGTTAATTTGGTAGTATTGCATGGAGATCTGGTATAGGATCTGTGTTTATTAGTTTTATTTTGAACCCCTTAATTGCTGAGCTTTAATCAAGTCTATGCAAAAAGGAGGAGCACAGCACAGGGTTATAGGTTTCATTTATTGATGTACTGGGTACATATCTAGATGGGGATGTACAGTGCACATAGCCTGTTGTATGCTAGGGTACAAGGAATGTCTGCGTTCACTTTTTTTGCATCAAAGTTAACTAGAAATAGACCATTGAATGTACAGAGATGTGAAAGAGCTACGTAACTCATACCCTCTTTGGAGACTGTGCTCTGTGTGTCAATCAGTGCATGATCTAGAGTTGCAATTTGTGATTAGGGACAGGATGCAAGAGATAGAGAGAATTGTTCCCTGCATACATACATGTCTTTCAAAAGAAAGAAATGTGCAGTTGTGTGGCCTATTCTTTGAACTTCTGTAAATTTGTCAAAGTGGACAAACTGAATGTTGTTGTTATGTGGATATGTTTGGAATCTAACAACTGTACAAATTGTTCCATTGACCAAACATTGTTCTATGTCAAGGTTATTATTTAGAATTATTGCACAGTTTGGACACAGAGTTCATAGTTTTTCTAATCCAGCTGTTTTGGAGATACATTTCTGTAAGTTAGTTAGTCATGCTGTTGCTTGTTGATACACAGCAAGTGTGAGATATGTGCATAAATGGTAGCATCCTCAGTGCCCTGATGCCCATGTGCTTATGTTCTTTACAAATGTAAATGTAAAAAATAAAATGCTGTGCACTTCTACTTTGTCTGTCAAGCTGATATGCACTATGGGTTGCATTTCTTTTTTTCAACATTGTATTGTTGAATTGGCTACAGCTTGCAAGAGTTGGCGTTGAGCACATGCACTTTATATTTTGTTGAGTTAATTGTTGCATGACATCAGGGTCAGATGTATTTTGCCCATACAGCCCATACAGCTCATGGATTACTCTAGTTTTTAAGATGGATTTTGAATCTTCAGGAAGCAGAACAATTATAATGTTGTTAGTATATGGTAGATTTGCATACTAGTTAGTTCTCTGAAGCGAAAATGTTACCAGCGATTTACATTTCCAATGCTGCCAATTATATTACGGCTTTGTTTGTGTGCTAATGTTGTTAACATGGGTTGACATTTTACTGGTGTTAATTGTAGGAGGTCTCCCAAAACAATAACGTGTTTTCCTTCAAACAGTTCTTTGTAGTCGGTTTTTTGGACTTCTTGCATTCTGGGATGAATTAAAGCCAGCATGAGGTTGGAAACCATTCTTACTTCAACAATCAGGAGGAATTTAATTTGCTTCAGAAGTCTGCGTACTTTAGCAGCAGATTCTGCTGATAATTTGTAGTGTTCTAATTTGTTTTGGTGTTCTACTGGGAGGAGAAGTTGTTGGTGTAAAGTTACAACTCCTATGTTGTAGACAGCTGGACCTGTAAGTACTGTTACAACATCTGAAAGGTTGTTTGTTAAGTCTTGTAGAAATCTGCTGAATATTTTAATAAAGATCATTTGCCAGTACCAGCTTCACCAATTACATACAGGAGCTGAGATGTATCCTTTTTACAGGTACACGTTTTAGTTTCATGTTTATGTCCTTGTTCAATTTCTTCAGTGCCATCTAGATAAATGGCAAGCTGTTCACCATTTAGCTGTGATTTGAGCACTTCTTCAGATTGTTTAGATTGGGAAATGGTGTTTTCTACCTCAGTCATGTCTATTTCTGCTGCAGATGGAATGAGTGGCTCTCCAAGTGGTTCTTGGCATCCCGTAAGAGAAGGTTGACTGCCTTAAGAAGTGTCTTTATATAGTTCAGCTTCAATGTCTTCCTCTTGTTGGTGTTCATTGTCCAACATATGTTTATATTGTTAAAAATGTTTAAAATGTAATATAGTTCTCTGTGTTGTATAGATTTAATCGATAGTTTATATGATTAATTAGGCTGGACTTGTTCCATTTATCCTACAGATTTTGGATAAGGTGGCGTACACACAATTTCAGTGCTTTCTCAAGCAAAATAATATTTTGGGGACCCATCAGTCCGGCTCCAGAGCCTGTCACTCTACTGGATCTCAAAGCCAACCTCCTTAATATTGTGTATCAAGGCCATTCTGCCATTCTGATGCTTTAGGATCATTCTTTGGCTTTTGATCTTGTGGACCACGCTCTTCTAGTTGAACAATCTCAATCTGTATTTGGCTGCTCTAGTTTACCAACCTCATGCAGCTACTCTTTTCTGGGGCTATGACATGTCAGAGTTGTTAGTGGGGATGCCCATTCCATGACCTCCCCATCACCTGTGGGGTGCCTCAGGGTTCTTCTATTTCCCCATCTCTTTTTAATTTCTATATTCTTCCATTTCTGGTACTGCTGGACTTCTTGGGTGCCCAGTATACTAATTATACTGATGACACTGAGGTTGTCATGAAATCTCTGGACAATATGCCATGGACTCAGCTAATCTTAATAGAATCTATGTCTCCATCCATGATTGGATGGCTGCTAATTAATTGGCGCTGAATGCCACCAAAACTGAGCTTCTCATTGTGGCCTCAGCACCTAAACTTAAAACCTTTCTTTCGGATTATCCTAGCTTCATCATTTCGCGCTTAAAACACTTGTGGATAGGCATGTTATAAATGCCATATCATATCACATCACATCATATCCTATCATTCTTAATTCTGTTATTCCAGTGGTTAAGAAAGTGAAGACTTTGGGTGTCACCTTCGATTTGGAACTGACTATGAAGCATCATATGGCTCAGATAAGTAGCTCATGTGGCCTTGTCAATAGGTTGCTCAGCAATATCAGACCTTTTGTGTCAAATGAGAATATCGCCATTCTTGCTACGGCCCTCATATATTCATGTCTGGATTACTGCAACAGCCTCCTGAGTGGTTGCTCCTAGTCGGCTTTTTCTTCCCCCCAAGTCACTCAGAATGGTGCTGTGCACGCCATTACAGGCTTGCCTAAAAGTGCTCATAGTACACAAGCAAGACATAATTTGCACTGGCTGCCTGTAAAACACAGAGTGACGCACACGATTCTCACTTTGACACACAAGTGTTTCTAGATTTAGCACCCAAATATCTCTCAGCAAGACTCGAGCATTATATTCCAGCACACGCCCTAAGAACAGAGAATCAACTCAAACTTGTGCAGCCTCAGTTCAGAGTGGTGTCCGCAGGTGGTCTGAGCTTTGTTGTGCACGGCCTGACTGCCTGGAAATCCCTTCTGCTGACTCTTAGACTCATTTCTTTGATTTTGGATTTTAAAAAGGGACTTAAGACGATGTTGTTCAATCATCGCCTGAGTAGTTGCCCTCTGCCACTACTGCTGACATTTCGATTTATTCTGACTTAATCCTTCACAATTTGTCTCTTCCTTTTTCGTTTTCTGATTTTTGTGTGCACCCCGAGGCCTGTATAAGAATTCTAATAAATACATATATAAGTTGAGACTGAACATTTGCCAGTTGTATCATTTGGCATAACATTGTTTTTATAGAAGTAGTTTTGGGCTATGTCATACAGGTACATTCTTTCCAAAGCAGTAATTCTGTTTTTTATGGTATGTGTCAATTACATTGTTTTTTATAATGTCTTGGCTGTTAGGATTAGTTGTGGCTGTTGTTTTATCAGTTGGTGGGATTTTAATACCCTTTTTATGATGAAGGTGGACCAAGGCTTAGCCAGACTATGTTTTCAATTTCCCATAAAAGGGTGTTAAATGGTCTGCAGCTACGTAGAGCCCGCATCGTCTATGTGACAGCATGTTTATACCAAAGCTGTACAATGTCTGTGACAGTGTTTTGTCAGATGATATGTCATCCTAAAGGTCTTTTAGCTCTGCCTTTTCAGCGTTGGTGAGATAGACTATGGTATATCTTGCAACTGCAGTAGAATTGTCTGCAATATTTTGTATGTCTATATTTGCATCCCACAAGAGGGCAATGATTACAGTATAATCATTTATGTACTTAGATGCCTCGTCACTTTTAATGTTGCATGTGTTTTTAGGTGATTTTCCTTTTACACTGTGTCTAACAAAAGACATCAAGCTATTTAATTGTCCTTTGGTGTAAACTGGTCTATAGAAGCCACAGCAACATTTGGCATAGTATTTGCCTTTTTCTGCTACACTTCTGCTTTTGGAACTGTAATATTTGTGTACCCAGATCACTATGTGTGGTTTCTGAACGGATGTAAAGGGCTGCATCACTGTCATGGCCACATTTGGTAGCATATTCTATCCACAAAAACATGTGGATGCGTGGTGCTTTTCTGGATTGATTTTCGTTTCCCCGAAAAAAGTGTTATACTTCTCAGAGTGAAGGGGTAGTTTTAGTGCAGATGAAGTGCAGAATGGCAATGAAGCAATGATTTATTTATCTTAAAATATTTATAGGATCAAGAGAACAGAGTTCTCAAGGTGTTCTTATATCTATCCCCTCCTTATTTTAGTTTGCAGTGCTTACGAAGTCAAGCAAGTCACCCCATGCATATTCTGCACAACTTAAATTAAAAACCATGTGGGTGGCCTAGGTTGCTTAGCATATAACATACATCAGCGTGACATCAGAACCCGTATTCCTTTGTACCACGCACGTTTGCAAAGAGATTTGTGATACTTAACTGAAAAAGTTCATCTTTGTCTTTTATCTTTTGTTTAAGCAATGAGAGCTTGTTTTAATGTGTGTGCAACTCAATAACATAGATTTGCCAGTTCATTTCAAACAGGAGATGGAAAATGTATTCTACATTTTGTCTCAATATTGGGTCTTATGAATACATTCGTAGAAACTGATATTCTGATGCCCTACATACTGTGGATCTTGCATCATATCTTCAACCTTTTCTGCAAAGAAAGAGTAGAGGAAAGGAATGTGCTTCTGCACATTTCTCCCATATACTATTTGGGGATCCTTTGTCTTGACTCATTTGATATGTGTCTAATGCATCTTCTATAGTGTCTTTGGAATGGAGTGGGTGAATTGTATACTGGTATAAAATGTTGGTTGCAGTAAAAGGATCCACACATTCAAATTGTCCAATTTGTGTTGGGTCTTCAATTATTTGATTGGTTTCTGAAGTTTTTTTTCTCTATGTTTATATCTCTGTAGCATTCATTATTTTCTTTAAGAAATTGTAGGACATGTCTACCTTTGTTTAAATTGACTAGTTGTTGACACATGTTTTGTGTCTTTTGTTGGTACACCATTTACTAGTACAATCAAAGATTATTCTATTGGACTTCATACTCCTAGATTTTCTGCATGTTCTTTAAGATCTAATTGCAAATGTACTACGTTGCCACAAATGACTTTCAGTAACCCGAATGGAAGCAATTTGGCAGTTTTGGGTTGAAGGCATATTATAGCTTGAAATGGGGGTAGGTGGTTGGATTATAATGCTCTTATGCAAGTGAAGTTATTGGAGAGCTATTTGAAGTGCAAACTTTTCTTTGTTATTAGTTATAGCCTGTGATGGCGTTTGGTTATTGTCAAGCATTGTATTGCAATACATGCACACTATTGAGGGGTCATTTATTTTGTAATTTCTTCTGCTTTTAGATATAAAGCTAATTGGAACCATTGGGATTCTTCGTTGTCCTCTATTTTGTAGGCCATTTCAACAATTTCTGTGCTCTTTTTATGAAACTTTATGTGACAACAGACACATACATTGGGCCTCATTACAAGTTTGAAGGTGGCCATGGTGCTATTAGCACCATGGCTGCCTCCAAACCCGTGCCCGGGTCCGGGTAGTTGGAATGGGGACTTAACGGGTCATTACAACCTTGGTAAAACTTGCTGGTAAAACAAGCCGGCCCTTGTGGGACCCGCTAAGGGACCTCGGAATACGGCGGTATGGGCTTAACGGCACCGGCATCCTTACCGGTGTCGTTAACCCCCTACCGCCGTACTCGTAATGAGGCTCATTGTCTGGTATTTCAGCAGGCGTGTTTTGAAACTTTTCTATTTCTTTTTTGTATGTGTTTGTAAGGAGGTGTTTTCTAACGTAAACACATTTTTATAGTCCACTTCTGTTCCAAAATATTTACTTTAGATGAGTTCTATTTCTCAAATGAGTTCTTTGGCTATTCCATGTAGGAGAATGTTATTTATTTGTTTCAGTTCAATCCATGGACACAGTTTTCTATCGCGAAATGGTGTGTTGCTAACATTTTGATTTGATGGAATTTGCTTTTACAAGAAGTTCCTGTAATCCAGGCTAATGAATGTCCTCACACTCCAGTGTGGATGCAAAATGGGCAGGTGTCCATGGTTTGTAAAGTTTTGATTCTACTTTTGTCTTTTAGTTTCACATAGTGATTGAGAAATTATCCTAAAGAATTGAATGATTCTTGGTGTATGTTACATATTGAGCTGCACGCCCATGTGTACACTGGATGGTTTGCTTTGGCAAAATGAACATTTGGTTGACATTTTGTTGGGGAAGATTTTTCTATAAGGGATCCTTTTGTCATAACTTCATAGCCTAACTCATTTTTGTCTATGGCAATTGGGTTTATTTTTCTTGTTTGTAAGTCTCATTATTGAAATATGGTTCTGTGCTGATTTTGTGAATCCATTCACCTTCACAGATGTTTGAAAAAGTTATCTATATTGACATTGCACATATTTAGAAGTACTTTTTGTAATGTATTGATTCATTTAGTTAGTGGATTTATTCTGTTTAAAATTAATATAAACAACATTTTTCTTTAGGAGAAATGCGCTTGCCATCAGAGCTTCGAGGATTAGTTTTCTGCTGTAGTTTTTAAGGGCAGAGCATGAATTTTTATTTTTTTATGAGCTTGATAAGACCTCTACGGTGGAAAATGTTTTGTAAAATTGATTTTCTGGATTGTTTTACTGTGGCTACGTTAACAGTGGTAGATATTGTGTTAGGTTAATTTTTAGGTCTGTTTTTATTTGTACATATTTTTTTTTTGCCAGAGGGGGCTGACTTAGTACTGGCTGGTTTACTTTCGTTGAGTGAGGTTACTAGCTGTTCTGTTTTTAATGCTTTCCATCAATTTTGTTAGAGGCAGATGACTTTGTGGATTGTTCTTACTTGTATCTGCTATATATTCTATATTTTCTTTGATTTCTCCAGAGTTCTGTTCAGTTGGTGTGAGGAAGATCAATGTTTTGGCAGTACAAGTATGTGACCAGGTGCAGAATGTTGCAATTCATGGCATATGATATCAGTGGTTAAACAAGAGAATATGAGTATTGAGATGCTTATATTTATAAAAGGTGTTGTAAAAAAATACTTAAACAAATATAATCATACCAGTACTATGGCCCTCATTCCGATGTTGGTGGTAGTCATGGCGCTATTTGCGCCATGACTGCCACCAATAACGGGTCCGGCACCGCTATAGTTCAATGGGGTCTTACCGACATGGCATTTTCAATGGGGACTTACCGGTCCCGCAAAGGTCAGACTACATAAGTAGTCTGACCTTTGCGGGACCGGTAAGTCCCCATTGAAAATGCCATTCCTCATCCCATTTGAGCCCCCATAGTGCTCAATGGGAATGGGGAAGGTGCTAATAACAGGCTCGCGACTTGCGAGCCCGTTATTAGCACCCTGGTCCCTTAACGGGTCCCATCCAGAACGGCTGGTCAGACCTGCCGTTCCTGGTGGGACCCGCTAAGGGACCTTGTAGTAGGGCGGTACGGGATTACCGGCACCGGTCTCCTTACCGGTGCCCGGTATCCCTTACCACCCACCTTGGAATGACCCCCTATGTCTTGTTACATGTAGATATTTTTGAATCTACAATTAGAATTCTTGGAAAGTTTCACAGCAACTTTTGATGCAGGAAGCTGTGAATGACAGGAAACATATACTCTGAGAATTTAAATGTACATTTGAAGTGTTGAACTGAGGTGACAGGGTTACATGTAGAGTTTTTGGATGTGATTGGTATATGGATGTGTGACAGTTTGAAAGTAGCCAAAGAGGTAGTTTTACAAAGAAAATGTAAAAGCGTAGATGGGCTGTGATATGATATGATATGATTTGATATGATATGATCGTTTATTTATATAGCACCTATACACAATGTGTTTCAAAGCGCTTCAAGGAAAGGGAGGGAACAAGGGAAAATGCAACCACATTCTTACAGGCCATGAACAGTAAGGATGTGAAATTAACTATCGTACTCGGCTTGACGACATTTCAGATAGTGCAAGAGCTAAGACATAGATAAGGAAGGGAGGGGGAGAGTGGGAAGGAAATGGAAACAGACAGGTGACTACCGTACTAGGCCTGACGACATTTCTGGTAGAGCCAGAGAAAAACAAAAGGTTAGGGAGAGGGATGCAGAATGGGAGGGGAGGAACAAAACAAGGGACTACCATATTAGGCCTGACGATATTTCAGATAGTGCTGGAGGGGTGTTGGGGAGGAAAAAAACAGTAATGGGAGGGTGGAGGAAACAGACGAGGTTGCTATCATATTAGGTCCAGGGACAATTCTGATAGAGTAAGTGCATAGAAAGTAAGGGGAGGAGATAGGAAAAGGGAGAAGGGAAAGGAGGAGAGAAAAGAGAGTAAGCATTCAAAAAGGGTGGAGAAGCAAGAGTGGAGAGTGAATACAATTGCAGAAGTCAGTAGTAAAACATAAAGTTGCAAGCCAGGATACAAGATGAAGATGGGAACAGCATGATTCAGGGCCTCCATGAGTACAAGATGCAAAGGAAGTCCAGCATGAGAGTTGAGAAAGAGTGACACACCGTGAATGAATGAAGTCCATAAAAGTCAAATCCAGCATTGGACACAAGACAGTGATGGTGAAGGAAGGCATCGGGTGGGCGGGGCTTGCTAAGTGGTGAAAAAGAGCAGCAGGCAGGAAGGTACCAGGTGGGCGGGGCTTAGGCCAGGTGACCTAGATCCAATTGCACCTGCTCCCCATCTGCAAAGGAAAAGAAGCTGGAGGGCTCCTTAATTAGGGAAACAGAGCAGCAAGCAGGAAGGCACCAGGTGGGTGTGGCTTGCTAAGTGGTGAAAAAGAGCGGGAAGCAGGAAGGCACCAGGTGGGTGGGACTTGCTAAGTGGTGAAAAAGAACGGCAGGCAAGAAGGCACCAGGTGGGTGGAGCTTAGGCCAGGTGACATAGATCCACTTGCACCTGCTCCCCATCTGCAAAGGAAAAGAAGCTGGAAGGCTCCTTAAGTAGGGAAACAGAGCGGCAAGCAGGAAGGCACCAGGTGGGCATGGCTTGCTAAGTGGTGAAAAAGAGCGGGAAACAGGAAGGCACCAGGTGGGCAGGGCTTGCTAAGTGGTGAAAAAGAACGGCAAGCAGGAAGGCACCAGGTGGGCGGGGCTTGCTAAGTGGTGAAAAAGAGCGGCAGGAAGGAAGGCACCAGGTGGGCGGGGCTTGCTAAGTGGTGAAAAAGAGCGGCAGGAAGGAAGGCACCAGGTAGGCGGGGCTTAGGCCAGGTGAGCTAGATCCCCTTGCACCTGCTCCCCATCTGTGCTGTGCAACAGTGTTGGTGGACATATGTGATTGTCTGCAGACTCAGCCATACCAGCTAGGATTGTTAAGGATGCCTAGCATGGCAAGAGGACTGCAGAGATCGCAGACACTCGGGAACATCTGCAGACATTGGGGGATTAGTCCAGGATTTTTGGTTGTGGTGGAGGAGTTGTAGTGTACAGGAGTGGTACAAAGATAGCTATGGCTATGAAGAAGCAGAGTGTGTGGATTATGGGAGATATGTGACATCTCTGCTAATCTTGGATTAGAAGTATAGGTTTCCTGGCATGGAGTTCAAGGATTAAACTGGGCAGCATTGTTACTATTGTGCGAGAATATGGTTCGCTTTAAACATCCTGAAATTATTAATTGTGGAGGAAATAGTTTGGGGCATGTAACTGGAGTGTCATTATAGTTTGCCATGAAGGACAAGTTTAAAAGACTAATAGAATGGTTTCCAGGTTCAAAAATTATTTTTTCATGTATTACTCAAAGGCAAATGTGGAAACGTTCACACTTGTTTTGTCCACAAATTGAAAAAGCCAGGCAGAATGTTAATAAAGCAGTGTGTGCTTTTTTATGAAATGTAATAATGGCCTCTTTCCACAATGAAAACCTAAGGTTTGATGGTGTGAATATTTTTTGCAGAGATGGACTTAATTTGACAGATGTTGGAAATTAGATTTTTCTTTCCATTGTTCAGAATGCCTTGAAACAGTTTTTGTGAAACAAATGAAACGCTAACATGTGAAATATATAATAAAACATCTGTAAGTAGGTAAAGCACATCAAAACCAAGAAAATAATTGTTATTTTCAAAAAACAAAAAATCAAAAATAAAAGGCTGTTTTAAGAACCACAATTGTAGAACAAAAGAAGTACATTGAATTTAATTCACCCCCACCCTTCAATTGTTTGAAAAGTCTGCAGACAGTAAAATGAGTCTGCAGACTGTAAAACTGTCAGCAGACTATGACTGCAGAAAAAGGGGCGGGTCATTTTTTGATGGTAGTGTAATATGAGTGGGAAGTGTGGAAGTCGCAAAAAATGGCTAAACCTTGCTACACATATTACATTTTTTTAAACATTTTGTATGGCACAGAAAAGAGGTTTGCACAGAAATGTATTACTGTCACCTTTTCTTTGCTATGCAAATTGTCTACAATCTTCATTAGCATAACATGTAATGTTAATGAACATTTTAGATTTTAAATATAAACATAAAGTAGATGGAGTCTATAAGATTATTCTTTCATATTTTATTTTTAAACTTTGAAAGATGGGTCAATTCTTTTTGTATTTTTTAGTTTTTTTGTTTTTTTTGCACAGGAAAGAGAGCAAAGCAGAGAGGGACAGAGGGAAGGAGTTAGGGAGGGAAAGAGGGATGGAAGGGGCACCAACCACCTTAAGGAAGGGACAGCAGGAAAAAAGGAAGATGTAGGCCTGCAAAAAAAAAACAAAGTTGGGGCAATGCTTTTCATGTGCCTTCATTGGCACCATGAAGGTGCTTAGGATGCACTCCCCCTTCCAAATAAATTGTGTCACAGTACATACACATGACTGTTGATCGCACAAGGTATTGGTCAACAGCCTCCTGTATGGCCTATGAGAAGGCAAGAGGAATCTTCTGCCCCACTGCGGTGTCCCGAGTGGTGACAGGAGTGGTTGACCAGGGTGAAGTGGCCGCAGTAAGCCTACTCCCTGAGTAGGGGATCGACTTTCTCAGGTCTGCCCTCAGGTCTGCCAGGTGGAAGATGTGGGTGTGTCAGCACATCGGGTTAGTACCAATGGAGTACTGCCCCTCTTGGCCGCGACTGAGTACAATTTTGCACACAATGCAGCACACACAGGCAGCCTGAGCTTTTGCTACATCTCTAATGGTGGTGAAAAACCTCCACACCAATCACTGATTCTGCCAACCTGACGAAGTAGGCACTTCCTCCATTACATCCTCATCTTCTTTCTCCCGCATGCTATATTTTGCTGGTCCTGTTCCCCTGTCTAGTTAATCCAGGTGGTGATGGTGGTGGGCCCCAGGGAGGAGGAGAAGGCATGGCCATTGAAGATGCCATTCTCAATAAAGTCTGTCTGCTCTCTGAAAAGAGGTCCTCTCTGTTAGTGTGCCAGATTGAGAATGACTAACAGAAATAGGTGTGTCCCCTTGGAAACAATGTCCGTGGACTACGGTTATGTTTGCGGACTTCGGCACCCAAAGAAGGTGAAAAGTTGTAAAAAGTTTGGGTCTGAAATGGTTGTGGTACTCAGAGCTTTGGAAGGGCAGACTTTTCACTTGAAAGTCCCTAGAGTGGCCAAAAATCGAATTTAAAGATGTCAGTGATGTGCGAACACCAACCGTGGACATGTCATCATGCTGTGCATGCGTGATTATATGACAATTGCAGGGGACGTACGTGATGCCGCTACAAGACTGCAGACTTTCGGTACAGGGAAAAGTGCATAAAAAGTTGTAAACATTTTGTAGAAACACTGGGAAGTGCAAAGTTTGAACTTTAAAGTACCTATTTTGGCAGTAAAATACATTTAAAGATGTCCGTGACATGCAGCCATAGATCGTGGACATGTCATTGCGCTGCACTGGTGCGGTGACATGATGACATCTGGGACGCCCGCGGGCATGTCATGATGTACCCAAACTATTTGTTTGTATGGAAAGATATATCTTTTTACCACTAGAGATGTCATCATCAGTAATTTCTTCCTTAGGAAATGATGTAAGCACCATTTATGTGACATTGAGTGGTTTATTACAAGACGACTGGTCACTTTTGATATGTGAATGACACGGTAAGCAGTACCCCTTATACAGAGATTCCATTTGCATTGTTACACAGTAGGGATATCGTATGTTGTGTCATCAGTGATGTTATCAATAATATCATTTGTGATGTTATCTTTGATGTCCTGGGTGCTACTGTTAGCAGTGCATGGCAGTGGCATGAGTTATGGTTGAATAGCTTATCATAACTGGTGAATTTCTTGGGTTTTTCAATTTTACTTGTAACCATAACATCCCTTTAATAAAGATTTTTCAGTGAATGTCTGGTTTTTGTTACAGCAAATTGATCAAAATGTCCGTTTAACAATGTTTTTTCACTGAATTTCATAGGTTTCTATTTGTGCAACTTAACCAAACGTCGCTTTCACAATGTTTTTTTACTGAATGTATATATGTATATCACATGGCCCGCAGTAGCGGCTGTGTAGTTATAGTTAAGTTTCTCATCTCATTGGAAGACCACATTTTGTCTGGCTTATAACTTCACTCACCCTGGATGAATTTGCATCAAACTTTGCAAAAAACATTTTTGGGGAAGTTTGGTGAAGGTTTGTGGAGGGGGGCAAAGTTATAGGGGTCCCAATTTTTTTTTCCATAGACTGAATGGAGAAAAACATTGCGCAGGCCTGCAGGGCAAAAGGCTGGACATACTTTACACAAATTTGCGGCAGGAGGGTGCCTTTGTCCCAAAAGAGTGCTTTTGAAAATGTGTTGAAAATCCATCCAGTACTTTTTTTAAAAAAGCTAAAACACCTCAAATGTACTGCGCTCCTATTTCCCTATTTGCTTCGCTGTCCAAAGTCTCATTGACCTGGAGTATGGCGTGATGTCGGCGAACATTGGGAACGTCCGTCTGTTGTATCAGTGATACTGCGGCACCGAAAGGGACTGGAAAACATGATTTGCGGCATTTGGTGCTGGGAAGATGGGATGAAAAGGGTGGGGGACTGAAAAGTGGGTCATATGATATATCTGTTTAGGTGCAAGAAGATGGTGGTGTGTGAGCGGTGTCCATGAGTACTGTGCCAATTGGCGGGTAGCTTATCAGGCGACTACCTTTTGTGGTGACTGCAGGGAGGCTGAATTGGGGGTGGGGAGTGAATTGGAGATAATAGCAAGATTTTTGGATTGGGTGTAGTGTGCTGTGTTAACTGTGGTAAAGAACTAGCGCCTTCGGTGCATGGGCGGAGTCCTAGCAGCGAAGAGTTGCCCACTGGTGGCAAGTATGTTTCCCACTGTTAGCTTGTGTGTGTCGTTTGTGGCTAGTGTAGACATTGTTAGTTGCATGGGTGTGGTCATTGTTAGCATGTCCTACATTTTTCGGACCATGGCTGGAGGTGAAGGAGTTAATAGTCCTGTAGTGTGTCTACTGGGTGAAGTGGTGCAATACTGTGTGTATAGAGGTGGATAGGGTTCCAGTGGATGGATTATGTGTGTGGGTTCTGCCCATGGGCCAGATGACTGAGTACTTTACTGTATTATGATGTATTGGTTATCAGTATGTAATACAGTCGGGGATGCAGGGGCAATTTTTGCAAGATTTTGCGGTTTCATTGGAAGTAAAATATTAGTATGTAATCGTAAGTGGGTAGGAATGCTGGAAGTTGTGCTATGTTTGTGGGTATTACTAAGTGGCTACATGTTTGCATGCATGGCTGTACTATGTTGTGGGGTTTGGTAGGGGTATCGGTGCCTCTGTGATGTTTGCGGGTTTTGGTAAGTGGCCACATGTTCACATGCATGGCTGCATTGCATTGTGGTGGGTGGGGCCAAGACCTAGCCTCTTGGGTGCATGGCCAGAGGCCATAGGCCTCTGCATGCACTTAAGAGGCTAGGCCTTGGCTACACACACAATGCAATGCAGCCATGCATGCCAAGACTGTGAAACCGATATATGGATTTCACAAATTCCATTGCTGGTTTTGGTAAGCGCTTATAAGCATAGGTTGCTCCCTTGCACACCCTTTGAAATATGCTGCTCTCCTATGGGTAGTTACTATTAGAGAATGGTTGTGGAGGACATTCTAGACTTTGTAGAGCACCACAGGTGACCAGAAATGCGTGGACTGGAATATGCTGCACTTTATTTCACTTGTTGGCCTTATGCCACCATTTGCATTTGGTATGGTTTGCCCCTGATGACAGCATTGCCTTAGGGAGTGCAGTAAAATACTGTGATATCCACTGCATTCCTTGCAATCGCACATTTCAAATATGGATAATGCACACAGCTGCCCGCAAATAATTGAAGGTGTATGTCATATAAATGTGTATACAATGGTTGCCGTATAGACATGGTTTGAAAAGAAAACATATCCCAGGACAAGAAAAGGAGAACTTCACAACCAAATAATCTTGCGGTATGCAATTGGTAACATAAATATGTTCACACAAATCAGTATGCTGTTATTGTTACCCCCTCCCTTCCCCCCTCACCCACCATGGAAAGTACAGCAGTACTGACCACAATGTTGTTGGAGAAAAAATGTACACTTTACTCTGCAAATTCTGCTTTTAATTGCCAGGCACCATGTTCCACTGTCCCTTCCATTCACTCTGAGTGCACTTTTCTTATGGGACTACGGTCCCAGCTAATATCCCTCTCTGGCCCCGATTGATGTTCATCTGCTGCCATTGCAGTCCTCTGTTTATACAGAGGAACATGTTCAATTGCCCCACATTCTCAGAGAGCTCCCGTACTGCCTCATGTACACTTTCCACTGAAAGAGTGGAAAGGCCATGATGCCGTCCCTACCTTTGAGACATCACTTGCCTAATACTTTTAGGAAAGTATGGCAGTGTGAAAAGGTGATGAGGTGATAACACTTGCACAGAGGAACATGTTCAATTGCTGCACATTCTCAGAGAGCTCCCGTACTACCTCATAGACACTTTCCACTTAAAGAGTGGAAAGGCCTTGATGCCGTCCCTACCTTTGAGACATCACTTGCCTAATACTTTTAGGAAAGTATGGCAGTGTGAAAAGGTGATGAGGTGATAACACTTCTGCATACACGAAGGGAAGTGACAGCCGCAAATGTTCATGTAAATGCAGCTTCTAAGATGAGCACTGCAAACCGGACATTTAAAGCTCTACTACAACGGTTCTATTGAGAGAAATATATTGCTGTGTTATGAGACTGCTGGTTGGGAATATGGGACAGTTGCTGTACCCCATGCCACTTGGGCTCAGGGCTCCTTTCAAGTGAAAGAGTGGAAGGTCCCTGATGCTGTACTGAGAACGCACGGACGAGCTGGGACAGGCAGCTATGAGATGCACAGGATGATTGTGCCCGGAGCTACTACAGGAGTCTTCACCTTTTGTAATCTCCAGATGTTTTGTACTACAAATTCCACTATCCCGTTGCATTGACAGTGACAGCTAGAACATATGGATGTTGGAGTTCAAAACAGCTGGAGCACCAAATGTTGCAGACTTTCATGGCATTGTATTCCATGTGCAACAATTTTAAGAAATTGATTTACAAGACAGAATTGTTGTTACTGTGCCCTGGCATTACGAAATTGATAACAAAACACATAGTAAAGCATGCTTTGTTGGTTTGCTGTTGTCATTTTACTTTTGTGGTCTATATATTTTTCAAAGGGAAACAAAACATATCCACTGTAATGTTGCCCTCATGTCCAATCCCTTACCTGCTGAGCAACTGACCAGGACATAGCATGGGAAAAGTGTCACAGAAAGTGTCACAATAGTGAGAGTGACAGTGAACAAACACTACAACACACCAAGGGTCTGATTCATGGAGTATTTGCAGAGTTGAAAGTCAGTGCACGTGGTTATTTTTGCTGTACTGAGCAACTTTGTACTGAGTTTACACTGCAAAAATGCACTTTGCTCAGTACCATGAATCAGGGTTCGCGTCGGCGGTGGAAAGTCATTTTGAACCGTGCAAAATGTCAAGGAATCGGCTTCAAAATTCTGATTAAAAACTAAGAGGAGTTGAAAGAAAAGAACTGTCTGACATTACGTAACCAGGTTCCTGGAATGTTTTTACACTTGTTAAAAAAATTAGTGTATGTGGATTGTTCTATCGCTTTCCACGTATGAAGCCAAATGTACTTTTCCAATGCATTTTAGAGTGCTCTGTTATGTAAACAAATCTGTCCCAAAACACAAGCTTTCCTACTCCACTTTTACACGTTTTGGGGGGTCCTGCAAAATTGAATGGTGAATGTAAAGTTAGTTGAAAAGTCAACATTATAGAAGTGTACATAACATTGCTAGCAGGCAATTACAATAGGTATTACAAAACGTGGGCAGGGATTTGGACACACATTGGGAATGGAAGCCCATGAGATTACCTCTCCCGCAATGTCCTTTCTACTGCCTGCTTTTTGCCTGTCAATAAGGCAACCGGAAACAGGTTGCTAATAACAGTACAATACAAAATTCAATGCATCTCAGGAGGATATCTTAGCGGCAAGGTGCTCACCTTGGGAGCAGGGCGACACAAATCTACACAGGTTCGATTCCCGGGTCCGCGCTTAGAAACCTCTGGGTATTAAGCAAATTATAAATATCCTATCCTATCATATCATATCATATCATACATCCAACGTCTGATACATTATTCACAAAGAACTTGTGCAGTGGCGCTGCTATATGTCTGCATCTGTGAACACGGCCAATGGGTTCTCGCAGACATTGCACTGCAGCATACTGCATGACATCTGTTACGCCAAAGAACTGATAATTGTAAGTCTTCTAATATAGCAATATAGCAATATGTGGATCGAAGGCAACGTATGGTTACTTGCTGGCATGCCATTTGCCATAACTCCAGCGTTCACGCGGGTGATTACATTCTGAAATAGAAGATTGGTTTGAACAACAAGATACACAGCTTTATTATGTGGAGCAAGAAGATAATTATTCAGGTAGCCCCACGCGGCCACACTACCTTTCAAACCACCAACGACATTCTTACAGATCCGAAGACTGTTCTGTTTACTTACTTGTGCATACATTTAGTTGCATGTAAGTAAGCAAGTAGCAAAAGCAATGCCATTTTTCAGACTGACTACAGACTGGCATACTTGAAGCAGTGGGCAAAGTGTATGAAAAGCAGTAGTGGAAGTATGTTCCCTGCTGGCCTGCACCGATTCCTCACAACCCCATCAACACACCCCCTCTCACACACAATACAAACCCCTAAACACATGCACCAGTTGTTTAAGGGAACGTTCCATGCAGTGCACAGAAAGTGCACGTTTAAAGTTCTTCTTACACTTTTATGTTAAAACTAAACCATTCTGGTGTGGGTTCTTTTTCAAATAAAAGTATAGGAACAGTAATACATAATATAAAAAAAATTATTGTGGAGCATGATCCCAGCCGCTCCCACTCACTTACAACACTGATTTGCAGGGAAATCTTTTCCCCACCTCTACAAACCGCAGGCACACTTTATCTCACTGTGCTCAGTGCAGAGATGGTGTGTCAGTTTTACGGGTCATGGAAGGGCAAGCAGCTCATCAATCAAATTAATGGGCCATTTAACACACTCATCGTACACTGCAGGATGCTGCTCCATACTCCCACTGGCCGTCAGGCGGCAGCTGTGCTGCAGCCAAAAATGGGTAGGTTTAGATAGCAAAATCCATAGGCAGTAGGACTGCTTGAAATGTGGTAGCGCAACACAGGAATCGCTAGTGTTGGCAAGTATGAGTTAATAGTAGATTTCTTTTGTGTACTTTTTGAGATGAACAAAGAACGCGGTCAGCTTTGCAATTTTGTGCTATTGTTATGCGTGCATGCGTTGCACTAACTTTATGTGTGTGCGCGCCACAACATCACCACAGTGACCTTCGTAGCTGACATTAGTTGTTGACAGCAGTTGCTGAAACTGTGCACTCAATGTATTTTCATACCGTATGTGCTCAGTGTTGCTGAACCTGTCATGTGACGAGGTAGGTCTGAAAAGGTGGTACATAAAGAGAATGCTGCAGCAGACATGCCCACACATAGCGTACAGGTGTAGTGTTCTTGTATACAGTAGTTGCTCAGAGACCATTTGAATAATTTACCCACACCACTGTGTACTGTTGGAAGTGGTTTTATTTTGTATACAATGTTCACAAGAAAGTTGGCTTGCAACCACTGCTTTCTTCATTTTGCTGATACAGTCCAGCGTGGAATGCCATCTGTGCTTTTCTGCACTTCTTTTGTCCTCTGGCAAAGTAGTAAAAGGATTACTTTGTGGTTTGTGTTTAGGGAGTGGCAGGGAGTGCCGTCAGAACCACGGCACATTTTCTCTGTGTGTGTCCAAAGAAACATTAAAAAAAGAATTCTTCACGAGGGTCCACCCCGATTGTTGGACTATTGCAGGAGCTGTTTTTTGCGAAAACATGCAACACTACAATATTACCTGTCAACGTGTGTGTGCCGGTCGTCTGCTATATGGACCTCTGGTGGTTATTATTTTCAATACAATGAAGGCACATACACTCTTAAGTTGTTTGAAAGGTAATTGTAAGCACAATGCAAGCAATGTAGCAGCACCGGATTGATGATATAGTGTGCTGTTTCAGTGCATGAGTTGAGTTCACTGTCAGTGTAGCATTTAATGTATACTTGTCTCGGGAGGATAGCTTAGGTACAACATGCTTGACTTGGAAGCAAGACGACACAGAGCAGCACAGGTTTTATCCCCGGGTATGCACTTAAAAACCTCTGGGTATTAAACGGGTTATAAATAACCTTTTATATCATATCATACTTTTGCATGGGCTAGAGAACTGTGTCAAGTAAAGAAAGAACACTCATATCTGCCTTTTACGCAGAATAGTGGAGACATGGCACTGTAACGCAGCGTGACCAATGCTGTTACAAACCCCCGTACAGTGTAAACAGACAAACTCTGCTGTCTGGTAACTTCATAATTATGCATAGTGACCTCTGTCCTACTACATTGTAATCCCACTACACATGTACCGTAAAGTTGTACTTACATAACTTCTGCAAATTCCATGTTTATACTGTGTAGACAGGTAATTGCTCTGTTCAGCATGTTCAACAGTTGCAGACTACATTTGTGGAACATGTGCACAGCCTCTATACTCTACATTATCTATGAATTTTTTGTAACACTTCTTTCAATGTCTGTCCTTGGAGCAAACCATGCATCCCACTCAAGGCTGTTTTACAGTGAGCATTTGTCCTATTCATAGAGAGGTATGTTAGGTTTTGCATTCCGGAGATCAGGCGGCTAAAAAAAAAAGAAGGCGCCAACGTGTTTCGATTTTACCGTGCTTTTCCGAATGGCAGTAGTGTGGTTACGTTGTAGTTAGTATGACGTACATGGAGAGATGATGGTATCTTAGTCCTGTTGCACTGAATGTACAAATGACAAAATACATAAATGTAAAGTAAGAGGCCCTATATACTATTTCTATGTGTAGTGTCTTACGAAGCAATTGTGTACGATTGCAGACTGTGTTTGCGATGGCTGCACATAGGTCGGTGGCAGGACCATTTTACGCAGTTTGGTGTCTTGTTGCACGAAGATATTTGCGCCTCTCGTTCATCAAAGAAAAGGAATTATTTAACACCTTCTTCAAACATTGTAAGGGGGGTGTGGTTTTCAAATTTTGTCTCCATTATACATTAAAAGAGAGAAGCAGAAGTTTGACATTTTGAGGAGTAGCGCACAATTTACAATATGGTTACCGAGTCCTGCACCATATGCTGCACTGCATTCTGTGTTCTATAAGTTCCAGGGAAATGGTGTGCATAACAAGAAAGATTAATTAATTCCATAAACGGAGCTATTGGCATGCAAGGAGGGAAATCTTATAGCACATGGGACAGTTCTATGACACATATGGATGCATTTCTCTGTTTGGGTTGTTGTGAATGTGCACATTATTGGGTAGGTTACTGTACTATACTGCATTGAATGTGTACACTTATTATAGGCTTAGGTGAAGAGGATATTCAGGAAAGAGGTTGTCCATTGTGTGAAAGTATTGTAATACAATGTGAACTAAATTGGCTTAAGGGTAGGTGGCTGTGTTATGTGATGGGTTTGTGGTGAGTGCATGCATGGTTGTACAGTGCAGTGGTAGCTGTGGCCAGGGTGTGCAATATTGAGTGCATGGCTGGTGCCTGTACACTGTACATGGTTTAGTGAAGTGTGTAGGCCGGGGGCACAAGTAGCACAGTGGCCCTCATTACGACCCTGGCGGAATACGGAAAACGATGGCGGAAATGCAATACCGCCATCGAATAGCGCTCGGTGCGACTATGACCCGTCACCGCAAAGTATGATGCCATTAGCGACACCGTAGTGAACGCGAACGCTAACTGCACCAAGCACGCGCGCGCGCGCCATGCCAAACCGTAAACACCACCATGGCGCAAGGGTACGCCAATTCCGACCCTAGCGGACATGTACCTAACGCCATCAAGCATGGCGGAATGTACCATTCCGCCATGGTGAGAAGTACGGCATCGCGAATCAACCGTAAACGGCCCCACTGAGTGCCTGTACACCGCTCCCTGCCCACAAAGTACAACTCCCCGTAGGTGCAATGAAGTCACAATGCAACCAGTGAAATGTACAAGTCACCCATGCATGCCAACGAACAAAAGAAACACAACAGGGGCCAATGGGAGCTGCAGGGCACAGATGGCACGAATACAGAAGCCATCCCAATGGACATGACCACAGTCCCCCACCAAGAAACGCACGCAAACACAGGCACCTGTGACCAGCAATATTCCGAAAATCACATCATTCCACCAGTCCACCTGGCTGACCGGCATCTGTTACACAAAACCCAATCCCCCGCCCCTGAGCATGACAACATTCAAACAGTCATATTGGCAGCCCCCATCCCTGACCTCACGGGCTTCGTAGGCAAACGCGCCCAGTACAGTACCACGCAACTAAACTCCGAAGCTGGAACCCAATGCAGATCTCCTCACAATACATCGCTCCCCAAATAGGAATATGCCACATCACTTGCAAAGAAGAACGCTACACGGGCCAAATCAGAATAGAAATTTAATGCACATCAAAATCACCAAGCCCATACAGCCATCAGGCCATGAACTCCAAAACACATTTCACCATTGTGGGCTGCATCCGCAAGAAATGACCAGCCACTACTTGTGTGACGCCCTGTTCCCTCATGGTACACAGAGCCACATTCACGTACGAAAAGGCAACATGGAAGCGCACAGAACCGCAGGGCCGTCCCAATGGGGAGGCACTAGTCCAGCTGAAAGGCCGAAATGTTGCTCCGAGCCACCAGTACTGCGTAAGGGCATGTGGCCCATTGGCGATCGTCCCATAAGATCGTAATGCTGCTCCACTGATTAACACGAAGCAGCAGGTGTCGGGAGTAAAACCCATCTGCAGGAGTGGCATACAGATGGCAGTGGCAAAAGGGGAGGAGATACCTGTCAACCAAAAGAAAAGAAAAAGAACAGAATGGCCATCAGTACTACATTCCAACGACTCACTGCAATGATCACACTAAATCCACAGCCATATGCATGCTAGCCCACTCCAAAGGTCCATCACCACCCAAAAACCACTTGCGACTCATAACTATCTATATCGAGGTGTAAACATCATCACAAACGAGTGTACCTGTGCATGCGCCTGTGAAAACAGAATCCATCTGATGGGATTGGTAACGTGCATGGACACAAGTGTCTGAGGGCGCGTCGAGACAGGGAGGGCTCAACAAGGCCAGATAGACGATGGTCCCACTATGGCAGCCCTGCATCACATAGCGTAGGGGAGGCGGATAGATCCCAAGAAGCCCTGTACATGGCAAACTCTGTATCAAATCACCTGCCCATGCATCCATTCATCATTCCCTCATCCCGGGATTAAAACGCCTGAATATTTACTCACATAACATTAGAAATATCCATTGAGTCTGTGCGTTATGCAGCCTGCAAAATCCACAGTGCCCCAGCCCGTAATTCCAGTGTAGTGAAGTAACATGTATTTGGGAACGTCCGGCCTCATCGCCCACGTCGCTATTGCGCATCCCAAACCATTCATATCAATCATTGCATCCTCGCCATGGCCCCTGTCTCAAGGACATTGAACAATAGTACGTTATATTTGCAGTCAGACCTGTGGGCATTTCCTCGCCGCTAGCTGAAAACCGAAAGCGCCGCCCTTCGAATTCCTCATTTGCAACATCACGTCGGAGAGGCATCTGTGGCCGTTTGAAAACACTAATTAATCCATCGAGTGCGGCTGTGTGTGAAAATGGCAACTGCCTTCACCCACGAATGGGCCGCCCCGCCCGTCGTTGCAACTCGGTACAGTGATGCATGAGGGCCCACCGTTACTCGAGTACTACGTTCCACTGACCCTTCACAAGTCTGTTCGCGACTGCACAGATAGTATGTGAAACAATGGGACCACAGCAGAATGAACATATCAACCAATGTTACACGGCCATCGGGTACAAATACATGATTGCAATAGCAAGATGCCATTCCACGAATTGCAGCGTTGTGCGCGGGACGTGCTCGGCCAAAGGGGAGAGCAGTTTGCACAGGTGGAATGAATCACCACAGGTGGAGGCCATTCAGCCTGAAAACACATAAATTGCACAGCCAGTCTCCTCCCACAACCACACCGAAATGCTACCGGCAGGACTCGCGATGTTGGCCCGGGGGGACATGATAGCACTGCAAGTACTCCAACTCCAAGAAGAAGACGAACACCAACTACAACCGGCCGCACGGAGGAGACGCAGGAGGAGGAGGAGGGCAAGGCAGGGCCAGCAAGGGCCGCCAGCACAGCCACTACCACCACGCAGGCAGCCCGCAATCCCACGCCTCCGAGCACATCCGTTCAACCTCACTGATGAGCAGATCCACACCCTCTACCGTCTGGACTGGGACACCATAGCCGCCATTGTGGACATGACACAGGCTGACCTTGTCAGCATGATAGATAGCCCAACCGCCATCCCACCCCTACTGAAGGTGGTGTCTGTACTCCACTTCCTGGCCACAGGCACCTACCAGCACACAGTCGGACAGTTGCATGGCATTTCTCAGCCACTGTTCTCACGGACACTATTGCAAGTGCTCGATGCCCTCCTGCAGCACGCAGACGACTACATCTCCCTACCACGCTCGGAGCAGGAAATTACCAACACAAAAGTGGGATTCCATGCACTTGCCGGCATACCGGGTTGCATTGGTGCCATCGACTGCACCCATGTGGAATTGGTCGTCCCACATGCCATGGAGGCCCAGTACCGCAACCGAAAACAATTTCATTCTCTGAATGTACAAATGGTGTGTGACTCCAACAGGATCATTACACATTGTTGTGCCAGATTCCCTGGATCAACCCATGATTCTATGGTCTTGAGGAACTCTACAATACCACGCTACATGGAGCGACACGCAGGGAACAGATCCTGGCTACTCGGTGAGTCTCATTACATGCATGATAATGTGGGGTATGTGATTCGGCAATGACCTGGCAGGAAGGGGGGGGGGGTGCGTACGTAGCAATGGCATTCCACATCATACGTTTCTCGTCCACATACAGGTGATGCTGGATATCCACTGAAGAGATGGCTCCTCACACCAGTCCGGAACCCACGGGACCAGCATGAGGAGGACTACAACCATGCCCACTCACGTACCCGTGTAGTCATTGAACAGGCATTCGGCCTACTGAAGGGTCGTTTCCGCTGCCTCAGCAGGTCTGGCGGGGCACTCCTGTACCGCCATGTGAAGGTTGCAAAGATGGTGATGGCATGTGTCATGCTCCACAACATGTGCGTACGTAGAAATGTGCCCATGCCCCCTGACGCAGAACTGCAAGCACCTGATGATGGTCATGATGAGGGTGGGGATGTGGCAGCACCTCAAGGAGTCTGCGAGGCACCGGAGGGTCGTGACATTCGTCAGCATCTCATTGATGTATGCTTCTAGCACTCACGCCTGGTGGCTGATACATGGACACGGGACTCGTGGCACTGTGTGTGTCTGGGACATGCACAATATGGACTGTACGCCTATGATGGCCTAGTACACAAAGATCAATGTCCACACATCTCATTGGTTGATCGTGCACTGTTTATGGCATATGTGATATCATGTTGTACACCCTATCGACCCGCCACCCAAGTGAGCCCAACACACCCCCTCCACCCTCCTACCTCCCCCCCGAACACCAGTGTCCAAAGATGCTCATTGTCAGTGGGCAGTCGCTATTGCAAGCCCCCTCTGCGGGTATCAGGGGCACTCCTGCCTGTGGAGCGCAGGTTCCTCCCAGATCTACGTTGGGGGCTGCCCTGGACGGAACTTGCAACGGATGATGTTTCTGCCTGCTCACGTCCATGCATGTCCCTAAGGGTTTGCGAGAGCTCAGTGAGCACACGGCGCACTGCGGCAAGTTCGGCACATACGTCCTTGGACGTCGCATGCAGTTCCCCCCCTCAGGCTCTCGGTGCTTCTCTCCATTTGGACTCCCAGGCTCTCGGTGCTACTCTCCATTTGTGCCCTTAGTGTCTCTGTACCTCTCTCCATTTCTGCCCTAAGTGTCTCAGTTGATGTTTCTATGTCTGCCTTAGTGCCCCCACATTCATCGGCATGGTCCTTGAGGAGCGTGGCCAGTTGCTGCTGTTGCACGATTAACTGGTCGAGGGACTGTTGCCTCTGCTGTGCCATGGCCATTTGCGGGGGTGTCACAGAGGGGCTGTTGTCCTCATGTTGCCTTGCCACAGGGCTTGTGGGGGATGGCCAGTCGTCGTCTTGTGGGTGCCCCTGCGTGGTATCCTCATGTTGTACGGGATGGGACAGACAGGGGGATTGGGACAGGTCATGGATGGATCTGACTTCGACATCCCCGTCTTCTGTGTCGGAGCATGCTGCCATCAATGGGGTGTCACCTATGGTGCTGCTGCCACCAGAGGCAGTGCCTTCTGTGGCATCCGTTGGGGGGACCTGTGGTGGTGGTGTTGTGGGCATGCTGGCTGCTGGGGTGCCTGTTGATGTTCCCTCCTCTGTGCTGCCACCTGATTTGTGCTGCTGCCGTGTCTTGATGCGTGCAGCTGAGGTGGAGGGTCTTTGGCCGTTGGTCTTGGCCCTCTTTGCAGGTGTGCTGGTAGGGGTGTCCTGAAGCTCGTCGTTTGGATCGGACCCTGTGGTGGAGTAAAGGAGGGCGAGGGTTATTGATGGGTCTGTGGGAATTGGAATGGCATTGTATCACATGCATTGGGGTGGTACCTGAGGGTGATTTGGGTCGGGGCCTTGGAGGTGCTTTCATTGGTGTGTGGAGTGAGGGTGCAGTTGTTTGGCAGCCTGCAGTAAGGGTGTGCCTGCTGCACGTGTAGTGCGTGTTTTAGGGGGTTTTAATTATTTATGTATTTATTGTGGGTTTTAACGTGCGCTATCAGGCCGATGTGTGTGGACGTTCTCCTGGACATGTGTTTCTGTTGCACTATGTGGACGCATGGTACTTCACATGGATGGACTTTGTGGATTTGGCATTGTTTTATTTGGCCCACCTACCTGAATCTTCGGATGTCTGCACTCCTTTCTCCATCCCTCCGACTCCCTCTATGCTCTCCATTCCGATGGTGGAGGCACAGATTTCTTCCCAGGGGGTCAACTTGATGGGTGATTCAGGACCTCCCCCGGTGGCTGTGGCGATGTTGCGGTTGGCAGAGAGTATGCTGCGGACGCGTATCCGCAGGTCGTCCCATCGCTTACGGCATTGCTGTGGGGTGCGGGGTGCGGTCCCCACCGCACTTACCCGCTGTGCCACCAGAGCCCATATGGCCTTCTTGTTTGCAAGTGCCGTCCTGGTCATTTGCGTGCAGAAGACGACGGCAGCATTCTCCTGGAGGGTCTCTGTTAGCACGGTGAGTTCCTCACGGGAGAAGTGGACCTGCCGCTTGCGGTCGCACGCTTTCTTCGCTACTTTTCCCATTTTTCTTGGTTTCGCTAGGGTGGATGACGGGTTGGGGTGTGTCTCAGGGTAGTGATTTTAGTGGTTGTGTGGTTTTAGTGGTTTTATAGGTGTACGGCGGGATGTTTCCCGTTCCGGGCCCATGTTTTAACTTCCGTTTCCGTATATTTCCGGTCACCGTACTTTCCGGTAGGCGCACACTGCGGTGTCCGCTGTGATGGGTGGCGGTATTGCACCTAGGGCGCCGTACGGCGGCGGTGTGGGCCGTTTTGGGGTCGTTTCCGCCATCGCGGACTTTGCACTTCCGCCATGCCGTGGTGCTCGTGCCCGATGGGTCGGAATGGGCCGGACTTTGCTCCTTCGTGCAATGGCGGAAACGCTATTTACGCTGTGGCGGTCCGGTCAGTCACTTTCCGCCAGGGTCGTAATGAGGGCCAGTGTCATTTAGTTCAACATTGAAAACTGTGGCATTTGTTTATGGTTTGTAGACATATGTGGACACACTACCCTTTGCGGATCATGAAGTGGTATGACACCTATAATTTCATACTTACTGTTTCTATTGTGGAGGGTGTGTGCAGTTTTTTGTGTATGGGATGTGCAATGTCGTAGTAATCCTTCCTATTATCTGTAGAAATAGACAATGTAACTTGGTAGAGCAGGTATGTCGTCATTTTTGCAGTTCATTAAATTGCAGACATTTTTAGACTTTGTGGACCCTCATAATGAGTACTTCATAAGTATTATGCAGTAAACAAGTGTACTGTGCATTGTGCGCAGTTCCTGTGTTCCTTTGCATAATCATTGGGTCTGTGGGGGAAATAAAATCCATGCTGGATTAAAAAAAAACGTGCACATTTATTTGCTATGACCTTGCACAGTCCATTACAGTACCGTTTGCACTCATTATAGCACTGTGTAAGGTGTACTGTTGTAGTATGAGGAATCACAATGGTGTACATCTTCTGTTTTGTATGTGTTCCTACAATGGTTGCAGTTGTATGTCAGTTGGTGTTTTGTTAGCACTGTTTCTTTATGCATTTGGTTGCTGCTGATTTTTTAACAAGTAATGTGCTATTGCACTGTGCTACTGCAAAATTGTGAGGCAGTTAGGTACCTGTTGGCGTACTGTAACTGTTCATAAAATGAAAGTGTTTGAGGATATGTTCGTAACACAGTGGTTGGTGAAGGTTGAGTTGGTCTGTGTCACTGCTGTAAGTAATATTGCAGTATTCTGGTTGCAGTTAGATTCCAGTTGGCTTATTCTAACTGTTTACAATGTCCCGTTGTATAGGGTACCTTTAGAAGGTTGTGCACTCCTGCTGGTAGTTTGACATCTTTCCACATTTTGAAGTGGTGGTGCACCACTATGGGTTTACGTACTGATGCTTGTATCTAAAATTGAATTTGTATGGGCATTGTTAGACAGGTGATGATGTAGTTGCGTACTTGGTGGTTTCGGAGGTTACTGAGGATAGTTTTGAACGCTTATACTTAATAGTTTTCCTTTAACGTATCGTGTATGAAACAATATTAGTGTCATTTTTGTACATGTATTGTTTCTCTGCGTGTTATCATTGGGTTCATTGGGGAAATAATTGAACAACAAATATTTTCATGTAGTTGCTGCATGCTTACTTTATGCTAAGTTGTTCTAGTTCTACAGTGCAGAAGGTCATTCCTTTTCTTGTGCAATTACGTAGGTACTGATGGGTGTTGGGGCGTAGGGTATTCCAATTTTGAACATCAATGTGTAGATTTTGGCTTTAGGAATATTAAGTAGGCATTTGCAGGATTTGCAGGTAATCTCTGCTTTGGAATAATAGAAGTATCATTGAATTCACACCATGACCATTGCTTTCTAATGTATGCAGTATAGTGGCCTGCACTGGTTGTGTCGCCTGTGTCGTAGATCATGGCTACTGTTGTGAAGGTTTTCTTGCCAAGTGATACTTTTCTGTGTGTGAAGGTAATACGTTTGCAGTTATTTTTGCTTCCATCTGCTTTGTACTTTAAAAGCATTAATATTATATATTGTCTATGTGATTGTATGTGTAACGTTGAATGATTATTGGAGTTGCAAGAAGTACACAACATATAATGGTTTGCATTTTGCATCAGTTGTTGAAATGGAATGGATTCACAGTTAGGCATTGATACATAGACAAAGCGCTTGTTAGGGACTTGCTCCTGAATGACATGGTTGCCATGAGTGCATGTATGTTTCCACATGTAGGAAACCTGAAAATTGTTTTTGTTTTACAGGATATGTAGCAAGTACATTAGAAATTCCTGTGGATCTTCTTGTCTGTTTAATGTGAATGTCACCATTATAGCACAGTATTCCAATTCCTGCCTTACTCCTGAGACACTGTAAGTGTTGTCAGGATTATTTGCTGCAATTCTGTGAAGGATTAGCATTTATAAATACAACTGGTCGGAGCCATTTAAATAAATGTTTTCAACAATTGGTGGCATTTGGAAGAGAACATTTATTGCTACAGTAGCAGGGCAATTTACACCAGTTGTGTTGGAAAATTTGAAGGGACCAGGTAGTTCTGTGTCTAAGTACTTAGATGGATGTGCACATGCTTCATTTACAGAGGTACTTTTCTTTGTGTGTGGAGTTGGGTATGTGTTGTCCTTGTCAGTCCTTTTTTGTGTGTTTTTGGTAGTTCATGCAGTATGAGATGATTTTAATGTATTTGGTGGTACTGTTGGCAAATCATTTAGAACTTCTGATTGCATGAGTTTTCTTTTAGAACCTTGCCATTGTTGAGGAACAGGGTACATTTTGAGATGGCGTATGTACTGCACGTAGTGTATTGTACTCTATGATGCAAGGAATGTCAGCGCTGACTGCACTTGCATCAAAATTGACTAGATATAGTCCTTTAAGTGTATGTAGGCGTGACAGTGCTACGTAACTCATGCCTTCTTTAAAGATGGTGCTGCCAATATCAATTAATGCTTGATCCAAGGTTAGACCTTGCAAGTTATGAATAGTCAGTGCATAAGCTAGTGACAGAAAAAACTGTTCTCTGCGTACATACATGTCTTTGAAAGGAAGGAATCTCGCTGTTGTGCGTCCTATTCTTTTAACTTCTGACAGTTTGTCAAACTGGACGTTGACAAACAGAATGCTGTTGTCACGTGGGTATGTTTGAAAGCCAACAACTTTTTATTTTTTTGTTTGTTTTGTTAACATTTATATAGCGCACATCAGTCCGGGGACATCGTGGCATTTGTTACAGTACAGTCTTAGTTACAGAGTCATAATCAATGTATATACAAGGTACAATAGTTAAATTATTTACATTTACATTTCTGGTTATATTACAATATGCATTTACATTTCCGGTTATATTACAATATACATGTCAGGGTGGGAGAGGATGTCATGGTACTAATTGAGGAGTGTGGATTTGAGGTTGTTGCGGAAGGCCAAGATGGAGGTTTCAGCTCTGAGGGTAGACGGGAGAGAGTTCCGATGTCAGACAAACCTAGGCCTCCAGCAGTGGCTCTCTTGATGCGAGTGTGTAGCTGGTTGGTGTACTGAGATCTAGTCAGTCGGTCGGGAAGTGGTTCTAGATAATGCTTCAGATAGGTAAGTGGGAGCAGTGTTGTTGATGCATCTGTGTGTGATGGTGAGGATTTTCAGCGTGATTCGATCTTTGACCTGAAGCCACCGTGCTGTGCGTCTGGCAAGGGATATATGGTCCCTTCTGGGGATGCTCAAGGCGGCTCTGAGGGAGTTATATTGAGTGATTTGTAATCTGTGGATGTTTTCTGCGGAGGTGCCGGCTAGGAGGGCATTACAGTAATCGAGTTCAGTGCCTATGGTTGCTCTTGCTATGGCCACTCGGTTGGGGGCGGATAGGTAAGGTTTGATAGCATTGATGAGTTTGGTGCTGAATGCTGATGCAGAGGCTATGGCGCTGACTTGTTTGTTCATTGAAAGGTTAGCGTCAATGTGAATCCCTAAGGTCTTGACGGATGGTGATACCAGTATGGTTGAGTTGTCTATGTTGAAGTTGGTATATTGGGGGCTTAACTTCGTTAGTGTTTTTTAGTCCAAGAATGAGAATTTCAGTCTTGTCTCCGTTCCAAGGGCTCCATTAACTAAACCTTGCTCTACGTCAAGGTTACGCTTTAGCATTACTCTGCAATTAACACATAATGCTACCATTTCCAAACCAGCTGTGTTGGAGATCGAGTTTTCTAAGGCTTTTAGTCATGATATGGCTTGTTGACACATTGGTAGTGTCATACTGTGTACATCAGTTTGTCTGTGGAGTGAATTTTCACTAGTATTGCATTTCTTTTTTCAGCATTGTTGTATTGAATTGTGCATATCTTTCTAGAGTTGGCATTAAGGCCATACATCTCATATTTTTGTGAGCTAATTGCTCCATGACATCAGTAGCACATGTGTTATGCCCATATAGCTCATGGATGCATCTGGTATTTAGGGTAGACTGCGCTTCCTTTGATAGTACACCAATCTGTATGTTTTTTAAAATGTTGACGTAGGTGAAGTCTGCATACTGACGCATGCTGCCGGAGATTTACATTGCAGATGCTTCCAAGACTTTTACGGCACTGTTTGTGTCCTAGGGTTTTAAAGATAGGTTTGCCTTTCACTGTTGTTAATTGAAGGAGATCGCCAAAAACAATCACATGTTTGCCTGCAAAGAGTTCTTCGTAGTCTGTTTTGAGGACCTCTTGCAATCTGAGGTGAATCAAAGATAACATTAGGTTGGAAACCATGCTCACCTCATCTATTAGGAGCGCTTTCCTTTGTTTCAAAACTCTGTGTACCTCCATAGCAGCTTCTGCTGAAAGTTTGTAGTACTCTAATTTGTTTTGATGTTCTACTGGAAGCTGTAGCAATCGGTTTAAAGTGACACCACCTATTTTGTACGCAGCTAAACCTGTGGGGGCGGTTACAACAGCTGAAAGGTTGTTGTTTGTTAATTGTTGGAGGAATTTACTGATTTTTATTAAGAATGTTTTCACCGGAGAGCCACCAGGGGGCGTCGGATGCCGGTTTAACACTCCAACGCTCTGCCTGGGCCACCCGTATCCTGTGAAATCCTGATGAATTCCTGGTGCAGACATAATCAAAAATACCATAATTAAGAAGGGGACTGTGCCCGCGTCTGCCCCCTCGAAAGTCTGACAGAAATCGGAGCAGTCTAAGGCCCCCTGTGCCCTCCTTGAGATCCACCGGGGCCGACTGTGAAGCCAGCTGGGAGAAGATGATGGCCAATGTGTTCCCGAGATCAACTGATGGTACCCAGATGCCAGGGATCTATTGAGCCGGGGCACAGCAGCCCAGCGACGCCAATGGCCACGACACATCGCCACTGCAAGGAGGCCACCCTCCCCGGCACCCGCTGTGTGCGCTGTGTGCGAGAGGCTGGGCGCTCGGGTCGAGGAGTGCCCCTGCAGCGCATCCAATGGCAGCAGAAATAAGACCCGGGGCCTCCCATACCAGCCAGGGCTGGGTAAGCTGTGCACCCCCACCTCCTCGCCCTCCTCCAACTTGGTGACTCCCAACACACCACCACTGCAAGGGCTCCCCCCCACCCCGGTGCCCGCCGTGTGCGCTGGGTGCGAGAGGCTGGGCGCTCGGGTCGAGGGGTTCCCCATGGGCGTACCCAGCAGCAGCAGAGAGAGGGCCGGGGCACTCCCATATCATACATTGAGCCATCGGGCCACACCGCCCATCCCCCACCAGTGATTGGAGGACCACATTGAGCTAACAGGGGTCCCATCCAGCAACTGATACTGCAGTGGGGGCACTGTGATGCTGTAAATGCATCGGAGGGACAGGGCCTCCGTATCCTTGTCCTTTACTGCCTTTTTATCGTGTGTTCTGTCGTATTTTCCGCGCAGGAGTTCATGTGGGACTCCTGGCGGTGCAGCTCTCTCTCTTTTGGTTTGGTGAACAGACCCATGGGATACCCTTATGGCACCCATGGGTAGGGGTACAACCCTGTGCCCCTAGTGTATGTTTTTGGGCACCTGTGGGTGGCCCACAGAGCAGGGTATGGGCTGGTGGCAGCTCCATGCTGAATTTGACAGGTGCTCTGGGTGACCTCCATTTTGGGATACCCAGGCTCTGCCATTGGAATCGGTTGATTCCTGATAGGAAACAAGATGGCCCCTGTGGCCTCTTGCTTTCTATTGCCTGTTACCTTGTTTTCCCAAAGTCCTGGGAAGCCCTGACTCTGTCCCTTCCCAGTGACAAGCTGTTGGGTGGAAGTGCCATATATGGTGTTGTTGTGAAGTCCAGTCCAGACGTACTGGAGCCTTCCCAGTGATTGTATGTTATGGGTAGCTCCTGTGGGTGGGACCTGGGTGAATGGAGTGTGTGACCAATATGCACTTCTTGTTGTGATTGTCTGGTTTCTGGTATGAGAGACAAAAACTGAGATGGCCCTGCCCGAAACTGGCCTGAATGCAGTGTGTAGTGTTGAATGGCTGGGTACTTGTCCCAATCCACATTCCTTGTTGTGAGTGTCTGAGAGGGAGAAGGATGGCCTGAATGCACCGTGTGCCTGATTGGCTGACTGACTTCATGAATGCCTTTTGGTATGATTTGCTGCTGAGTGTTACCCAGCAGTGTGGATGAGAGACAGAATAGTATATCTGGGGACCTCTCACCACTGGAAATTGTTCAGAAGCGTTCTGAAGATGTGTCTACACTTTAAGAGTAACTGGAACTGCTGATCCTCGACACCCATCTGGAAGAAGAAGACTTGCTGTTGCATTTGCTTCGACCGATCTGAAAGCTGCCGAAATCGTCGAAGACTGATCCGAGAGAGGACCTGGTAAGGTGCCCTCTTCCCGTGCTCCGAGGGACCATCGAGCACTGCTGACCTTTGCTCCCTGCAAGCCAGACCCTCGAAGGGCTGCCGACCGTAGACGGGACCGCCGAGGAGATCGAAGTGAAGCACCTGGACTTCGCCGCCGTCGAAGTCCATTGCCGTCAACCAGGGTTCACAGGTTTGTCTAACCGCTGGAGGCCCGTCGACGTTGTGTTGCCCAGCCCTGGTAAACACTTGACGCTGTGCCGCCGACGACCGCAGCCGCCTGCTCCTTTGCCTAAGAACATTCGAAACGAAGGACTCCCTTGTCCGTGCCGTCGACCACTTGTATCCCGCCGGAGAAAGTCGAGGACGACCAACGTGCCAAGGAGAATCCGCCAGTGGGATTCCCGCCACCTCACGACCATAAAGACTTTGACGACTCGCCCCCCTGCTGGGCCACAGTTCTTTACACTCTTTGTGGTCCAGAAGTATCGTCACTGAAGTGCCCCGCACGCCTCTTCCTTGCAGGACGCCAATGCTCCGTCGTCGACGAGCACCGCACGGATCGAAGCTGCCGCCTCATTGATGCCGTTCAACCCTGTTCACCGTCGGACGTTCGACGACCCGTGACTCCTGCTTTAAAGGGAGGGCACTCAAGAGCGATCATCGATTCCCCGACGCCGAACTCCAAGTTCACCTTCCTCGACGCCTCTCGACGATCCGTGACTCCTGCTTTAAAGGGGGTCACTCAAGAAGGATCTGTCGACGCCTCTTCGAAGAACTCTACTCCACCAGGTATATTGGGGGGGTAAAAACATTATAGGAGGGAATAAGACTATTGCACAATATATGGACTGGGCTTGTGCTATATATCTTATTTTACAGGTTGCCCAGGTGGGGGGATCTCCACACAGAACTGTAGTTAAGTAGCTGACTCAGTACTCTGCCTATTGTTTCAACCATCTTGCTTTCCTTCCTCTCTATTGCTGGTTTCCTCTTTATTGATCTGTGTGACATTTTTACATTGCTATGGATGCACTTTAATGAGATCTAATAATATTGGTGGTACTACTTTAGAATTGTAGATATTTACCATTGTTGATTTTCCTGAGCACAAAGTGAGTTATTGTGACAGTGTACATAACTTTGAATATTAATTATATAAAGACTGTGTTTTCAGTAATACAGTGTGTGGACCTTCCTTTGTGGGGGCTTTGGGACTACACTGTACTTAAGAACCAGCCTGCATCACCTCCTGAGAAGCTAGGCCTTGATTGCTCGTCCATTGCTACCACAATAGAGAATCTTGGCTGGGGTCCTCTGTGCCTCTCCTCTACCATATAGAGAGCAGAAGTACAGACACCCCCCTCCAGTCTTTACACTGGTGGCAGCGGTGGGATGCTTATGGTTTTAAGAATCAGTGTATAACCGTGCCACTTACAAAATATCTGCACTTTATTAAATTAAGGTTTGGTTGTGTACAAAATAACTGCATTACAAGCAATGGAGTCTATTGCAAATGGTAAATGGACTAGGATGAGCTTAGAGGCTCCCCAGAGTGCCCGTGAAGCCAGGGAGTTAGACTTTGTGGATAGGTCTAGGGCTGAGCTGATAGCTGCCCTGGTGGACTACCAGACTGATGGTGAAACTCTTGATGAGGGGGGGAATGCAACCAATGAGGACTCTGCCCCTGGGGGTTCTACTGAATCTGTTTCTGGGAATGCCACCATTCCTATTGCCTCTGTTCCAAACCCCAGCAATTCCTTGGAGCTTGAGTTATTAAGGATGAAATTGGAATTTGAATATCACAAGTTGGAAATAGATGCTGAGCTTAAGAAGGAGGAGTTGGCTCAACAAGTGGAGCTCAAGAATAGGGATCTTGAACTCAAAAATAAGGACCTTGAACTCAAGAACCAGGACACTGAATGTCAGAAAATCCAGCTAGAGAAAGCTAGAGTGGAGACTTCAGAGAAGCCCAGTGAGAGTGTCAGGTCCCCAGCAACTAAATTTATGAAAGATTTGGTTGGTGTGTTTGTGGAGGGTTCTGATATCCTCCAATGGATTGAAGCGTTTGAAATGGCTTGTGCAATTCATGATGTTGACAAAAGAGATTGGGCTAAGTGTTTGTTAAGCAGAATACCTCAGACCGGGTATGACTGTATTCTGAAGCTGAGTGTGGAAGAAAGGGGTCAGTATGAGTGTATGAAGTCTACTTTGATTGCCAAGTTTGGTAAGACACCTACACAATACCTTAAAAGGTTCAGGGATTTTAAGAAAAGAAAGAATGTGTCTTGGGATTACTGGGTGAGTGCTGCGCACATGAACATGATGGGGTGGATTGATGGCTACAAGGTGAAAACTTTTGTTGAATTGTCCCACCTGTTGTTTTTTGAGCATTTTTCTGTAAAGCCTTTTCACCGGAGCTGCATCAGTATGTTGCTGACCAGAACATTTTGGATCCCTTTAAGCTGGCTAGGCTGGCTGACAAGTGGGTCTCCCACCGGGTGTCCCCTAAGGACTCCAGTGGGAAGGACAAGGTCAAAGAAAAGGGGGCCTCTCAGAAAGCTGAGGAGTCCCAAAAGCAGCCACAGTCAGGTAAACCTAAACCCTCCTCTCCTAAGAACCAAAAATCTAGTGGGGATAAGTCATCTGTGGGTGGGAATAAGAGTAGTGGTGCCCCTGCTGCAAAGCAGGCTCCCAGTGGTTCCAGTACCGTACCCCGCACACCCGGCACTTGTTGGGATTGTGGGGCTCTGGATCACAAGAGGGGTGACTCCAAGTGTAAGGGTAAGGCACTTGGAGTACAGGCTGTCAGCCTGACCTACCCTTACCCCATGTCTGAGGTGGGGCCACTGTCTTCCCCTCCTCTACAGGGATCACATTTGGGGCTCCGGTAGAGATTTCCTTAGTGTCCCTTGGGGCATGGGACCAGTACACGGAAGTACTGGCGACTATCCCACAGAACGCCCGTAGATTTTTGAGAAGTGTTCTCCTGAATGGCCAGCCTTCTACTGGCTTAAGAGACACTGGGGCAAGCATGACAGTGGTGGACAGGACCCTGCTCAAGCCAGAGGACTATGTAGGTGCTCCTCTGAGAACCACCAGGTTAGCTGGTGGGCCTCCCAAATGATCACTTGTAGCCTTAGTCACACTCGTAATTGGAGACAAGACAGCAAAGCTTCCTGTCCTGGTTCAGGACAATGTCCCTGCTAACATTCTGTTAGGTAATGATCTAGTAGAGTTGGGATTGATCTCGGATGGTCTTCCCATGACTGCAGCTGCGGTCACTAGGTCACAGGTGACCCCGGGTCTGGCTGTGAGTCAGGTACCCGAGCCAAAGGCGTGGCCTAAGGCAAGACGATGGAAGAACGAGAAGGCCACCTCTGTGGAGGGTGCTCCTTCTCTTCCTGCTGTTCCTACAGCACCCATTGGGATCCATGCTCCGGACGGGCTGGGTCCAGTGGTAAACACCGTCTCAACTCCTGTGGGAGAAGAGCCAGAAGACTCTCCTGTGGGAGAGGTTCAAAACCCAGAGGATCATCCCGATCTTCAATGCTTGTTAGCTGAAGGGGGCCCCTCCCGGGCAGACTTCTGTAAAGGACAGAGAGAGTGCCACTCTCTCGAGGGTCTGAGGAAACAGGCCTTGTCCCAGGCACAAGAAGAAGTGCCTAGGACATTCCGGATTTATTGGGAGGGTGAGCTCCTTGTTAGTGAGCCCACTAAGCCTGAACCTGGTGCCCTCAAGAGGTTGGTGGTACCCCAGGTTTACAGGCCCTTCCTACTGCAGTTGGCGCATGAGGTGCCCTTGGCTGGTCATCTTGGTACCAAGAAGACTAAGCAGGCGCTCTCTGCCCATTTCTACTGGCCCCGGATGGGAGTAGAAGTGGAGTCCCACTGCAGGACCTGCCCAACATGTCAGTTGTCTGGCAAGACTGGAGGCAGTGTCATTGCCCCACTGCAGCCATTGCCAGTGGTTGGCACACCATTTGAGAGGGTGGGCATCGACATTGTCGGTCCCCTGGACAATCCCACTTCAGGTGGACATCGGTTCATCCTGGTTTTGGTAGATCATGCCCCAGGTACCCTGAGGCTATACCCCTTTGGACTGTAACTGCCAAGGTGGTTGCCAGGGCTCTCCTGAGCATTTTCACCCGTATTGGATTCCCCAAGGAGGTTGTCTCTGACAGAGGATCCAACTTCATGTCTAGTTACATGACGACCATGTGGAAAGAGTGCGGAGTAACCTATAAGTTCTCCACCTCTTACCACCCTAGACCAATGGTCTGGTTGAGAGATTTAATAAAACTCTAAAGGGCATGATAGGTGCTTTGGAAGAGCCCCTCAGGAGGAAATGGGATCTCCTCCTGCCATCCCTGCTGTTTGCTTATGGAGAGGTACCTCAAGAGGGTGTTGGTTTCAGCCCCTTTGTGTTACTCTTTGGACATCCTGTGAGGGGGCCCCTTGCCTTGATCAAAGAAGGATTGGAAGCCACCCCTCCAGGTCCCGCCAAGCAAGTGGGGGACTATGTGTTAGGCCTCAGACGGAGGATGACACAGATGATGGGTCAGGCAACAGTGAATCTCAAGGCCAGCCAGGAATTGCACAAATACTGGCATGACGTTAAAGCATCACAAGTGGATTGGTCTCCGGGACAGGAGGTCCTCGTGATGGAGCCTACCAAGCCTCGGGCATTGGCAGATAAATGGACTGGACCCTTCAGGATAATCTCCAAGATGGTCGAGGTCAACTATCTGGTTGACATGGGAATCCCAGGGGTAGCCCCCCAGGTATTCCATGTTAATAGGCTCAAGCCTTTCCACAGGCGAGCCGAAGTCTCATGTCTCTTGCTGGCTTCAGAGCAGGAAGAGGATGAGAGTGAGCCCCTTCCTGATTTGCTGCATAGCAACCCTCAGGATGGCTCAGTGGAGGGAGTGCATCTCTCTCCAGATTTAACAACAGAGCAGCAGAGGGCCTGCAGGACTTTGCTCCAGCAGTATGCCTCTCTGTTTTCGCTGACGCCAGGCCTTACACCGTGGTGTAAGCACGAGATTGACACTGGTGACAGCGTGCCTGTCAAAAGCAGGAGCTACCGCATGTCAGACACTGTTAAGAACCACATCCAGGCTGAGGTTGCCAAGATGTTGGATCTGGGTGTTATTGAACCCTCAACCAGTCCCCGGTCCAGTCCCGTGGTCCTTGTCCCCAAGGCAAGTTCCGAGGCAGGTACCAAGGATTGGAGGTTCTGTGTGGACTACCGAGGAGTCAATGCCGTCACCAAAACTGACGCGCACCCATTGCCCAGGGCTGATGAGCTCGTGGACACGATAGGTGTTGCCAAATTTGTGAGCACCATTGACCTCACCTCAGGCTATTGGCAAATAGCTCTGACGGACCATGCCAAAGAAAAGACGCGTTCTCAACACCAGAGGGACTCTACCAGTTTAGGGTCATGCCTTTTGGGTTGAAGAATGCCCCTGAAACCTTCCAGAGATTGGTCAATCATGCTCTCAGTGGGTTGGAAGTCTTTTGTGTGGCTTATTTAGACGACATTGTCGTCTACAGTTCCACTTGGGAAGATCATTTGACACATCTGGGTAGGGTGTTGCAGGCCTTGAAAAGGGTTACCTCACTATCAAGGCCACCAAGTGCCAGATAGCTCAGGGGAAAGTCACATATATTGGTCTTGAGGTAGGAGGGGGTCAAATCCAACCTTTCCCCAGTAAGGTACAGGATGTAAAGGACTGGGAGACTCCCACTACTCAAACCCAGGTGAGAGCCTTTTTGGGCCTCACTGCTTATTATCGCAATTTCATGGCGGACTATGGAACCATAGCTGCACCACTGACAGCTCTGACTTCCCCCAAACAACCTTGGAAGGATAATTGGACGGAAGACTGTTAGAGGGCCTTTGATGGCTTGAAAGAAAGTCTGTGTAGGGCACCTGTGTTGTGTGCGCCTGACTACAGCCGACCCTTTATCGTCCAGACGGATGCCTGCGACACTGGAATTGGCGCTGTCTTGTCCCCGTTAGATGACAAAGGGAGGGAACATCCTATCATCTTCATCAGTAGACAACTCAAGGGTAGAGAACTTAGGTGGGCTACTGTTGAGGAGTGTTTCAGTATAGTTTGGAGCCTTAGGCGTTTTAGGCCCTACCTTACGGGGTCTACCTTCAAGGTCCAAACAGATCATAAGCCACTGAAGTGGCTTATGCAGATGAAGGGTGAAAATCGAAACTGCTCAGGTGGTCCATTAGCCTGCAAGGGCTAGACTTCACCATAGAGCACAGACCAGGGAAGAGTCACGATAATGCGGTTGGCCTTTCCAGAAGGTATGTTGACCGTCTGGATGAGGGTGTCTATCCAGTGGGAGATTAGGCACCCTCCACCTCAGCCTGTGGGGGGTGACTGTGATGCTGGAAATGCATCGGAGGGACAGGGCCTCTGTATCCTTGTCCTTTACTGCCTTTTTATCGTGTGTTCTGTTGTATTTTCCATGCAGGAGTTCATGTGGGACTCCTGGCGGTGCAGCTCTCTCTCTTTTGGTTTGGTGAACAGACCCATGGGATACCCTTACGGCACCCATGGGTGGGGGTACAACCCTGTTCCCCTAGTGTATGTTTTTGGGCACCTGTGGGTGGCCCGCAGAGCAGGGTATGGGCTGGTGGCAGCTCCATGCTGAATTTGACAGGTGCTCTGGGTGTCCTCCATTTTGGGATACCCAGGCCCTGCCATTGGAATCAGTTGATTCCTGATAGGAAACAAGATTGCCTGTTACATTGTTTTCCCAAAGTCCTGGGAAGCCCTGGCTCTGTCCCTTCCCCCTGACTGGCTGTTGCGTAGAAGTGCCATATATTGTGTTGTTGTGAAGTCCAGTCCAGACTGACTGGAGCCTTCCCAGTGATTGTATGTTGTGGGTAGCTCCTGTGGGTGGGACCTGGGTGAATGGAGTGTGTGACCAATATGCACTTCTTGTTGTGGTTGTCTGGTTTCTGGTATTAGAGACAAAGACTGAGACAGCCCAGCCCGAAACTGGCCTGAATGCAGTGTGTAGTGTTGAATACCTGGGTACTTGTCCCAATCCAAATTCCTTGTTGTGAGTGTCTGAGAGGGAGGAGGATGTGCTGAATGTACTGTGTGGCTGATTGACTGACTGACTGCATGAATGCCCTTCTGTATGATTGGCTGCTGAGTGTGACCCAGCAGTGTGGATGAGAGACAGAATAGTATATCTGGGGACCTCTCACCACTGGAAATTGTTCAGAAGAGTTCAGAAGCTGTGTCTACACTTTAAGAGTAACTGGAACTGCTGATCCTCGACACCCAGCTGGAAGAAGAAGACTTGCTGTTGCATTTGCTTCAACCGATCTGAAATCTGTCGAAATCGTCGAAGACTGATCCGAGAGAGGACCTGATAAGGCACCCTCTTCCTGTGCTCCGAGGGACCATCGAGCACCGCTGATCTTTGCCGAAGCTCCCTGGAAGCCAGACCCTCGAAGGGCTGCCGACCGGAGACGGGACCACCGAGGAGATCGAAGTGAAGCACCCGGACTTCTCCACCGTTGAAGTCCATTGCCGTTGACCAGGGTTTGCAGGTTTGTGTAACCACTGGAGGCCCGCCGACGTTGTGTTGCCCAGCCGTGGGGACCACTTGACGCTGTGCCGCTGACGACCGGAGCTGCCCGGTGCTGTTCACCGTCGGACGTTCGACGACCCATGACTCCTGCTTTAAAGGGAGGGCACTCAAGAACGGTCGTTGATTCCCCGACGCCGAATGGCAACTTCACCTTCCTCGACGCCTCTCGACGATCCGTGACTCCTGCTTTAAAGGGGGTCACTCAAGAAGGATCTGTCGACGCCTCTTCGAAGAACTCTACTCCATCAGGTACATTGGGGGGGGGGTAAAAACATTATAGGAGGGAATAAGACTATTGAACCATATAATGACTGGGCTTGTGCTATATATCTTATTTTACAGGTTGCCCAGGTGGGGGGATCTCCACACAGAACTGTAGTTAAGTAGCTGACTCAGTAATCTGCCTATTGTTTCAACCATCTTGCTTTCCTTCCTCTCTATTGCTGGTTTCCTCTTTATTGATCTGTGTGACATTTTTACATTGCTATGGATGCACTTTAATGAGATCTAATAATATTGGTGGTGTCACTTTAGAATTGTAGATATTTACCATTGTTGATTTTCCTGAGCACAAAGTGAGTTATTGTGACAGTGTACATACCTTTGAATATTATTTATATAAAGACTGTGTTTTCAGTAATACAATGTGTGGACATTCCTTTGTGGGGGCTTGGTGACTACACAGTACTTAAGAACCAGCCTGCATCACCTCCTGAGAAGCTAGGCCTTGATTGCTCGTCCATTTCTACCACAATAGAGAATCTTGGCTGGGGTCCCCTGTGCCTCTCCTCTACCATTTAGAGAGCAGAAGTACAGATACCCCCCTCCAGTCTTTACATGCACAGTGCCTTCAAAACTGTTAAAAAAAAAACCATAATAACTGGGCTGCAGCTGGTCAACCTGAGGCTCGGCACACAGCTGCCACGCTGGGCTCCCCCTTCCCGGCACCATCTGTTTGTGCTGTGAGCGAGCGGGTGGGTGCCCGGGTTGAAAGGTGCTCCTCTGATAACACTGACACTGGTGGAGTAAGTTAAGGGACCAGGTATAACTGCAGCAACAAAGAAGGGGGTGACCCAGTCCCTCGGCCCTGGCGGTTAGATGCTGCTGCAGCACACGAAGACAGTGGCCACCCCACCCCAGCGAAACACAGGGCTGGCATCCTGGACATGCATAGAACTCGGGGCATCCGCTACGCTGATCTGGGGACAAAAAGAAATCAACACTGGAACCATTGGGGACTTGGGCTGACAAAACTTATCTGGCGCGCCACCCCTGGCCTGGACAACCCCGGCCATACAGAAGAAGGGCTGCGGCCATCACCCCAGGCAGGCACAAACCCTAGCAGAATAGTCTGGCAGACAGGGCGCATGCCCTGAACAGGGAACTCCCCAGACATGGAAGCCAGGCAGCGACGTAAGACATAGCGGCCCGGGATCCATTGAACAGCTCAAAGGGAGGCGCGCCAGCTGAACAGGCCCCCCCAATCGGGGATCTAAGACATAAAGATATGCAGCCTTGCAAATAAGCCGGAGGGGTAAACACCAGCAAATCAAACCCTGTGGAAAGGGCACACACCCCACACAGGAAACCCTTCAGACACGGCAGATAAGCAGAGACCGTATCGCAAAGAAGATCTGGGACACAACGCCCCAAGATCCAGGGGACTACCCGGAGAGAGAAACCACGAAGGAACCAAATATGGGGAAGGACCTACCAAGCAGAGGGGCTACACAGAACAAAATAGACAAATACACAACATGTACCAAGGCTCCCCGGACCGACAAATGAGGGAGAGGAAGATGACAGGAGTGGCAGAATGGGCCTTGCACTGTCACTTACGGACCTCATGGCAGCTATCAGAGACTCCTGGACCTCGGTGGAGGCAGAAATTGACCGACTGGCCTCGGAGGTGTCATTCCTGAAACAGGACCTGAGGAACCTAACCTCTAGTGTAGGAGACACAGAACAAAGAATATCGAAACGGAGGACACAGTTAAAAACCTAGGGGACCGACTGGAACAAATGGAACAGAAAATCACCCTCATGGAACACAGAGCCGAGGACAGTGAGGGAAGATCCCACCGCAAGAATCTTCGCATTCTTGGCCTGCCCGAGAAAGAAGAGGGACACTCTATGGAACTCTTCCTGGCAGACTGGTTAGCAGACTTGATGGCCCCTAAAAAACTCTCAAAATTCCTTTCCATTGAAAGAGCACACAGGATCCCGACAGGTAGACCGGTTCCCGGGCCCCCCCACGCACAGTGATCGCCAAGCTCATGAACTATTGAGACTGGGACATGCTCCTCCAGATGGCGGAATGTCCCTTCCCTCCAATCCTTCAAAAACAGAGCAAAACATTGGCTTTATGAGCAAGATGAAGCTTCGGCCACCCTTTGGTAAACACCTATCGCATACTGTGCAACCTCGATTACCTCTGTATATAACTAACTACCTCTGTAAATATATGTATATGTCCTTGTTCTATGTATATATATATATTATGTAACATGTAACTGCCTTCTGTAACCTTCTGTAACCTTTCCAAACATGCGCCCTGATGCCCGTTGGCAGGCTGTGCAATATAAATAAATAAATACAAATACAAATAAATACAAATGGCGAGAACAACGGGCCCAATCACCTACAATGGCAACCGGATTGGCTTCTTTCCCGACTACACAAGAGAAGTCCAGAAGTCACGGCAATCGTATGACTCTGTTAAAAAGAAGCTGACGTCCCTGAACATTAAATATGCACTATTCTTCCCGGCAACCTTCAAAGTGTACTACAAAGGGGTGGTCCAGGTGTTCCACAACCCCCGGGAGACCTGGGACTGGCTCGAAATGCAGGTTCTCTCAGTCCCACACCTCGTCAGCCTGAGAAGAGACACACCCCTCAGGAATGACGAAGGCATCCGCCAATCCCCCGAGCAGTGTACACCGCCAAGGGGGACGGACGAGATGAACGAGACAACGGCCAAAAAGGGGCCCGCATGAGAACCCAGCTATATGGAACGCCGAAAGGAGCGCCTCCCCTACCTAACTTCAGAGTAGATACATGTTGCACGAATTGGTGCAGTTGGTTCTTCTGACCACCCACACAATTTAGTTTTATGGTTTGTTTGGTTTGGGTGACAGATGCTTCTGGTTCGGGGGAAGTGCAGGGTGGGGGGAGTTTAGGAGTTCTAATTATTAAATGAAACGGCTCAAAGACAACAAAGGCACCCCAGACCAGTGATATACCAAACCGGAACCATCCTCATTGCAGAAGTAATAGGAATAGGTATGCCACTCCTGGGGGCCCACGCAGTTCCACTTATAGTCAAACTGAGCCAACCTTAAATTCACAGTTAAAAGTTTCATGGTTTGCATATGAATTACACCAAAACATAAGTACAGAGAGAGGGACTATGAAGGGACATCAAAGCCTGGAACAGAACAAAACACTGCACGTGACGGAGACACGCAAGATGCATCACATCCTTCAGAAGCATTACACAGGAGGAAACACGCTGACGTAACACAAATGAGACAGATCTCCTTACTGACCTGGAATGTGAACGGCCTGGGGACGGGGATAAAACATAAAATGGTACTCCAATACCTTAACCGGCACTCCCCGGATGTCGCATTCATCATGCAAACTCACCTAATAGGTACCACCTATTTCTTCAGGAAATCCAACTACCCACACACATACCTAGCAGGGTTCTCCAGAGGTTCCAGGCGATTTATGATCCTCCTGCATAAGCGGGTCCCATTTAAGACCAAAAAAGTGAAAACAGACCCCCGGAGCAGGTTTGTGATGGTATTCGGGGAGATGTGGGGGGAGACCTGGGGCCTTATTGCAGTGTACGCACCCCCCACACTGACGGCAGAGCTCCTCGCAAAGCTCCAGGCCATAATGCTAGAGGAACAGGCGGCCAATGGGCAATTGGGGGGGAATTTAACGAGGTCATGGACATAGCGCAGGATAGAACACACAGGGGCAACAGGGTCGTAGACACCCCAACCAAGCTGCTCACCATCGCGGATGCAATGGGGCTATCTGACACGTGGAGGGCAATCCACACATCAGAGATGGGCTACTCGTTCTATTCCAACGCACATAGAACACTCTCTAGACTTGATTATATCTTCACCCCAAAGAACATGGCCCACCAATTAATATTCGCAGAATTCCTGGTAAGAGGGATCTCGGACCACTCCACCCTACTGATTAAACTTAAAGGGATACAACATAAGCGGGATCCCACCTGGCATCTGAGCGCCTATTATCTGGGAATACTGTAGATAATGGAAGGGCTCACTAACAAAACGTCGGAATACTTCGACCTAAATGAAGAGGCGGTTGCCTGCCCAACCGTGCGGTGCGAAGCATACAAAACTGTCCTGCGACGAGAGGCAATTTCCTTGGTAACTGCCGACAGAAAATGGCACAATGAGACAATCATTGAAGCAGAGACCCAAGTAACACGGCGGGAAGAACAATTGTTGGAAGCGGGAACCCGTGAGGCACAAGACACCCTTTTGACAGCTCAGGCAATCCTGAAAGACAAGGCCCTAGACAATGCCCGAACCACCCAGTTGCAAGTTCAAAGCCAGATATATGAGCGGGGGGACAAGGCTGGCAAGACCCTGGCCTGGCTAGGACAACGGGAACAGAGTAAAGGGCAATTACGGGTCATTCAAACCCAGGAGGGGGAAATCCTAACGGGCGACTCTGATATCGCGTAGGCCCTTGCCAATTATTAAAATAAACTATACTCCCCACCAACAGTGGATCCATCACCAAGCGCCCCACACTTTCTTGGGCTGATCACGATCCCCCAACTCTCCAGACCACAAACAGAACAACTAAACATTGACATCACAGAAGAAGAAATCGAAGAAACTCTATCACAGCTACAGACGAAGAAGATCCCTTGCCCCAATGGCTTCCCGGTAGAGATTTGGAACGATTGGGCGGAACATTGACGAAACACAAGCATAGTATGTTCCTCTGCAGCAGAGAGCAGGGCTACCTCCCCCCGGACCTCAGGAGAATGAATATAGTAGTCATCCCCAAAGCAGGGAAACCCCCAGAGTGCTGTGCCTCGCACAGGCCCATATCATTAATTAACGCAGAAGCTAAAATACTAGCTAGAGTCCTCGCAAACAGGCTACTCGGGGTGATCGGGTCTCTGGTCCAACCGGACCAGTGTGGTTTCATGCCAGAAAAATCTACACGAATGAACCTCCGCAGGATCCGGGTGGCCCTGGACTAAGCAACCGAGATCCCAGACCCGCTGGCCCTCCTTGCGGTGGATTTTTAAAAGGCCTTTGATTCGGTGGGATGGGACGTCCTATGGGATATAATGCAACGTATGAGATTTGGGCACTACTTTATGTCATGGGTCATACTTCTATACACCCTCCCCGTAGCATCTGTGCGGGTCAATGCAAAATCATCCAGGACATTCCCACTGGGCCGGGGGACCAGACAGGGCTGCCCCTTCTTGACCCTGCTATTCCTTCTTGCCATCGAGCCTTTGGCAATCAGACTACATACAGATACACGATGGACGGGGTTCACATGGCTAACGGGGGGTGAGGAACGCTATATTCCTGAATAGATCTCCGGATCTACCTGAGCAAGCCAGTAACCTCCTGCCCGATAGTAACTAGTCCAACATACCTGCATTCTCCCCCCTGGAGACAAATACCCGCCAACACCGGATTCCCTCCAAGGTGACTTCCATCCTCTACCAGGTGATCAACTCCTTTGGCTCTGGGGAACTCACACACCTCAGAGGTAAATGGGAGCAAGACTTGGGGGCACTGGAAGCAGAAGAATGGGCAGAGCATTAATGTCCCTGCGAGAGATTGGCATAGATGCAAAAGTCAGATTGATGCAACTCTGAATCATACATAGATCCTAATACTCCAGAACACAAATATCTAGATGGGGGGAGACAACGATACAACCTGCCTCCACTGCAACAGGGCATAGGGCACCTTTTACCACATGAACTGGGAATGTGGGGCATTGCAAGACTTTTGGACAACATCCTTATCACGCCTCTCCAGTATGCTGGGCTCCCCAATCCCAAAGGACCCCAAACTTATTATATTGGGAATAGTGGGAGAAACAGATCTTACTAAATATGAAAAAACATTTCTGAGTGTGGCACTGAGGCTGGGGAAGAGACTAACAGCAAGCACCTGGGGCTCTGCGGACAGGATAAGCATTGACCGGTGGACCAATGAAATGAACAGGTGCGCCTCTCTGGAAAGGCAAATTTACACGGCAAGGGGATGCCCCCGGAAGTTCCTGAAAATATGCGGGAAGTGGGAGGAATAGGAACAGCGCCAGAAACTGGGGAGAGCCTGGACGCATTTTGAATGGCCTCACAGTGTATTGAACCAACCTTTCTCCCCCTTTGAGGGACTCACTACCAATTGCAATGTCATATGTTATGTTCCCGCTGTTAAGTCTACTATTGTGATTATGAATGTGTGCCTGTGCAGTTTTCTTGTTGGAAAAACCTAATAAAAAGAAGTTTAAAAAAAAAGAATGTTTTCACCACTTACATACATATAGCAGTACAAGTTTTTAGTTTTACAGGTACAAGTTTTAGTATCGTGCTGTATACCATGTTCAATTTCTTTACTTACTTCTGGGAAAATGGTATGCTGTTCATTGTTTAGTTGGGATTTTAGTACAGCAAACTCTTCTGCAGATTACTCATACTGACACATGGTGGTCTTTACTTCTGTCATGACAAATCCTACCTCATTTGCTATGAGTGGCTGTCCAAGTGGTTCTTGGCTTCCTGTTACAGAAGATTCACTGCTCTCAGAAGTGTCTACATTTAGTTGAGCTTGAAGGTCTTCTTCCTGTTGGCGTTCATTGTCCAATATTGTTTTGTACCGTGTATAGTTCATATATGTTATGCTACTTTCAGTTGCATTGAAAGCATCTTCATAGGAGGCATGGGTGCCTAATAACTATTCCTCTTTTCTCCATGGTTTGAAAAGTTGCAGTAGAGCCATGTAGTATAGTTCTTTATGTTGAGGAGTTTTCAATGACAATTTCATATGATTGATCAGGCTGTGTTTGGTAAGTTTCACCAGGCTGCCTTCACAACTTTCAAATCTGTATCTACCTTTTTTCTCATCTGGTTTAATGATTTTTTGTATGAGAAGTGTTGGCTATGTGATACAGTCCTGTTTGGGTAGTATCTGTCTAATAAGATGTTTTTGAAAATGTCCTGGCTGTTGGGATCGTTTTTGACTATTCTTTCTATGTACTCGTACAATTTCAGAAATCTTTTTCTGGATGCAGCAGGACCAAGGCTTAGCCACACTATGGGCCTCATCACGAGTTGGGCGGAAACCCTTAAAATCGGCAGTAACGCTATCAGCGCCGATTTTAAGGGTCCATTGGATCACAAGTCCAAATACCGCCGATGGCATTACAGCCGGCGCAAGTACAGCCGGCTGTACAAGCGTCAGCTGTAAAAGCGGCAGTAACCATTCGCTCTAAAACATTGCAATCACGAGTCCGGCGTAGGTGCAATTAGCGCCAGAAAAGCGGCGGACAATCCGCCAAAAATACCCCCACCAAAAAGCTGGAGGTAAAGAACACAGGCCACAGCAATAAGGGCCCAGGTGAAACCAATGCAAATCAGAGGCCTACAAAGGACCCACCCATGCACAACACACCCTCCCCAACACCATTCCACCAGTAGGAGCAGGGAGGAGACAGCAATAAGGGCCCAGGTGAAGCCAATGCAAATAAGAGGCCTACAAAGGACCTACCCATGCACAACACACCCTCCCCGACACCATTCCACCAGTAGGAGCAGGGAGGAGACAGCAATAAGGGCCCAGGTGAAACCAATGCAAATCAGAGGCCTACAAAGGACCCACCCATGCACAACACACCCTCCCCAACACCATTCCACCAGTAGGAGCAGGGAAGAGACAGCAATAAGGGCCCAGGTGAAACCAATGCAAATCAGAGGCCCACAAAGGACCCACTCATGCACAACACACACTTCCAAACACCATGCTGCCATTTGGAGCAGGGAGCCTTGATGTGGACTTCTACCTGCTGCGCTTGGAGCTACAGAGGCCAGCCAACCAGGCCAGGGCCCTTGGAGCGCAGGGGGTGGTGGGGATGAGGAGAGGGATGAGGAGAGCAGCACCAGCAAGGGGGCCAGCCATCCCCAGGGTCAGGCCAACACCCTGGGCCCTGACTGATGGCCAGTTGGTGACCGAATATCGGCTGGACAGGGCATCCATCACCCAGTTGCTGGACACAATCCAGGCTGATATCGCCAGCCGTATAGCCATCAGCACAGCAGTACCTTCGCTATTGAAGCTCGTGTCTGTGCTACAATTCCTTGGGACTGGCAGCTACCAACACACTGTTGCCATGATGCATGGCCATGGCCCAGTTCACATTCAGTGCCATGCTGAGACAGGTGCTGGACACTATTGATCCATATCAATGAGCACATTGCATTGCCAGCCACACAGGCACAAGTGAACCAGCTGAAGGGTCAATTCCATGCCATTGCCTAAGTTCCGAATGTAATAGCAGCCCTGGACTGCACACATGTACCACTAGTACCACCCCAGGCACATGAGGCAGCCTACAGAAACCGGAAACATTACCATTCCCTGAATGTGCAGATGACATGTGGTCCTGACCTCACCTTCAGCCACTGCTGTGCCCATTACCCAGGATCCACCCATGACCCCATGGTGCTGTGCAACAGTACCCTGCCAGCTTACATGGAAAAGCACCGAGGGCAAACACATGGCTGCTGGGTGAGTACAATTGTATACCATAATGCATGTTAATCCACAACTGATGGGGCTGGTCACACACAATGAAATCCCTAAATGTCAATAGGCAGCACCAGCAGTACATCATTTCCAATCAAGCACCTTGCACGAGAAACCTTGGACATGTCCAACACAGCAGAAGACACCCATTCAGGATGTAAAAGACATGTGGCAGCACAGTGACATATGGAAGGCCTACTACCACAAAGCCTCCTGTGTGAGTAGCACTATGGCATCCAACACTGACACAGTACAGACACTTCACCCTGCCCACCCAACAGTCATGCAAATGTAACACAAAAGTCTCCACATCCACAAATGCACCACACATAAGCAGACTGAGTAATGCCAATGTACATCCCACAAACCATGTTCCCTGAATGTCCAATGAAATGCCTGGAGAACAGTACACAATAATGACAACCAGCAAATCCAACAGCAGCAAAAGGGAATGGCATTGAGACATGAAGTAGCCACTTCTCGCATGCACAATTAGATTGAAGGGCCTCCTTCCCCAGTGACTAGTGAATGAGTACTATTACATACTGAAACAGAGGCGTACCAAGTTGTGAGTGCCTCATGGAATCAATGCTACTCGTAGCACAGCACACTCCTCAATGTAAGTGACCAAATGACAAGTATGGCAAAATGACACTGATGAGTGAGCCCTGTACACCCACTGAATTTACCTTGTCCCCAAACCTGCTTTCTCTCCCCTGCAAGTGATTCTGGATATCCCCAGTACACATGGCTCATGACCCCTGTGCGTCATCCACACACTGCAGCAGAGCGGGCATACATCATTGGCCATGTACGTACACAGATCTGCGTAGAGAGGGCATTTGGACTACTGAAGGCACGCTTCCGGTGCCTAGACCATACGGGGGGGGCATTGATATATGCACCCGAAAAAGTTGGAAAAATTGTACTGACATGTGCTATGCTGCACAACATCTGCTGTCGCAGGAATGTGCCACTGCCCCCTGATGCTCATGTGCAGCCACCTGAGGATGGGAGTGAGGGTGATGACGTGCCTGAAGGTGTTGCACATGCAGAAAGGGATGGGCTGAGGGAGGGGAGGTAGGCCAGACAGGGATTGATTGATGTTTTATTTGATACGGGTGAAGGCTACATTTAACACTTGTCACTTCAACATTAAAGAGCACTTTATCACAATCACTACTGTCCATGCTTTGTGATTTTTTAAACATGATTTATTCTCAGTTTAACAATCCCCCCTCCCACAAGTGAACACCCAGCACACAATCCCCCCTCCCCCCAGTGAACACCCAGCACACATTCCTCCCTCCCCCCAGTGAACTCCCCACAAAAGTGCAGGTAGGTGCATGTTTGTAATCAGGGCACCCACAACAATGCCATGTCCGACTAGGATGGTCGTGGGTGCTTTCCTTGTCCAGGCCCCTCTGGTGTGTGTGACCTCAGGTGGCACATAGGAGACAGATCAAGGGATCCCTCTGTGGCTGTAGTGGAGGTTGATGGGACTGAGCCGGTTGCTTGCATGTGCTGTCGGAGAAGGTTGTTCCCCTCCATTGTCTGTTCAGCAAGTGCTGATACTGCCTCGCATAACTCCCTCAACCTTTATCCAAACCCTGTCAGGGCTGCGGTGCATTGCTCCACCATTCTGGGTGTGCGCGCATTGTCACGCGCTATGTACTTGCATCCATGGCGTATGGATGCACTGATGGCCTTGATGTGCCGGCAGTGCACCTTGGCCATGGATTCAACTTTGGACTGTTTGGCCTCGATCACGTCCAGTCGGCACATCACTGCTGCCCCTGTGATGAAGGGTGGCCATGGTGTGGCAGGTGCCGGACTGCCGTTTGTGCGCTGTTGGGGGGGGTTGCATGGGTACATGTTGCCAGGTGGGATTGGACTGCCGGGCTCTGAGTGCCGGTCTTCAGGGCTGCCATATGATGGCATGTCTTTGTCTGGCTGTGGTGTGCGGACACGATGCACATACACATGTGGGGTTTGTGCTGGCTGTGTGTCTGGCCCTGGGGTCCCCTGTGGTGTCACCATCCCTTCAGCGTCACTGTTTCCAGGTGAATGCATACGTCCTGCCTGATGCGCACGTGGTGGTGTCACTCCCACGTCGGGCTTCGATCCACAGGTGGGTCCCTCTGCATCGGGGCTATGCCTGGTGGGTTGGGGCGAGCTGGCCGTGGACTCCCTGCGGGCATGTGTGTGCTGCAGAAGTCTGGTAGGGCTGCGTTGTGGTGAAGTGGGAGGTGGCCTGCGTCGGTTCCCTTCCGTGCGGCCCCTTTGTGGGGTGGTGGTGTTGGTGGAGGCTCGCTGCCTTGGGCGCCGTGATGGTGTGGCCTCCTCCCCATCATCTTCATCCCGTGGGGTTTGCCGTGTGCCTGTGGGGTACATAGGGTGTGGTTTGAGTTCAAGGCAACCTACATTAGTATCAAGCAGTTCATGCCATCAAGTGGGATTGAAGACAGTATCAATCATGCATTCAACTTGCATTTTGTTCATTCCCCATGTCGTGCTTGGTGTGGGTGTGGAGGTACACTGCATGGGAATGTTTGTGTGACAAGATTACATGCGGGTTGTGATGCACTGCACTCAGGGTCCTGGGGGTGTATTCTTGCACACTCTACGTAGCTGTCCCATGGCTATGGATGTCTGTCCCCTGCCCCTTCTATTGATGCACTACGGTTCAATGGATCAAGGGGTCACTTATGGGTGTCTGCAGTGCCTCACAGGCATTTCTTCACATTCATTCACTCAGGGTCTGCATGTGTGGTACTTTCAGTTGCATGCCTTTGGGGTGGAACTCACCTGCAGTCGGATCAATGCCAGTGCCTGCCTCCGCTCCACCAATTCCCTCGATGGTGCCGATGTCAATCAGGGCACTCATCTTCTCCTCACAAGGTGTGAGTTCGGGTGGGGGTGGTGGTGGCCCTCCTCCGGTGCCCCTGCTTGCACTCCTGTGCTGTGAGAGGATGCCGCGGACTCTCACACGCAGGTCATTCAGGCGCTTGCGACAATCCTCCCCATCCCGGGGCACGCGCCCCACTGCAGTGACCAATTGGCTGATGTTGCACCAAAACTGTGCTCTGCGCTGGCCACTGGTTTTGCGCTGCTACAGCTCTTCATGATGGATCTCAGCCTCCTCCACCAGTACAGCCAACTCCTGGTCGCTAAATTTGGGCTTTCTCACCCTGTCCTGGGCAGACTTGCCCCTAGTGCGCTCCTGTGACATGATTCGGTGTTCAATGGGGTGGATGGCTTCCAGGGGCTGTGATATCTCACGGATTGTGATTTCCAAGATGGCCGCCGCTTTGTTTCCCGTTCCAGCAGTGACGCGTTTCCCGCACGCTAATAGCGCACGCTATTAGCGCAATATGGCGGTAGCGCTCGGTGCGCCGGATTTACGGGTTCAACCCATTGTGCGCTATTTGCGCTACCGCCATGTCCCTGTGCGCGTGCACGAAAACTTGTGATCTGGCGGATTATCCGCCGGGGGGCTTGGCGTTACCGCTATTTACGTTCGACGGGAAAACCACTGCATTACCGCCAAACTCATGATGAGGCCCTATGTTTTCAGATTTTCCTATAAGATTGTGCCCGTTAAATAGTCTGCCGCTTCGTAGCTGCCACATTCTGTATGGGACAACATTTTTATGCCAAAGCTGTACAAGTTCTGTGCCAGTGTTGTTTCAGATAATGTGTCATCCCAGAGGTCTTTCAGCTCTGTTTTCTCTGCTGCAATGTACTGTACATCTATATTTGCATTCCATAGGAGGGCAATTATTGTATTGTAATCATTGCTTTGGTACTTTTTATGCAGTATGTGTTCTTAGGAGATTTACCTTTCACACTGTGTCGAACTGAAGACATGAAGCTGTTCACTTGCCCTGTTGCTGAAACTGGTCTACAGAAACCAACGCAGGATTTGGTGTAGTATTTGCCTTTGCTCTTGTACATGCGCAGACAATACTTGCCACACTTGTGTCTTTGAAACTGCAAAATGTGTGCATGTAGGTCACTATGTGTACTTTCTGAAGGGATTTTGTAAGTAACATATTTGCGAATGAACTGCAAAACAGTTGCATCACTGACCTCACCATATTTAGGAGCATTTTTAATCCACAAAAGCATGTGGATGTGTGGTACTCCTCTGGCTTGATATTCTTTTAGCCAAAAGAAGTATTCCACTTCTCCGAGGGGAGGTTGTGCTTTATTTCAAATGAAGTAGAGCATGGCAATGAAGCGATGATGGAAATACCTTGATACATTTACAGGATCCAGAGAGCACAGTTCTCCTGGTATTGTTAAGTCTACACCTGTTTTGTTTTGGTTTTCTATGCTTAGGAAAGTGGGCAAGTCTTCATACTCTGCACAACTTAAAGTGACAAACCATGTGGGTGGGCCATGGTTGCAGAACATACACGTACATCTGTGTGACGTCAGAACCAGTATTCTTTTGTACCACGCATGTTTGCCAAGAGATTTGTAATACTTGACTATAAAACTTCGTCCTTGTCTTGCACCTTTTGAAGTAGCTGTGTAGCAGACATGGTTTGAAAATGGGAACCGGTTTTCAATGTGTGTGCTACTCCATAACATTGCATTGCTAGCTCACTTTCAAAAAGGAGTTGAAATATGTATTCCACGTTTTGTCTAAATCTAGGGTCTTCACATACATTAGCAAAGAGCGGTATTCTGATGCTGTTATTTGTGTGTATCTTTCATCGTATCGCCCACCTTTTCCAGTAGGGAAGAGTGGAGGGAAGACTTGAGCTTCTACACTTTTTTCCCATATACTAATTGGCAATGCTTTGGCTTGCCCCATTTGATATGTTTCTAGTGCAGCGTCTACGGTGTCTTTGGAGTACCGTGGGTGAATTGTCTAGTGATATAAAATATTGCAGGCTGCAGTATTCCTGAATTACTTTGGTGATTGCTCGTATGTTTTCGTCAAAGTTTATTTCTCTGTAGTATTCATTGTTTTCTTGAAGGTACTACAAGGCTTTCCTAACTTTGTTTAAGTCCACTAGTTGCTGTCAAATTTTGTTATCTTTTGTAGGTGTACCATTTTACCATTTACCAGGATAATCAAAGATTGTTCTAATGGCCTTTGCACTTGTAGAGTGTCTACATTTTTGTTTAGATCTAAAGATAAATAAACTACTGTCCCACGAATGGCTCTTAGTAATTCGATGGGAGGCAATTTTGCAGTTTTTGGTTGAAGTTGTACTATTGCTTGAAATGGATGCACTGTTTGAATGATAATGCTGCTGGAATGTGTTTGGCAGTGGAAATAATTCCAAATTATTACTAATTACCCATGAAGGCATTTGGTTATTTTCTGGTTTTTCAGTGCAGTATGTGCACAGTATGGAGGTGTTAGTAATGTTGTATTTGTTTTCCGCTATATGGTACAGAGCTAGTTGAAACCATTGGGATTCCTCATTGTCTTCTATTTTTTGCATTATGTCCACTCTTTTGGTTCTCTTTCCATAGAAAGTTCTGCGACAACACACACATACTTTGTTTAGCACTCCAGCAGGTGTGCTTTTGAAGTTTCATATTTCTTTTTTGTATGTGTGACATACAATGTTGTCACTACTGTTATCTGAAAGTGTTGGAGTTTGCAAGTGCTCTTCAGTTCTGAAAAATTTCCTTTGGACGTGCTGTATTTCTTCGAGCAGGTCTTTGGCAGTACCGTGAAAGAGAATATTATTTTACTGTTGTAGTGTTGAAGCTGGATTTTTTGCATAGTAGAGTTTGTAAACGAGATTTCTTACAGTGGAATGGTGTGTTTCTAACATTTTGATATGGTGGAAGGTGCTTTTGCAAATAGGTCCAGAAATACAGGCTAAAGAATGTTCTCGTAGTCCTTTCTGTTTGTGCACTGGACAGGAGTCAATAGTTTGCAGTATTTTCATTTTGCCTTTGTTGTTGGCTTTCACATAGTGATTGAGGAACTGCTGCAAAGATTTGATAGAGTATTGGCATACATTACACATTGATGTGCAAGGCCATTTGTACTTGAGGCGTACTGGTTTGGTGGAATGGACAGTGGCATCCAAGTTTGATGGGGATATTTGTGAAAGCAGTGTTTCTGCTTCCATTATGGTATTGTGTACCTTTCCATACCATCGTCCACTGCTATGTGTGGCAATTTGGTTTGTTTGCTCTTGTTTGTATGATTCTTCATTGAAGTATGGCTCTGTGCTGGTGGTGTGACTCCACTCACCTGCACAGATGGTGCCAAAGGTATCTATGCTGACATTGTGTTGGTTTCGAAGTACTGACTGTAGCTTACCAATTAATTTTGTTAGTGATTTCATTCTGTTTAAAAGTAATATAAGCTATTTTCATTTCAGGACCATTGCACTGTCTACAAGAGCTTCCAGGATTAATTTTCTGCAGTAAATTTTAAGAGTTGAGCATGCTTTCTCACCTCTACTTAGAATGTTCTGAAGGGCTATGTGGTGGAACATTTTTTGTAAAATTCATTTTTTGCAATATTTCCTAGTGGTGACATTAACATTTGTACATGCTTTGTTAGCAGAAGTGGGCAATGCACTCTTTTTAGTGCATTTCTTTTCATTTCTACATTTTGACAGAGTAATTACAGTTTCCTTACTGGTAGGTGATTCCCTTGTCGTTAGTGACTGTTTTAGCTCTTCTGTTTGAACTTTCTGTACAAATTCTGCTAGGGGTGGATGGCTACTTTCTATGCTTTTATGTTGCACTGATCTATTTCTGCATTGTTGTCTACAGAATTGCTGTTTTGTAGGCATTCTGTAGTAGCAGTTGGACAAAAAAAGGGAAGTGTGGGTGTGCAGACTTTGAAATGTATATGTGTGCAATGTGCATGAGTGGTTGAATATGAGGGTATTTTATAAGTCGAGAGGCAGAACTCGTGAGTTCACTTCACAGGAGATTTTTGTCAAAATCAAACCATTGTATTTGAGTGTTGGACCAAGGATAGTCAGAGACAACCCCTATTTATTTTGGGTTCGGAGGTGTATTTATTGTTAAAAGCTCCGTTCCTAGGGTTTTTGAATACACAATCCCTCTTAGTGTTGGGATCAATGTGTGGCCTAGTTTGGGGGTCTCTCTGATCTGTATTTGGCTAATCAGGTTACATTAAAGCCGACCAGTTTCAGTGGTATTAGGATTATTAAAACCACTTTCTTCAGGGCAAGGGACCAACACTGATTAGTGTGTGGTCTAATTTCTTCTTCTTGTGATGATGAATCTCTAATATTCAAATAGGAGGTCGCCCTATATTGTGGGGTGTGGGAGGGAGACAAAAGAGGGGAGAGTGCCGTTAGGGACCTGTCCCGCAGTTTACATCGGAAAGAAAGTCGTGATGTCTGCATCTTACCCATCAAAGATGAAACAACTCCCATATGTCAGGGTCCTGGATTCGACCAGGTATTGTTATTTACAGTGTCCCGACTCCAAAGTGATCACGCATTCCTTGCGCACCTACAGAGAAAATATCATCTATAAGATTCAGGTGGGATATGGTGGGACTCACAGAGGATTACCAGGTTAACATCAACAAACAATGCAAACACAAAACATTAACAGGGTAATTCATACAATTTTGCACAAAAGTGGCACACACATTTGGCGCACAGTGTGCGCGTGCGAATGTCTGCACCAGCCGCGTGCGCTAAAATCGATTTCCACGCACAGCGTATTCATGGATTTTAGCCTCCAAAACCAGCCATGGCGCAGAGTTGCGCAGCGACCCTGCATCAATGCCAGTTACGCCCCCAAGAACGCCCCTAGCGCAAGGAAAAGCCATCAAAATCCCCAATCCAGCGCAAAGGGCTGCGCTAACCCTGGACCAGTTTACAGGGCTGCCAAATAGCAAACGCCAAGCAGGGAACTTGTATAACTGGTGTTCGCGTGAAGTTTCACACGCGAAAGGGCCTGTGCGAGTGGGATACGTGTATAACTGGGGTTCGCGTGAAGTTTCACACGCGATTGGAGCAGGGTACGTGTATTACAGGGTTTATGGGAAGTTTCACACGCGAAAGGGCCTGTGCCAGTGGGGTACGTGTACAACTGGGGTTCGCGGGAGGTTTCACCTGCGATTTCAGCAGGGTACGTGTATTACGGGGGGTTCATGGGAAGTCTCACACGCGATTGGATCCGGGTACGTGTATTTTGGGGGTGCGCGGGAAGTCTCGCACGCGAAAGGGCCTGTGCGAGTGGGGTACGTGTATAACTGGGGTTTGTGGGAAGTTTCACATGTGATTTCAGCAGGGTACTTCCATTACGGGGGTTCGCGGGCAGTCTCACACGCGATTGGATCCGGGAATGTGTATTTCGGGGGTGCGTGGGAAGTCTCACACACGAAAGAGCCTGTGCGAGTGGGGTACGTTTATAACTCGGGTTCGCGGGAGGTTTCACACGCGATTTCAGCAGGGTACGTGTATTTTGGGGGTGCGCGGGAAGTCTCGCACGCGAAAGGGCCTGTGCGAGTGGGGTACGTGTATAACTGGGGTTTGTGGGAAGTTTCACATGTGATTTCAGCAGGGTACTTCCATTACGGGGGTTCGAGGGAAGTCTCACACGCGATTGGATACGGGTACGTGTATTTTGGGGGTGCGTGGGAAGTTTCACACGTGAAAGATCCTGTGCGAGTGGGGTACGTGTATTCCTGGGGTTCGCGTGAAGTTTTACACACGAAAGGGCAACGCCTGTGCGCGATTTGTCACAGACGCGCTTACGCGCTAAGGGCCTTTGGTCCAATGAAATCGCATACGTGTGCTGACCCGCTTACGCGCTAAGGGCTTTTCATCGAATTACACGCTGACGTGCACATTTTTCACATGCCAAATCACTCCGTATCAAGCTGGCCTGCATACACACACGGAAGACCACGCTCCTGCCCGGAAGGCCATTTTCCTGCCCCCCAGAGCCCTGAGCACGCTCCCACCTGTCATCTGCTGCTGCCTGACTGTCTGCTGCCCACGTGCCCTGCTATTTGGTGCCTGCACATCAGCCATCTGCAGGGGACAAGTTGCTGTGTCCACCCCTGCTGGAACAGTAGACTCCGACTGGGATACCATCGCTCCACAACCCAGCCCCAGGACCCAGTTGCCCACCCACTCCTGCCTCTGGGGTTGCCATGTCGGGCACCTCTCCATCTGGCACCACTGGTAACCCCCAGCCAGAGAAGCAGAGGGCCACCAGCTTCACTGCCACCGAAGTTGGGGTCCTGGTGGAGCAAGTCCTGGGGCATTATGATGCCTTCTTCAGAACATCACGCGCCAACAAGGAAGGACGGGAGAGGATCTGGGACGATGCAGTGGTTGCCATCAATGCGGAGGGGGTGGCAACCCACGACATCAAGCACGTCAAGAAGCGATGGGAGGACTTCAGGTCCAGGACCCTCCACAAGGCCCGGCGCCTCGCGGAGGGGGGCCGGGCACGCATGAGTAACATCCAGATGAGGGTCCTGGAACACGTAGGCCCAGCACTCCACGCCCAGATCCTTCGGAGGCAACTCCACGCCCAGATCCTTCGGAGGCAGACCCGTCTGGAGTTGAGTGGTAAGTCGCCAAGCATTGCTGTGTGAGACAGGGCATGTTGGAGTGCGCTGGTAGTCTGATGCTTGCCTGTATGTGTGACATAGGCCATGTATGGATGTGTGTGTGCAGGGACATCATGGTCATGCATGTGAGACCAGTTATGTGTGAACCACATGGTTGGTGCATGTATTTTAATGCAACATGGGGAGCTCTATGCGGAATGCACACATGAAAGCATGGCTGTCTCTGTTCCTGGACATGAAGGGGGGGGTGAGGAATGGGTGCTGATGTCATGTACATGTATGGTGCACATGTGTGTGTGTGTGCCTGAGAAGTGTGTGTGTGACTTTGAAACGCCATGGATGCATGTGACTTTGAAGGCAACATCTTGGTTTACAGGGGCAATTCTACATGGATGTTGATGTTGATTGCAGGTGCCAGGACTGTTTCTGCATGTGTGTTGTGTGAATTCACCCATGTGTTGTGGAATGACAGGATGGAAGGGACATTTGACAGTGCCACTCATGTGTTGCTTCCTGTCTAGGGTATTTTGTACTGTACCCTGATGCTTGTGTTCTATGTCTCCCTCTACGCAGCATCAAGTGAAGAAGAGGGCGGAGATTGCGCTGCCAGCAGGCCCCCACTCATGTCCCACTCATGTCCCCCTGCACCCCCTCAGCAGTGCAGGGCACCTGCCAGCAGGCCCCCACTCATGTCCCCCTGCACCCCCACCTCCCAGCAGTGCAGGGCACCTGCCAGCAGACCCCCACTCTTGTCCCCCTGCACCACCCCCCAGCAGTGCAGGGTACCTGCCAGCAGGCCCCCACTCATGTCCCATTCATGTCCCCCCGCACCCCCAGCCCCAAGCAGTGCAGGGCACCTGCCAGCAGGCCCCCACTCATGTCCCCCTGCACCCCCACCCCCCAGCAGTGCAGGGCACCTGCCAGCAGGACCCCACTCTTGTCCCACTCATGTCCCTATACACCCCCACCCCCCAGCAGTGCAGGGCACCTGCCAGCAGGCCCCCACTCATGTCCCCCTGCACCCCCACCCCCCAAGCAGTGCAGGGCACCTGCCAGCAGGCCCCCACTCATGTCCCACTCATGTCCCCTGCACCCCGACGCCCCAGGAGTGAAATGCTGATCTCATGACACAAACCAAAAGTCAACTATGTACATCAACACATGTCCGTCTCACACACATACACTGGTTGCCATTGCTTATGTAAACCCACATTTTCACATGCATCAACCCAATGAGTGAATCCCACACATGGAACTAAAAAATGAAAATGTATTATGTACATGAAATCAAAAATGAAATGAAAGCATACCAAAATATGAAACATGAAATGAAAAGCATGTGAAAAAGATGATTGAATGAAAATGATAACCAAACCAAAGAAATTCGAAAGAGAAACAGTCCAAAGTCACCCTCCAGCAACGCAAATTCAAAGGAAACGTTAAAAAAAATCTCCATTGCTTCATGTTCATAATAAAAAAAAAAGAGAAATCAATCCATAGTCCAACTATTTACAATCCATTGTCCGGAAAAAATAAATCCATTGCTCCATGTCCATAATGCAAAAAAACCCAAAAATGAATACATGATGAAACTATATACAATCCATTGTCCAAGGTTGTAAAGGGTCCATGATCCTAACCAAACAAATGAAACCTACCTACCTAAAAATATATATACAAATTTGGGTGGCATTGTCCATTGACCACAAATAAAAGGAAAACGAAAAGGAAACCTAACTCTAAAAACTATTTACCAGGGCAGCGGGCTAGTCCGACAGCTTACTTTTGGATGTCCCGGGCCAGGGCATCATCGAACTCCTGCTCGATGTGCCGGAGGCGGTCCTCTTTCATGGCCCTGAGGGTTCGCAGGGACGATGACATCTGGACCTCCAGGTCCCTGCGAATTGCCTCAAGGCACTCGGCCCGCCTCAGAGCCCTACGCATGGAGTTCTCCGCCCTAACCATCGTGAGCCGTGCCTCTTCTGCCCGCTGCCGCTCCGCATCTATAGCATGGCCTAACCGCTGCCACACGGAAGACACTTCCAGTCCTGGGTCCTCATGCCCTCTGGACGATGCCTGCCCCTCTGATGTTGAAGGCCCAGAGCCATCATGGCTCCCACCTTGTTGCTGCTGCTGCTGTGCCTCTGCCTGTGCCCTGGCTCTTGCTGCCTGCATATCCTCCTCCAGCTGGGGTGCAGTTGTTGATGTGGCCACCCCTGCTGGACGTCCGACTCCCCACTGTGGCAGGGATGTGTCCTCCACCAGCCTGGCCGCAGGGTCAGAGGCAGCTCCACAGGGTACCCAGGTGATACATGGGTCGGAAGATGGCATGGAGGACGACTGGCGCATAGGGGGTTCAGGTGAGGAGGGGGTCGGAACAAAGTCCAGCAAACGCATGCCCCCCAGCCAAGCCACATGTCACCTTGCACTACTGATCACCAACTCATGTCCCCTTGCACCCCCACCCCCTAGCAGAGCAGGGCACCTGCCAGCAGGCCCCCACTCATGTCCCACTCATGTCCCCCTGTACCCACACCCCCCAGCAGTGCAGGGCACCTGCCAGCAGGCCCCCACTCATGTCCCACTCATGTCCCCCTGTACCCCCACCCCCCAGCAGTGCAGGGCACCTGCCAGCAGGCCCCCACTCATGTCCCCCTGCACCCCCACCTCCCAGCAGTGCAGGGCACCTGCCAGCAGGCCCCCACTCATGTCCCACTCATGCCCCCCTGCACCCCCACCCCCAGCAGTGCAGGGCACCTGCCAGCAGGCCCCCACTCATGTCCCATTCATGTCCCCCTGCACCCCCACCCCCCAGCAGTGCAGGGCACCTGCCAGCAGGCCCCCACTCATGTCCCCCTGCACCCCCACCCCCCAGCAGTGCAGGGCACCTGCCAGCAGGACCCCACTCTTGTCCCACTCATGTCCCCTTGAACCCCCACCCCCCAGCAGTGCAGGGCACCTGCCAGCAGGCCCCCACTCATGTCCCCCTGCACCCCCACCCCCCAGCAGTGCAGGGCACCTGCCAGCAGGCCCCCACTCATGTCCCACTCATGTCCCCCTGCACCCCCACCCCCCAGCAGTGCAGGGCACCTGCCAGCAGGCCCCCACTCATGTCCCACTCATGTCCCCTGCACCCCAACGCCCCAGCAGTGAAATGCTGATCTCATGACACAATCCAAAAGTCAACTATGTACATCAACACATGTCGGTCACACACATACACTGGTTGGCATTGCTTGTGTAAACCCACATTTTCACATGCATCAACCCAATAAGTGAATCCCACACATGGAACTAAAAAATGAAAATGTATTATGTACACGAAATCAAAAATGAAATGAAAGCATACCAAAATATGAAACATGAAATGAAAAGCATGTGAAAATGATGATTGAATGAAAATGATAACCAATCCAAAAAAAATTGAAAGAAAAACAGTCCAAAGTCACCCTCCAACAACGCAAATCCAAAGGAAACGTTAAAAAAAATCTCCATTGCTTCATGTTCATAATAAAAAAAAGAGAAATCAATCCATAGTCCAACTATTTACAATCCATTGTCCGGAAAAAATAAATCCATTGCTCCATGTCCATAATGCAAAAAACCCAAAAATGAATACATGATGAAACTATATACAATCCATTGTCCAAGGATGTAAAGGGTCCATGATCCCAACCAAACAAATGAAACCTACCTAAAAATATAAATATATACTAATTTGGGTGGCATTGTCCATTGACCACAAATAAAAGGAAAACGAAAAGGAAACCTAACTCTAAAAACTATTTACAAGGGCAGCGGGCTAGTCCGATGGCTCACTTTTGGTTGTCCCGGGCCAGGGCATCATCGAACTCCTGCTCGATGTCCTGGAAGCGGTCCTCTTCCATGGCCCTGAGGGTTCGCAGGGACGATGACATATGGACCTCCAGGTCCCTGCGAATTGCCTCGAGGCACTCGGCCCACCTCAGAGCCCTACGCATGGAGTTCTCCGCCCTGACCATCGTGAGCCGTGCCTCTTCTGCCCACTGCCGCTCCGCATCTATAGCATGGCCTAACCGCTGCCACATGGAAGACACTTCCAGTCCTGGGTCCTGCTGCCCTCTGGCCTATGCCTTCCCATCCGATGTTGAAGGCCCCGAGTCATCATGGCTCCCACCTTGTTGCTGCTGCTGCTGTGCCTCTGCCTGTGCCCTGGCTCTTGCTGCCTGCACATCCTCCTCCGGCTGGGGTGCAGTTGTTGATGTGGCCACCCCTGCTGGACGTCTGACTCCCCACTGTGGCAGGGATGTGTCCTCCACCAGCCTGGCCTCAGGGTCAGAGGCAGCTCCACAGGGTACCCAGGTGATATATGGGTGGGAAGATGGCATGGAAGATGACTGGCGCATAGGGGGTTCAGGTGAGGAGGGGGTCGGTACAAGGTCCAGCAAACGGAGGATTCCAGCCCTGGAGAGCTGTCCCAGTAGGTCTACGCGGTCAATGAGGCATTCAAGATAACGTGCAGTGTCCTCACGAAAACACTGCAGGTCACCTTGCATGCCGCGTTGACGCAACACCATCCCACTCAAGACAGGCTCAACCTGGTACCGGATAGCCACGTCCACAGGGACAGGAAGGCCAGTTGTTGTAAGCGGATCCCCTCCCTGAAAACGGGTCTGGACGTAGGCATCCCTGCTAGTGCGGGATGATGCAGTCACAGGATCGGGGACAGGATTACACTGAGGCACCTCCCTGGTGTCCTGTGCTGCCTCCTGTCCCTGCCCCTGCACTGCACCACTAGCACCAGTGGAATCCCCACCTCCAGACCCCGTGTCTGTCCCTTGCACGGCCTCCTACTCCGCCAAACCCCCCACCAACCTGGATGACTCTGTGCCATCTTCCTCCATCGGACCCTGTGGGGTCTCAGCTGCCCCTTCTGCTGCCGAGGAGTCCAACTCCGACCTCCGCCTCTTGGACCTTCCCTCGGCAGCTGCGGCCTGGGACGTGGCACTGGACTCCTCACTCCCCGACAAGATGACAACCTGGGAAGGGAGCCGGGCCTTGCGTCTACGGCTGGTGGGATGATCCCTGCCGCGGTGCTCCACAGCACCCTCTCCGCCCTCTTCTTCAGTTGACGCTGCAGACAGGGAAAGATAAAACACAGGCATCAGGGCACTGTACAATGGACTGATACACACATGACAGTTTCACATGAGTGGCATTGTTTAACTACAGACACAGCATCACACTCCACGACACTCATATCATTTTAACTCACACACATGAACATTTCAACAGCAACATTGCACCAGGCAACACCATCCATACACATACAACAGCATGAACAGCCAAAGGTGAGCCTGATTTCACATGAAACACAAGGAGTGCACTAGACATGCACACACACCACCACACTTACATGCATGTCTACATCTCCTCCAACTGTTGCAGTGATGAGATCGCCATACATGTCACATCTGCCATTCATCCTTCTACATATCAGTGTCACGTGCATCTATGTTGCATCACAGTTGCACACTTGTCAGATACACATACATGCACATGTACACAGTGCAGATACATGCATTATGAACCACCATCCATGCCACAACCATGCCAATGTACATACACAGAAATTCAAACATGTGTGCTCCCACACCTGCATTTGCCCAGCATGCTTACCAACACATACACCATCAATGTGTCTCACAACTGAGAGGACTCACATGTGGCAGCCTCATGCCCATGTTCATACACATCCCTACATGGCCCTACATAAACACATGTGCAACCTGCACACTACTGGCACACCACGACACGCACAGCGTACTATCAACATGCATGTACACTTACCGCTTGACTCCAGACAGGTCTGCCTCTCAAGGATCTGGACGTAGAGCACTGGGCATATGCGTTCCAGGACCCTCATTTGATGATTCGACAGCTGGCCCCGGCGCCCCTTGGCATCCGCTGCCTTAGCGAGGTGCCGGGCCTTGTTGAGGGTCCTGGACCTGAAATCCTCCCAGCGCTTCTTGATGTGATGTAAGTCGCGGACTGCCACCCCCTCTGCGTTGATGGCAGTCACGATGTCCATCCAGATCCTGGTCCATCCTTCATTGTTGGCGCGCAAACTTCCAAAGAGGGCATCATACTGCCCCAGAACTTGCTCCACCAGGACACCAACTTCGGTGGCAGTGAAGCTGGTGGCCCTCAGCCTCTCTGGCTGGGGGTTGCCAGTGCTGCCAGATTGTGTTGTGCCGGACATGGAAACCCCAGAGGCAGGAGTGGGTGGGCAACTGGGTCCTGGGGCTGGGCTCAGGAGCGATGGAATCCCATTCGGGAGTCTTCGGTTCCAGCAGGGGTGGTCAAAGCAACTACACCCATGGCTGACGTGCAGGCAGCAAATGGCAGGGCATGTGGGCAGCAGGCAGTTAGGCAGCAGCAGATGGCAGGTGGAAGTGTGCTCGGGGCTCTGGGGGCAGTAATTCGGCCTTCTGGGCAGGAGTGTGGTCTTCCGTGTGTTTTGGCATGGCCAGCTTGATACCGAGTGATTTGGCACGTGAAAAAATTGCACGTCAGTGTGTAATTCGAGGAAAGGGCCTTAGCGCGTAAGTGCGTCAGCACACGCACGTGATTCCATTGGACCAAAGGCCCTTAGCGCGTAAGCGCGTAAGTTACATTATGCGCACAGGCGTTTCCCTCATAGCACGTGATGACAGAGCACACGTGGAAAAACTGCACGTCTGAGTGTCATCGCGTGTAATTGGAGGAAAGCTTGCACCGTGTGTCGCGTTCCCCTTCAGAGGTCATTGTAGACTGCGTGTATTACGTGTACGCTTATTTTTGTGTTTCTGGGTGCCACAGCGTAGTGCAGGTTCATTTTTTCACGCATGTGGTCTACGAGGGGTTGCGTGCACGTTAATTTTTGATTTTGGGCTGCCTGTGCATTGCGTGACCCGTCATCTTCCCCCAGGGGTCACAGACAGCCTTGTTAGAGCACTAGGGTACGCATTCCATCTGGTATCCTACCCCTTTGACCCCCAATTGCCCAGGACAATAGTTTACTGCAGCTCCCATACGCACAACAACATCAGTGCAATGGTTGGGAGGCGACCAAGCGGTAAGGGAGGCAAAGGTGGCCGACCCTTAAAAGGTGGGCGTGGTGGGCACGGTAGGGGACATGGCCGGGATTTGCAGGGTACCCCTATACTCACATGTGTGAAGGAACAATCAGGGACACCCATGCCCCCCCCATGGTTGAGGGAAACGTGGCTGACACCATCCAAGCTCAGCCCCTGTTGGACCAGCCCATTGTGGCACCTGACCTGGCACAGGATGACTCCCTGGCTGACTTCCAAGTCAACAAGTCTAGGCCATGTGTGGCGGTGCAAGTTGTTGTCACCAAGCCACGGGAATCTGGGGCAGCTATGTCATCTGCTGCCCCAAGTATGCAGGGTGGGGAGGCTGTAGGGGCAGCTGCAACTCCATCCACCCCAGCTCTGACTCTCCCAGCCAGGACAGTGTCAGTCCCGGTCCTTCAAACTGACGTTCCCCCTGCCAACATTATCCTGCAACCAATGCCTGCATCAAGACCTATGGTCATTGTGCATTCCCACACTCCTACTACCCAGTCCACCGGTGATTCTGCCCCTACTGACCAGAGCAGCGTAAGCCACTCTGGCTCTGCTCCACCTTTAAAGAAGAGGAAGAAGGGTGCTCTGGCACGACAGGCTGGGACCCCAGAAACGGCTACACACTCCGGTACCTCAAGGAAGCCTTGCTTTAATGATCCAGAACTTGATGCACTTGTGGCCTATGTGTCGGCACATAGCCACAAAATGGTGGTGACTGCAGGGTGCAAGACCACACCTGGTCAATGTAAGGCACACTGGCAGACCATCGCCGACCGCATAAGTGCCCTTGGATTTGTGAGGCGCACAGCTGATGATTGCTACAAGCGGTGGAATGACCTGAAACGCAGAGCAAAGAGCAAGCTGGCCTCAAATCATGCTGCTACTCTGGTGACTGGCGTTGGGTCTCCACAAGAGGACAACAAACTCACTGAACATGAGTCTGTTGCTGGGGCCTTCATCACAGAGGAACAGATCCAAGGTGTGGGAGGACAACCTGATTATGATGCATTGTCCGGTGAGTGGCCATGCATGTGTGTGTAATGCATGTGTATGTTGTTTAGGTGACGGATTCTGATTGAGTGCCAGGTGAGGGTGTGTGTGCCTGAGTGGTATGGGTCACCCATGTGCTTCATCCAAAACATTCAGCGGCCTTGGATTTGGGTGTGACAGTATCCCTTCTGCCCACAGTAGTAATTTTGCGCAACATTACGGCAGTTGCCCTTGAAGTGGCATCTTGCAACAACATTGTTTGTATTTTTCAGTGTTCGTTCAGGCTGATTGTTTCAATTCTCCCACTTTTGCTACGCATTCCTCAGCCCTATTGTCACATTTGTGACATGCTTCTGTCATTGATGAACCCCACATTGGCCCACATGTGTTACCTTGTTAGGTGAATGATTTGACCATTCAGGCTGATTGAGTATTGGCCTGATCACAGAAATTTTTGGGGCCTGTTTGAATGTGGAACATGATAGTTGTTTCCTGTCATGTTGAAGTGCACAACCACTGATGTGTACATCGGCCTGCAATCACTGTATTTCTGTAGACTGGATGTCTTGCAGTGTGTGGCACATGCCTATTTTGTCACACTATGTAGCATTTTTCATCTCATCATGTCCATCTCACATGGATGGCTGACAGTATTCATTCACTGACATATGGATGTACTTGTGGAATGTACCATGGCTATGGTACATGCCATCTGTGTGATGGCATGTGTCATGTATGTGTATTGGACATGCCACACACAGGCTAATGTGTGATGGCAGTGCTACCCAGCATGCAGCAAATGTGTTGCTCTTCCATCTTGGTGTCATCAGTGTCTGCCTTTTGCCTCCCCTTCCAACTCAGTGACAGTGCATGCATGGGAGGGTAATAGTCATGTGGGACATGTGTAAATCATGTACTGGTTCCGTAGCTTGTCAGGCCTATTTGTGTGCTATGGTGCTAATGCCTGTTTCCATTTTTTGTCCTTCATGTTTTTGCAGGGGATGACACACTTGATGCTGTTGAGGTTGAGGAGATGGTGCAGACCCAGGAGGAATCTCAGGCAGGACCGGGCACCAGTGGGGGACGTGGTGTGGTGGTGGGTGATAACCCAATCTTGCTGCAGACCATTCTGTTGAGGGGTGCCTCTGGGTGCACCTCCCCAGACCTCTATTCAGGTGCTGATTCGGATGATGAGACCTATGTGCCGTCACAGGTAAGTGTTTCTGGCAGGGATTCTGTTCTGTCCAACCCACCTGCACCAGGGGTAGAACCCTCTATAGGGATGTCAGTGCTGGTAAGTCCGCCTTTGGTGGTTACGGATGCAGGGTCACACTCCACAACATCTGATCCTGTTCCTGGGCTAGCAGATCAGAGGGGGAATGCAGTCCTGCAGCCCCAGGCAGTGCCGGCACAGCAAGGCACAGATCGCCTTGCCCCAAACAGGTGTGGTGCCCGCCGACGCTGTGGCCATACGCCACCAGGCAATACCGCATGGGAACAATCCATGTACGGTATGGCAACCCAACAGGCAGCATCAGTTGAGATGATGGCTCAAGCAATGGAGAGGGTGGCCACTTCCATTTTCCACCCTGAAAGGCAGATGTAGCAACTACACCAGGCAACAGACTCCATTTGCCAATCACACAGGGAGGACATGTTGGCGTCCAACAGGGACAGACGGGCGGCACTGGAGACTCTATGCCAATGGATATCAATAGTGTCCCAGAGCCACAGGGAAGCCCTGAGGGTAGAACACCATCACCTCAGGGAGACTCTTGTTGCCCTTGGGGCTTCCACTAACTTGAGGACATAAGAGCAGCTGGAGCGGCTCACACGTTCGTTCTCAGCTGAGATGCAGGCAACTCGGGAGAAGATCGGGGCATCACATCAGGTGCTGCTGCATGGGGATCTCCGCACTATAATCCTCCAGAACGAGACCTTCCACACCGGCATGCTTGCTGCCATGAAGGACCATACCAGGGCTTTGCGTGGGCTGCCTCCCATAGCATCACCACCTCCTGTGGCAGCAGCAGAGGGTGATGAGAGAGCGACAGGAGCAGTTCTCCCACCACAATGGCATAGCCGTGTAGACGTGCAGGCCATGAGCCCATGGAGGTGTTTTTTTTTTTCCAACATCCACACAGGTGGCTGTTTGTGCGCACCCTGTCCTCGGACCTCCTGGGTGGCCTCCCCCCTCCTGGCCCCCACATGGCCATTTTTGTTTTTATTTTACAGTGTGTTGCCTTGTGTGGCTCCCGTGGGCATCCACTGTATTCCGGCTGGGCACATGCAGGCTTGTCCTGAGTTTGGGTCAGATGCTTGGGTTCGTGAGACACACACCCCTCCTGCTTCCCGTTTCCATGGGCTTGCAAAGGGTGTGCCCAAGTGACAGTGACTTACACAGTGACGCTGCGTGGGCAGTCTGTAGTCAATACTGTGTATACATTACTAGTGGATATTGTTTTTGTATTGTACACTGCATGGTGTATTGATATGTGCTTGTGCATTCATGTCTTCCTCCTAATTTGCAGGTTAATTCCTCATGTCTTCACAAGACCGTCTACTTTGGAGATGGAGTTCATGTTGTAAGCAGTGCACTTACACATTTGCGTGGCAGCAGCACTGTACAGTTGGAAGTGGTCGATGTGCTGGCATAATCAGGTTGTAAGACTACCACTACTTTAATACTTTAGTACTGTCATGTTCATGCTATGTTTGAGGTTGTGTAGCTGCATTGTATTGTTGGTAATTATTTTGTCATGTGTGTTGTTAGTTCTACATTACTGGGAGCATTTTGTGTGTGGGCAGTTTCCATTAGGGACACTGTACTTTGACATGTCTTGGGGATTGCTTTGTTTGCTCTCACATAGCATGACATGCCATGGTGTGTTGGGTGGCGGTGCTGGGGAGGGGTTGGGTGACATGGCACTGTTGCCATGTTGTATTTTGCAGGGGGTAATGAATTTAGCAGCATAGAAATGTGTATTTTGATGAGACAGCATTGGTGGTGTTTGTGTAGGTAGGGATGCACACAATGTAACACTTCCAGGTGACCTATCTTTGGCTGGTATGGTTCTGACAGTTGACTGTCCCTTATGTCATCATCATTGATTGTCAGATGGTATGTGCCAGGGCTGTGTGCACTCCACAGCGGGTGATTTTAGGTGAAGTAATTAGCCACCAGCTGCGTACGGGCTTCCTCACCCCGTGCGCTTTTCCCTTCCATGCGCAGCAGGCATGCATGTGGTTGGGGATGTGGGGGCACCACCATGTCCACGGGCAGGCCCCGTTGTGTTGCAACGTTGTGCAGGACACATGCTGTCACTATGATCCTGCACACTACTGGGGGAGCGTATAACAGCTACCCGCCAGAACGGTCAAGGGAGCGAAGGCGTGACTTGAGCACTCCGAATGTGCGCTCCACTATGCCCTTGGTTGCAATGTGGGCTGTGTTGTATCTTACCTCGGGTGGTGTGGTGCGGTTCCGAATTTGGCGTCATCATGTGGGTGCTCAGAGGGTAGGCACTGTCCCCTGGGGAGATGGTGATGGGTATCATTAGTGGGGTTGTGACATTGCTCTGCATCTGACATGCATGCATGTGCTGTGGCATTTATACTCACCGAGCAGCCATGTATCGCCATGCCGACCAACTTCTAGGTCCCGGTTTAGGGTTGACATTCTGTAAATGAAACTGTCGTGGGTGGACCCTGGATAGTTGGCATATACTGAGGTGATGATTCCCTTGGTATCACATACTACCTGCACGTTGATGGAATGCCAGTGCTTGCGGTTTCTGTAGATGTGCTCAGATGCCCGGGGGGGGCGTAGAGCCACATGGGTGCAATCAATGGCACCTAGCACTTTGGGGATTGTGCCACCCCATAAAAATCCTGGACGGCAGCCTGCCTTTCTGCAGGTGTTCTGGGCAGGTATATGTGCCTGCGGACTGATGGGCGTGCAGTCATGATAGCCAAGACCTGGTGTAGGCATCGTGATGTGTGGCCTGTGACACCCCCCCCCACTATAGCAGTTACCACTGAAATGATCCAGTGGCCAAGAAGTGCAGTACATTGAGGACCTTATGCAGGGGGCTGAGTGCTTGGGAGCACAGGGTGGGTGATGTGATGTCATCCTCCCACTCACTGACCAGGTCGAGTATTATGTGAGGTGGAAACCTGTACCTCCCATACACCTGGTCATCAGGCATCCCAAAAAGGCTGGTTCTGGGTGTAAACATTCTGGGCCTGACTATCCTCCTCCTCCTGCGGTATCCCATGACCACTGCTGCTAGGAACGGTATATTCATCCTGGCGTCTGAGCTGGTTTGTTGTTTGCGTGCACTTTTATGCTGCGCGGGTCCACGTACGCCTGCTTTCGGCTGGCGTACGTGTTTCGGGATTAGCGCGTCTTTTTTGGCACACGCATTAGCCCCGTTCGATTCCATGAATACGTGTTTTGAACGTGCATGTGGGCGTTCCGTGCATTTGCCTCCTGTACTTCCCCCGTGACGCCCACATTTTCATGAGTTGTTCCCCATTCCGTGTGTCACGCCCCCTGTTCCTCCTACTTTTGTTGTGTGCGCCGCGCTATGTGTGATTTCGCTGTGCGGGTAGCGCACACTGGTTGGAGACATGTGCGCCAGCGTGTGCCATGCAGAATTTTGGCACACATCCTGGGATTTCTACACGCACGGACTTCCATGAATCGCTGTGCGCAAGTTTTGCTGTGATTTTCGCACGGGCACTGCGATTCGCACGTTTTCGCACTCTTGCGCCGAAAATTTCAGCGCACATTAATTCCATGAATCGGCCTGTAAATCTAGCTCTATCATTAAACAGGTCAACTCATAAAGAGTTTGGCCTGAGGTCCGCATCGGCCCAGTTGGGTGGCCCCACCCTGTCAACCAACAACTTGCTGTGTCGGTATTTGTTTCTGAAGAACCTCTGTGGTGCAGGAGGTCTAACACGAAATGTTCCTAAGGCGATCATTTGCATAGAAATAGAGTGCATCTACAGGAGGTGAGGTTGAAGTGTGGGTGGGTCTCACGGGGTACGTGTGTGTGGCCTGAGGTCTGGCGCAGAGTGTAAAAATAACCTAGAGGGCCGGACTGGGAAGGAGGCTACACGCGTATACTAAAGCATAGCATGCATTATCCTCAAGTGAAAATTTGAGCGGCTCCAAACATGAGAAGGCTCGAAAGCAACGCGAAAGAACCGCTATAGCATTAGATATTGCTTATCTCCCAGTGAATAAGAGGTAACTCCTCGAGATTCAACCCAAAGCCGACGTCAGTTCACAAAAATGGCATCTCGGGTATAATTTTGTATCCTTAGGCACATTGTCACATGCCGGCCGTGATGGCAGGAGACATAGTAAACACTCAAGAGGCGCCCATGTTAGTGTGGTGTATCAATATGATGTTATGGGACCAGCAAGCCTGTCTGTGATGAAAGAGAGGAGCCGTTTCTCCAGAAGCAGGGGGGATGAAGAAAGAAAGAAGGAGGAGGAATCTACTGGCAATGAGGAGATGCCCAGGGAAACAAGTACTTACAAAGTAAATTCCTTTGAGTGAATGCCCAGAAACATTACAAACTTCGGGCTTCGATCTGTTGAAGATGAAAGTAATAATAACAACAACACTTAAAGAGACTTCGGTGCCGGCCTAGTACTTTAGGATTAGTTGTTGAACAACACCTTTAGTGCTAAGGGGGGATGTTACAGTATGCAAACTTGGACACTGAAGGTGATAAAGTCTCCAGCCTAAGTCCGTTTTAAGATCCAAAAGTGGACGGACAGAATGTTTTGTTGCAACTAACTACACCTCCATTTTTACATCTAATGCTATTTCTGAAATGATGCACCAACTGCTTTGATTAACACTTTCTTTGATTTTGTGCAGTACTTGATTAGATTTACACACATTGAGACTTTATCACCTTCAGTGTTCAAGTTTGCATACTGATCCGCTAATAGCGCCGGATCACGAGTTCGGCGGTAATGTTAATCCCCATTCCCCATTGAGCCCATTCGGGAATGCCCTATTCCCCATTGGGCTCTATGGGGAATTTTCGCGCTCTTACCTCCGGCGGATTTCCCACCGGCGGTGATAGCACGAATTTTCGGTGGATTTCCCTCCAGCTCAGAGCTGTGGCGAAATTCGCCCAAGTCCTGATTTGGCAGACCCTTAAATCCGGCTGTAATAGCGCTACCGCCGGATTTAAGGATTACCGCCAAAGTCGTGATCAGGCCCAATGTGTGAAATCTTGAAGGATAAAGTAAACAGGAACCCAGCACTGTGGATCAATTCCAAAAAAAGAAGCAATATTTGAATAGATTTGACTCAAATCAAATTGTGATACGACGATAGGTAAGATTTGAGTTTCAGATCCCCCAAATAGGTTCTAAATTTGTGGATACCTGAATATGAGGGTAGGCATATAATTGGAAGTGTGCCACTGGGTTAAGGGCTCTAACTTTCAGTTGGGAGCACTACATTACTATCTGGTGGTTTGTATTATGGTGGCGTAATGACAATATACAGTGCAGAACTGTAGAGGAGACATGAGTAAGAATGAAGCACACACCGGTGGGTTGACACACTTGTGCAGCTTATAATGCAAGAACACTGCACTCTCTTAAGAAGACGTAAAATACTACGATGGTACTCTACTTACTTTGTTGGTTGTTGAGAGTATGTTTTTTCTCGGTTGTATTTTGAAATTCACACGCCAGTGGTTTCAGGATAGAGGTGGGTACAGGAACTGTATAAGAGGATCGTAAGAACATACCTTTGTTAATGGCACAGTGATTGCATTTGGAGAAAACATTCTTTGAAAGTGTAAGAGGTAGTGTGTGTGTAGAAATGGATGGCTTACTATTTGAATGGGGACATGGGAAGATAAGCATGTTGTGGAAAGGGGGTAAGTGGGTTATTTGTAAGTGTACTATATGAGGTGCTCTTTAGTAAGTGTCTGTATAGGTGTAGGACAATTTAGTTTGAAAATGGATTACTTCTCATTGTAGAAGGATGAGAAAAAGGTTCAGGAAGATGAACAGATTGCAAATGAGAATGTTTTCTTGTGTACTTTTAGTTTTCTGTATATATATATATATATATATATATATATGTGTTGAAAAAAGAGGAGAGGGGCGCACTCCAGTTCCCTGCACAGTAAACCTTCTCAGCCACAGGTGTTCTCCTCCGACCGGTTTCTGTGCCAATACACGTCATCAGGGAGGCTGTCTTAACTTGCAGCTCACAGCAAGTGCAGGTGTTAACACTTAGTGAGGATTCTGCTGCAAGGACTTCTGGTAGCTGTAGTCATCAGGTTTGCAAGGAACAGACTCACACCCAATCCCACAGTGGGGAAAGGGGGGGAGTAGCCTACAGTGAGGCACTCCAAAGTTGGGCATAAATTACCCCGGTGCAGCACCCTATTAGATTTCTGAAGATTCCACCCTTCAGAAAACTTACAAATGTGTTGAAAAAAGAGGAGAGGGGCGCACTCCAGTTCCCTGCACAGTAAACCTTCTCAGCCACAGGTGTTCTCCTCCGACCGGTTTCTGTGCCAATACACGTCATCAGGGAGGCTGTCTTAACTTGCAGCTCACAGCAAGTGCAGGTGTTAACACTTAGTGAGGATTCTGCTGCAAGGACTTCTGGTAGCTGTAGTCATCAGGTTTGCAAGGAACAGACTCACACCCAATCCCACAGTGGGGAAAGGGGGGGAGTAGCCTACAGTGAGGCACTCCAAAGTTGGGCATAAATTACCCCGGTGCAGCACCCTATTAGATTTCTGAAGATTCCACCCTTCAGAAAACTTACAAATGTGTTGAAAAAAGAGGAGAGGGGCGCACTCCAGTTCCCTGCACAGTAAACCTTCTCAGCCACAGGTGTTCTCCTCCGACCGGTTTCTGTGCCAATACACGTCATCAGGGAGGCTGTCTTAACTTGCAGCTCACAGCAAGTGCAGGTGTTAACACTTAGTGAGGATTCTGCTGCAAGGACTTCTGGTAGCTGTAGTCATCAGGTTTGCAAGGAACAGACTCACACCCAATCCCACAGTGGGGAAAGGGGGGGAGTAGCCTACAGTGAGGCACTCCAAAGTTGGGCATAAATTACCCCGGTGCAGCACCCTATTAGATTTCTGAAGATTCCACCCTTCAGAAAACTTACAAATGTGTTGAAAAAAGAGGAGAGGGGCGCACTCCAGTTCCCTGCACAGTAAACCTTCTCAGCCACAGGTGTTCTCCTCCGACCGGTTTCTGTGCCAATACACGTCATCAGGGAGGCTGTCTTAACTTGCAGCTCACAGCAAGTGCAGGTGTTAACACTTAGTGAGGATTCTGCTGCAAGGACTTCTGGTAGCTGTAGTCATCAGGTTTGCAAGGAACAGACTCACACCCAATCCCACAGTGGGGAAAGGGGGGGAGTAGCCTACAGTGAGGCACTCCAAAGTTGGGCATAAATTACCCCGGTGCAGCACCCTATTAGATTTCTGAAGATTCCACCCTTCAGAAAACTTACAAATGTGTTGAAAAAAGAGGAGAGGGGCGCACTCCAGTTCCCTGCACAGTAAACCTTCTCAGCCACAGGTGTTCTCCTCCGACCGGTTTCTGTGCCAATACACGTCATCAGGGAGGCTGTCTTAACTTGCAGCTCACAGCAAGTGCAGGTGTTAACACTTAGTGAGGATTCTGCTGCAAGGACTTCTGGTAGCTGTAGTCATCAGGTTTGCAAGGAACAGACTCACACCCAATCCCACAGTGGGGAAAGGGGGGGAGTAGCCTACAGTGAGGCACTCCAAAGTTGGGCATAAATTACCCCGGTGCAGCACCCTATTAGATTTCTGAAGATTCCACCCTTCAGAAAACTTACAAATGTGTTGAAAAAAGAGGAGAGGGGCGCACTCCAGTTCCCTGCACAGTAAACCTTCTCAGCCACAGGTGTTCTCCTCCGACCGGTTTCTGTGCCAATACACGTCATCAGGGAGGCTGTCTTAACTTGCAGCTCACAGCAAGTGCAGGTGTTAACACTTAGTGAGGATTCTGCTGCAAGGACTTCTGGTAGCTGTAGTCATCAGGTTTGCAAGGAACAGACTCACACCCAATCCCACAGTGGGGAAAGGGGGGGAGTAGCCTACAGTGAGGCACTCCAAAGTTGGGCATAAATTACCCCGGTGCAGCACCCTATTAGATTTCTGAAGATTCCACCCTTCAGAAAACTTACAAATGTGTTGAAAAAAGAGGAGAGGGGCGCACTCCAGTTCCCTGCACAGTAAACCTTCTCAGCCACAGGTGTTCTCCTCCGACCGGTTTCTGTGCCAATACACGTCATCAGGGAGGCTGTCTTAACTTGCAGCTCACAGCAAGTGCAGGTGTTAACACTTAGTGAGGATTCTGCTGCAAGGACTTCTGGTAGCTGTAGTCATCAGGTTTGCAAGGAACAGACTCACACCCAATCCCACAGTGGGGAAAGGGGGGGAGTAGCCTACAGTGAGGCACTCCAAAGTTGGGCATAAATTACCCCGGTGCAGCACCCTATTAGATTTCTGAAGATTCCACCCTTCAGAAAACTTACAAATGTGTTGAAAAAAGAGGAGAGGGGCGCACTCCAGTTCCCTGCACAGTAAACCTTCTCAGCCACAGGTGTTCTCCTCCGACCGGTTTCTGTGCCAATACACGTCATCAGGGAGGCTGTCTTAACTTGCAGCTCACAGCAAGTGCAGGTGTTAACACTTAGTGAGGATTCTGCTGCAAGGACTTCTGGTAGCTGTAGTCATCAGGTTTGCAAGGAACAGACTCACACCTTTCTACATGAGCGCAGCTATTGTTTCAGTTGTTTTATTTAGTTATGCACATTTATGAATGGTACTGTTCTCGAAGCAGACATCTTTTTTTTTTAAAGTTATATTGCAATCTGTGACGTGTGCTGTTGTTATGCATGCAATGTATGCACATGGATTAGCTTGGTAGGATATATTTGCGGATCCTTTTCTGTGAGATTTTTATGATTTTGGTAGGTGTGTTAATGGAGGAGAAGGTCGTAAAAATGAAAGAAAAAAAGAGGAGATTGTTTGCATTTTACAATGGCGGAAATGGGTAAATGCCAACTTTACCAGCGCATACCACTGTAGGTGGCATTTGATGGTCGGTGATGGGCGAAATTACAGTATGCTTTTTCAGTATGTGTTAGGCAGAAACCTGTGCAGTTCCCTCTTGGACCACTGCAAAAAGTTTAAGTCTACAGGAGTTAGCAGTAAACCCAATTGGTAGCAGTCCGCACCACACAGATTTACCTGGTAGCTGTGGCTGAGCAGTCAGACCTCTCTCAAGATGAGTTAGGCAGTATTTGGAGTATACAAAATAGGGCAATTTACACAGTAGAACAAGCAGACACAGAACAGAGCTTGGGTGTAAAGATATATAATTATTTATTTAAGAACACATTTATGAAAAACACACTAGCACTATTACGGCAAACAACTTCAATCACAATTACTATAAGTATATCAATCCCCTAACAATATTTCGACAAGTTTAGGTTCAACGGCACCAATTATTTGCAGACAGAGGTGAATGCTTTAACCTAGATGGCACTCTAATATTTGTTAGAACGGGAGAGAAAAAGGCAGGGTATGAAACCAACTCGGTACCAACACTTTTACGAAGCAAATGCAAGACAAGCAAGGCAGGGTCTACTGTAGATCACAAAGTTCAGAGGCCAGGCCCACTGGGAGAGAGGCAAGGCGGTATGTCCCAAAAAAGTATCACAGTGGAAATGCACTTCGAGTCTTTGTAGCAAATTGTCACAGAAACGTTGGACCAGTTTAGAACAAAAAGTTAAGAAGGTCTGGAGGCGACCCAATGGAAAGGTAAGGATTTAAGACACCTCACGCTAACCGTCACAAGGGAAGCCAGGTGGACATGGTACCTTGAAAGTGAAGAGACAGCTCCGGCAGGGGCAGTTGTTCCTGGCGGTGGATGCAAGTCGGGACTTTGCCAGAAGAAGAGATGCTCTCGTCGTCGAGGAAAGCGAAGATTGTTGCACCACCAGGGAAGAGACCAGCCGCGGAGTGCTCCGTCACAAGGCACCACCTTTTGGTCGCGGTACAGTGGTTAGTGGCTATCCGGTTGCTGGGGTGCACAGCACGGGCAATTCGACCACTACGTCCTGGAAGCGAAGAAAAAGCAAGGGACCGGTTGTTCCCACCAGTCAAGGGAAGAAGACTCTCCAGCAGGGAGATCTCCTCTGTCGTTGGGAAGTGGTGAGTCGGTTCAGCAGTGCTCCACCGGAGGTGTCGTCGTTGCAGGTCAGCTCAGCTTTACCCTCGTCGGATTCTTAGGTCCTGTGGCAACGTCTGAAGTCCCAGTCCCAAAAGCCCTGCTTTTATGCAGAAAACCCCCATTCATTCAGCCTAGCTGTCAATCAAACACGCTAAGTGGTGAGCGGGGCGGCTCACCACTTGGGCCAATCACACCAGAGTGCGACTTGAGTTGGCAAGGCAACTCAGTCCAGGGTGCCTAAACCCCCTCCCACACCCTCTGTGGTACCCAGACAGAATGGCACCACTCTGGAGGGCTACTGTGTAGAAGCCCGCCAAAAAGTGGAACAAAGGGCTCAACCTTTGGTCCCGAGTTACAGAGGCGAACACATACGCCATTTTAAAAACCGAGTTCTGGCAGAAAATACCAACCGGTGGATTTATTTAAGATAAATAAACCGGCGGTATGTTAGAGACTAACGTGAAAAAGTATTAGCCTCCAACAATTGGAAGAATCCCATAGGAATATATTCGGGGTCGAATATAAAAAGTAGTTTCCACTGCCACCAGCCAAAACTCGACGAGGGGGGACGGGTCAGTGCCCCCTCGAATAACAGACCCAGGGGTAATCGAAGTACCCCTACCAGTACGTCCACAATAGGATGGTTTGTACTGGTTCTGTTAGTAAATTTAGGTCTAGTAAAGCCAATGGTGACTTTACATGCCCGGGGAGACAGTAGTCAGCCCCTGGGTATGGAGTCTATGGTGGGGGTCACCTAGGACACCCCAGTGTTACGGCACAGAGGGTGCGGTGTAACACACATAGCAAAACACATGAGGCCCTATGGAGTAAAAGACCCCATAGCCCATAGAACACATTGACATTCAAAGAAATCAATAACAATCATGTCCAAGCGTGGGAGAAAAAAAGTCTCACTCTTGGCAGGATGAAAAAAACAAACTCCAGAAATCCAGCAAAGTTGCTGGGGGACTCACTAGGTTAGGAAATTCAGCCTAAAAAGAGAATTCTCCCTAACACTCCCCCCCCCCCCCCCGACTAAGGGACAGGAGGATTTAATCCACTCCTGGATGAATCTCATACCTCTAGTCGATGACATACATCCTAGAGAGATCATCAGCATTTTGGTGGTGACACCCTGACCTGTGCTCAATGGTGAAATCAAACCCTTGCAGGCAGATTGACCATCTCAGTAGTATTGGGTTTTCCCCTTTCATTTGCATTAACCATCTCAAGGGTTGGTGGTCAGTCTGAATGACAAAAGTAGAACCATACAAGTATGGCCTAAACCTCTTCAGAGCCCACACGATAGCCAAGCATTCTCTTTCGATTGTTGCCCATCTTGTTTCAGGATCCTTCAGCTTACGGCTGATGAAGCAAACGGGGTGCTCCCTACCTTTCCCATCCAGTTGACTGAGTACTGCACCTATTCCTACATTTGAAGCATCTGTCTGCACAATGAGTGTTTGGTGGTAATCAGGAGCTCTGAGTACTGGGGCTTGGCAAAGAGCCTTTTTCAGGTTTTCAAAGGCCTGATTGCACTCCTCGTTCCATCTAACCTTTTTAGGGAATTTTGGAGAGGAGATGACATTCAGAGGAGAAGCTATGGTCCCATAGTTCTCAATGAAATTCCTATAATACCCGGTGAGACCTAAGAAGGCTCTCAACTGGGTCTGAGTAGTGGGTGTTGTCCAATTTTGCACAGCTTCAATCTTACTGAGCAAAGGCCTTATTTTTCCACCTCCTACCTCATGTCCAAGATAGACTATCTTACTCTGTCCAATTTGGCATTTACTCGCCTTTATGGTCAGATTGGCTCGTCCAAGAGCCTGCAAAACATCTCTTAGGTGGGTTACATGTTCTTCCCAGGAATTGCTGAACACTGCTATGTCATCCAAGTATGCCATGCAGAAGTCCTCCATCCCATTCAGAACCTGGTTTACCATACGTTGAAATGTAGCAGGTGCATTTTTCAATCCAAAAGGCATTACCTTAAACTGGTATAAGCCAACTGGGGTAGAAAATGCAGTTTTATCCTTGGCATGGTCTGTCAGGGCTATTTGCCAATAGCCTGACGTCAAGTCAAATGTGCTGAGGAACCTGGCTGAACCAAGTCTATCCACCAACTCATCTGTTGTTGGCAAAGGGTGGGCATCAGTGTTGGTGACTGCATTAAGAGCTCTATAGTCCACACAGAATCTAAGTTCTTTAGATCCGGCCTTTGGTACTAACATAACTGGGCTAGACCATGGACTAGTAGAGGGCTCTATTACCCCGAGATCAAGCATCTTGCTGTTAGGGGGAAACCTGTGCAGTTCCCTCTGGGACCACTGCAAAAGTTTTAGGACTACAGGTGTTTGGCAGTAAACCCATTTGGTAGCCGTCTGTACCACACAGATTCACTTGGTAGCTGTGGCTGAGCAGTCAGACTTCCCTCAAGAAGAGTTAGGCAGTATGTGGAGTATACAACATAGGGCAATTCTATACCGTAAGACAAGCAAACTCGCAACAAGGCTTCAGTGTAAAGATATAAAAGTATTTATTTATAACGACACATCTATAGAAAACACTCTGGCACTATTACGGCAAACACTTCAATTACAATTACTCTACGAAGAAAAAGATCAATCCCCCTAACAATAGTTCGACAAGTCTAGGTTTACCAGCATCACTTATTTGCAGACAGAGGTGTATGCTTCAATCTAGATGGCACTCTAGTATTTGTTAGGACGGGAGAGAAAAATAAGCAGGTTACGAAATCAACACGGTTCCAATACTTTACGGACAAATGCAAGCCAAGAAGGCAAGAACCACGGTAGATCATAAAGTTCAGAGGCCAGGCCCAATCGGAGAGAGGCAAGGCGATATGTCCCAAAAAGTATCTTAGTGGAAATGCGTTTGAATCTTTGAAGCAAATTGTTATCGGCAGATTGGACCAGTTCAGAACAACACGCTAGAGAAAGCTTGGAGGCGACCCTATGGAGAGGCGAGGATTAAGACACCTCACTCTATCCGGCAACAAGGGAAGCCAGGCGGACACAGTACCTTGATTGTGGAGAGACAGTTCCGGCGGGGGCAGTTGTTCCTGGTGGTGGATGCACATCCGGTCTTTGCCAAGAGAAGAGATGATCTCGTCGTCGAAGGAAAGTTGAAGATCGTTGCACCACCAGGGAAGAGACCAGCCGTGGAGTGCTCTGTCACAAGGCACCACCTTTTGGTCACGGTACAGGGGTAGTGGCTATCCGGTTGCCGAGGTGCTCTGCACGGGCAATTCGACCACTGCGTCCTGAGGCGAAGAAAAAGCAAAGGGGACTGGTTGTTCCCACCAGTCAGGGGAAGAGACTCTCCGGCAGGGAGATCTCCTCTGTCGTCGGGAAGTGGTGAGTCGGTTCAGCAGGGCTCCACCGGAGGTGTCGTCGTTGCAGGTCGGCTCAGCTTTACCCTCGTCGGATTCTTAGGTCCTTTGGCGACTTCTGAAGATCCAGTCCCAAAAGCCCTGCTTTTATGCAGAAAACCCCCATTCATTCAGCCTAGCTGTCACTCAAAACACGCTAAGTGGTGAGCGGGGAGGCTCACCACTTGGGCCAATCACACCAGAGTGCGACCGGAGTTGGCAAGGCAACTCGGTCCAGGGTGCCTAAACCCCCTCTGACACCCCTGTGGTAACCCAGACAGAATGGCACCACTTTGGAGGGTCTCTGTACAGAAGCCCGCCAAAAGTGGAACAAAGGGCTCAACCTTTGGTTTAGGAGTCACAGAGACGAACACAAACGCCATTTTAAAAAGCCGAGTTCTGGCAGAAAATACCATCCGATAGACTTATTTAAGATAAGTAGACCAGAGGTATGTTAGAGATCAACGAGAAACAGTATCAATCTCCAACAATGGGAAGAATCCCATAGGGTTATATTCGGGGTCGAACATAACAAGTAGTTTCCACTGCCACCAGCCAAAACTCGACGAGGGGGGACGGGACAGTGCCCCCTCGAATAACAGACTTAGGAGTAATCGAATTACCCCTACTAGTACGTCCACAATAGGATGGTTTGTACTAGTTCTGTTAGTAAATTTAGGTCTAGTAAAGCCAATGGTGACTTTACATGCCCGGGGAGACAGTAGTCAGTCCCCGGGTATGGAGTCTATGATGGAGGTCCGCTAGGACGCCCCTGTGGTACGGCACGGAGGGTGCGGTGTAACACACATAGCAAAACATATGAGACCCTATGGAGTAAAAGACCCCATAGCCCATAGAGCACATTGACATTCAAAGGAATTACACACATTCATGTCCAAGAGTGGGAGAAAAAGAGTCTCATTCTTGGCAGGATGGAAAAAAACAAACTCCAGAAATCCAGCAAAGCTGCTGGGGGACTCACTAGGTTAGGAAATTCAGCCTAAACAGAGAATTCTCCCTAGCACTTGCTGACCTCACCTTTGATGTGGGTTCGTACATTTTCTGACATTCTGTATCCTCTGCTTTTGACTGGCAGACAGTCACCAGTGAGTATGTCATGCTGGCCCCAAGGGGTCAAGCCTCGTGAAAGTGAGAACAGAGAGGCAAACTGATTCAACATAGATTTGCACTCTTCTTGTTATTCAGGTGTCAGATTTGAAGAGAGATTTACTCCTTCAATCTTTTCATCTAAAGGTAAGCCTCTGAGGAGATCAGGAAGAGTTTCACTCTCTTCTTCTTCCTCCGATGATGCTAGAAGCAACGCTCCTACATCAGGTCTCGAGACATACGCTTTGAGTCTGTTGGTGTGAAAGACTGTCGGAGCCTCCTTGGGATTGCCCAAGTCCACCAGATAGTTGACCTCTCCGAGTTTACCCACAACTCTGAAGGGTCCCATACATTTGTCTTGCAAGGCCCTCTGCCTTGTTGGGATCATAACGAGAACTAGCTGGTCTTGAGTGAACTCAACCATGTTAGCCTTTTGATCATGCCAGTGCTTGACCAAAGCTTGTCCAGCTTTCAAGTTATCGCTTACTTCTGCCATCATGTGCGACATACTCCTCCGGAGACCTATCACGTAGTCAGTCACTCTGACTGGCTTGGGGGAAGGAACACTCTCCAACCCCTCCTTAATCAAGGCCAATGGACTTCTGACAGGATGACCATAGAGAAGCTCAAAGGGAGAATAACCTACTCCGTCCTGAGGGACTTCTCTATAAGCAAAAAGAAGGCATGGCAGTAGAAGATCCCACTTTCGTTTAAGGGGTTCCTCTAAAGCACCTATCATGCTCTTCATGGTTCAGTTGAACCTTTCTACCAATCCATTGGTTTGTGGGTGGTAAGTTGTTGAGAACTTGTAAGTAACTCCACAGGTTTTCCACATGGCTTTCATGTGGTGGGACATAAAGTTTGACCCCCTGTCAGAGATTACTTCCTTAGGAAACCCAACCCTGGTAAAAATACCAAGGAAGGCCTTAGCCACGGCCGGAGCCGTAACAGTCCTCATAGGAATTGCCTCAAGATACCTAGTAGCATGGTCTACTACAACAAGTATAAACCTGTTGCCTGAGGAGGTTGGAGGATCAAGGAGACCAACAATGTCAATCCCTACTCTCTCAAATGGGACTCCCACAACTGGGAGAGGCACTAAAGGTGCCACATTCTTGGAGCCAAACTTACCAGAGGTCTGGCCGGTGTGGCAGCTCCTGCAGTGTTTTTCTACTTCGGCCCCCATCTTTGGCCAATAAAAGTAGAGAGAGAGCCTTTCCTTAGTCTTCTTGAAACTCAAGTGACCAGCCAAAGGAATCTCGTGGGCTAACTGCAAGAACTGTTGTCTGTTCTCTTGGGGTGCTACAAGTCGTTTGTAGTCTCCAGGTTCAGACTCGGTCGGTTCACTGTAGAAGAGGTCATCTTCTCAGTGCAACCTGTATTTCCTAGGCTCTTGCCCTTCAGCCTGAGCTTCTGCCTGGTGGCGAAGACCTTCCAGAGTTGGACATTCTCTCTGTCCCTTACTGAAGTCCGCCCTGTTGGGCCCACCTTCTGTCAGTAAAGACTTCAGCTCAGGATGGTCAACAGGATCCAGATCTCCAATGAGTTCCTGGCCTTCCATTAGCTCTTCCTCCGAGTCTAATTTTACCACACAGGGTTGTACCACCCTCTCAGCCTCAGCTGGAGGGGGAGTTACGGGTGTAACTTTGGACATCCGCGTGGAAGTACTTGTTGGCTGCACTGGAATGCTGGCTACTGGTTTCGGTATTGAATTTTTAGGTTTCCCTTTCGCTTCTGATTTCTTGGAGACTGCAGCTGACAATTCCAGTGGAGCAGGAGTGATATCTTTCTTCATCATCTCCTGGGGAGTACCTCTCATGGTTCTCTGCCTTGCAGGTCTGGTTAGCTCCTGTAACCATTTACTAGGAGGTCTGGGGGTATGAGATACAACTCTGAGAGTTTTCAAATCGTTACCCAGCAGAACTCGTCCTGGTACCTCACTCTGCATGCTGACAGGTATCTTCACAGTCATGTCATTACACTGGATGAGAACTAGTAATTGGGGAAGCATCTGCACAGGCCCTCCAGCTAACTTGGTGAGGCATCTGGGTGCCTTAGCAACATCCTCAGCCTGAAAAAAAGATTTATCCACCACAGCTATGCTGGCCCCAGTGTCCCTAATGGCAGGAGTCTCCTGACCATTCACCTGGACACTGTCCTTATAATACTCTTTAGTATTATCTGGGATAGAATTATATACATCTAAATTCTGTTGTTCCCACAAACCCAGAGACACTAAAGAAACACTGGCCGATACTCCAATAGGTTCATCAGCCAGCAATACAAAGTTTCCACTTGCCATTTGGACTTCCTCCTCTGGAGCGAAGGCTAAGGAGACAAGCTGGACCCCTGAAGGTTTACCCTTGCATCTGGGATCCCCTTTCACATGGTCAGTAGAGCCACAAACAAAGCATTTACCGAATGCTTTCTGGAATGGTGGCTTGTTCTGGCCTCCCTCTGGTTTGGCACCAGACGGTACACTATTCTGCTGCGGTTTTCCTTGTGGCTTACCCTTATGGTTTTGTTTGGGGCCCTGTTTGGAATTTGAGTTATTAGAATTCTCTTTTGAGTCTTTTTTAGGCTGTTTTCCCTCATCCTTTTTCTGAGTTGCCCCAGAATCCTTATGAGTAGCCCTGTTGGCAACCCACAAGTCAGCAGCCTTAGCTAGCTTCCTGGAATCCAATTCCCTCGAATCAGCCAAGTGCTGTCTGAGCTCAGGAGAACAGGCATCATAAATAGACTCCAACATAAAAAGATTCTTCATATCCTCATAAGTGTTCACCTTGTAACCCTTAATCCATCCCTCTAAGTTTTTCAACCCTTCACTCACCCAGGTAGCCCAAGGGGTACCATCATGCTTTTTGAGGGTTCTAAACCTCTTAAGATACTGGGAAGGGGTCTTCCCGAATCTAGCTATCAAAGCTAGTTTCACACTTTCGTACTCTTTCCTATCCTCCTCTCCCAACTCCATTACCACATCAGTTGCAACAGGGGGGAGCCTAGAGAACAGCCAGGTAAGTAACTCATTACCTGTGATGTTCTGGAGCCCATGATTGTACTCAAACAAACTCAGCCAATCCAACACATCCAACTTTGGTTCATACATACCAATTAATTCCTTAGGCATCCAGGGTCTTTTGGGACTGGACCTTCTAGAGGAGCCAGAGACAGAAGTAGTTTCGACAGACAACTTTTTTCTTTCTAACTCATGCTTGAGCTCCATTTCTCTGAGCCTAAGAATTTGTTGCATTTCTTGGGGTTTTTGTTCAGTTTGAGCAGTAATCCTTCTGAATTCCAAGTCTATTTTCATTTTTTCTAGTTCAAGAACTTGAGGACTTAGTGTGGGACCTGCTATAGGCCCAGTAGGTACAGCTGGTAAGGCAGACAGAGGAGCAGGGGAGACAGTTTCATTAGCCTCTCCTTCCTCTTCAGCCTCGTCATCACTATCATCAGAACTTTGATTTAGATCAACACCATTACTGTTATCTACCTTTGCTGGAGAAGTTGGTTCCTCTGAACCAGTACCCAGACTTTGGTTTTCCAGCAATCTCGCTATCAGTTCTACTTTCTTGCCCCTTACAGACAGATTCTCTTCTCTACAGAGAGCTCTCAAACTCTCAGTATTTTCGCCTGACAAGGACTCTTGACTGTAAATTTCCATAGTAGACATGTTTTTTGAAAGTTGCTTTTTAGTGTTAAGCTTTGTGGTTAGTTATCCTAAAGTGTCGAAAAGCACTCTAAACTGTGTACTTGATACAAATCCCACCCCTGCCACCAGTGTTAGGCAGAAACCTGTGCAGTTCCCTCTGGGAGCACTGCAAAAAGTTTAAGTCTAGAGGAGTTAGCAGTAAACCCAATTGGTAGCAGTCCGCACCACCCAGATTTACCTGGTAGCTGTGGCTGAGCAGTCAGACTTCTCTCAAGATGAGTTAGGCAGTATTTGGAGTATACAAAATAGGACAATTTACACAGTAGAACAAGTAGACACGGAACAGAGCTTGGGTGTAAAGATATGTAATTATTTATTTAAGAACACATCTATGAAAAACACACTAGCACTATTACAGCAAACAACTTCAATCACAATTACTATAAGTATATCAATCCCCTAACAATATTTCGACAATTCTACGTTCAACGGCACCACTTATTTGCAGACAGAGGTGAATGCTTTAACCTAGATGGAACTCTAATATTTGTTAGAACGGGAGAGAAAAAGGCAGGGTATGAAACCAACTCGGTACCAACACTTTTACGAAGCAAATGTAAGACAAGCAAGGCAGGGTCTACTGTAGATCACAAAGTTCAGAGGCCAGGCCCACTCGGAGAGAGGCAAGGCGGTATGTCCCAAAAAAGTATCACAGTGGAAATGCACTTCGAGTCTTTGTAGCAAATTGTCACAGAAAGGTTGGACCAGTTTAGAACAAAAAGTTAAGAAGGTCTGGAGGTGACCCAATGGAAAGGTAAGGATTTAAGACACCTCAGGCTAACCGTCACAAGGGAAGCCAGGCGGACACGGTACCTTGAAAGTGAAGAGACAGCTCCGGCGGAGGCAGTTGTTCCTTGTGGTGGATGCAAGTCAGGACTTTGCCAGAAGAAGAGATGCTCTCGTCGTCGAGGAAAGCGAAGATCGTTGCACCACCAGGGAAGAGACCAGCCGCGGAGTGCTCCGTCACAAGGCACCACCTTTTGGTTGCGGTACAGTGGTTAGTGGCTATCCGGTTGCCGGGGTGCTCAGCACGGGCAATTTGACCACTACGTCCTGGAAGCGAAGAAAAAGCAAGGGACCGGTTGTTCCCACCAGTCAAGGGAAGAAGACTCTCCAGCAGGGAGATCTCCTCTGTCGTTGGGAAGTGGTTAGTCGGTTCAGCAGGGCTCCACCGCAGGTGTCGTCGTTGCAGGTCGGCTCAGCTTTACCCTCGTTGGATTCTTAGGTCCTGTGGCGACGTCTGAAGTCCCAGTCCCAAAAGCCCTGCTTTTATGCAGAAAACCCCCATTCATTCAGCCTAGCTGTCAATCAAACACGCTAAGTGGTGAGCGGGGCGGCTCACCACTTGGGCCAATCACACCAGAGTGTGACTTGAGTTGGCAAGGCAACTCAGTCCAGGGTGCCTAACCCCCCCACACCCCCTGTGGTACCCAGACATAATGGCACCACTCTGGAGGGCTTCTGTGTAGAAGCCCGCCAAAAAGTGGAACAAAGGGCTCAACCTTTGGTTCGGAGTTACAGAGGCGAACACATACGCCATTTTAAAAACCGAGTTCTGGCAGAAAATACCAACCGGTGGATTTATTTAAGATAAATAAACCAGCGGTATGTTAGAGACTAACGTGAAAAAGTATTAGCCTCCAACAATGGGAAGAAGCCCATAGGAATATATTCGGGGTCGAATATAAAAAGTAGTTTCCACTGCCACCAGCCAAAACTCGACGAGGGGGGACGGGACAGTGCCTCCTCGAATAACAGACCCAGGGGTAATCGAAGTACCCCTACCAGTACGTCCACAATAGGATGATTTGTACTGGTTCTGTTAGTAAATTTAGGTCTAGTAAAGCCAATGGTGACTTTACATGCCCGGGGAGACAGTAGTCAGCCCCAGGGTATGGAGTCTATGGTGGGGGTCACCTAGGACACCCCAGTGTTACGGCACGGAGGGTGCGGTGTAACACACATAGCAAAACACATGAGGCCCTATGGAGTAAAAGACCCCATAGCCCATAGAACACATTGACATTCAAAGAAATCAACCACATTCATGTCCAAGAGTGGGAGGAAAAAAGTTTCACTCTTGGCAGGAAGAAAAAAACAAACTCCAGAAATCCAGCAAAGCTGCTGGGGGACTCACTAGGTTAGGAAATTCAGCCTAAAAAGAGAATTCTCCCTAACATGGAGGTTTAATGCCAGGTACCCTGTTGCGAGACACTCATAACACAGTTGCAAATGTATTGCATAAACACTATTGATACCTTCAGGTTGTGGTGATGGGTGGTGATGTAGATGAATGTGGATGCAGAAATCGTAGATAGCGTTACAGTACGTTGCAGTGGAGGTGCTCCTCATTCACAGGACACTTGCACTCTGATTGTTTAATGGTTAGTATGGAGTCTTGCACAGAGATGATACTGCTAAATGCAGAGGTCTTGGCTGTGATTGGTGGATGTGTGTGATTGTTTAACAGTACCCAATGAGGGAGTGCTGGAAAAAGAGTACTAGAAAGGGAAGAAAGACTGCCTCTGCTTTACTGTGACGTGGCCCTCGTGGTAGTGGGGGAAGGGCGCATGCCACATGCTGTCCTTCTTACCATGCTTGGTATGGAAATGGCACTGCAGATTAAGCCCTCAGTTGTTGAGGGTGTCGTTAACAGGAAGGGGTGGTGACATTCATCGCTATTTCCCATGATCATGGTAAAGATGCAGAGAGTGAAATTACTCATCATCTGTGATGCGTTTGTGGGTGACCTGTACAAATCTGCCCAGGGTAGCCGCGTTGATGAACATTTTGGTGTGGAAGGAGTGCACGCTTTGTGGCTCTACCCAGTTTGCAAGCTGTGCTTGTAGAGTGCAGAGATGTTGCCACTTAGAGTATGTTGACATAGTAGTTCTGCATTGTGGAGCACTGCATGTGGCATTTCGCACTGCTGCAAGTTTGCTCGGTGACCTGAAGGAGGTGCTGAAAGCAGTTATGCGCCTTTTTCCCACTGCAAGGTTGCTTTTCTCATGCATACCGCAACACCAGTGTGGAACAATCTGGACGTACTTTCTTCCGAGGTAGAGAAGGAAAAGTGTCTTTTGAATGGTGGCTTGTCTGCTTTTCAGTTCGACACAGTGATATTCTTTTGTGCCCATCAGAACCTTAGTTCTTTTAATGTGAGATTTTTTGGTGGAGCTCATTTCTTTTTTTTCACCCATTGAAAATGCTATTGTGTTCCAGAATCTACAAACTATTTTGAAGACGTTTGTGTAACAATGTAAGAAGGTGAAAAAGAGAACAATGCTCAAGAAATAGAAAATAACTTGTTTTGTAGCACTTTTACAAAAAACACACAAAAAAATGACTTTTCAGAGCCACCAATAAAGAGGGGATCCACTATCCAGCTTCATATGTGTTCCTGCACCCGTGCTCAAAGGACAATGGGGGTCATTACAACCCTGGCGTTAGGGGGTTAATGGGGCCGGTAGAGCTGCCAGCCCCATTAACCCCCTACCGACTCATTACGAGGTCCTTAGCGGGTCCCGCGAGCGGTCCAGCATGCTAAGAATGGGCCCATCATTAATGGGCCCGTTGTTAGCATGCTCCCCATTCCCATTGAGCCATATGGGGGCTCGAATGGGGATGCACAGGGTCTGGGTTCCCTTAATGGGGAAATACCGGGCCCTCCAAGATTGGAATGACCCAGTATTTCCCCATTCAGGGAACCTGGTACCCGGTATGTGGATAGCCATGCCGCAAATAGCGGCATGGCTGCCTCCATACTCGGAATGACCCCCAATATGTCACAGAACACCACAGCATTTGGAGGTGCACACGTTCCATATGTGGGTCTGTTCACGGTTGGTTGACATGGAAATGGGACTGGGCAGGCATGGGGATTGGTCAATAAGGTTTCCTGCGTGTGGCGTGTAAGATCAGATTGTGCCAGAAGGTGTGTTTGCAAATAGAAGAGCACATGGATATTGTTATGGCTGTGCCGTGCAGTTGGCAGAGTGTATGGCTGTTGGGCGACTCTTGGATACATTGCATAAAAGTGTACGCAAAATGCTCTGGAGTGGCTGCACACCTTGGGTTGCGTAATGTGGATGTCCACTGGTACGAAGTCTGTGGGATGCAGTGGCTGCATGTGGTTCCTCTTTGTGCTAGTTTGGTGACACAGAATCATCTACACACTATTACTATTCATTGTGGTGGGAATAGTTTAGGACGTGTCACCAGCATCTCACTACAGTTTTCGATGAAGGAGACACTTAGGCAAGTCATGGAAATGTTTCCAAAGTTGCAAGTAATTTTTTTCATATTACCCAGCGACAGCTGTGGTTGCGTTCTTCCAAATTTGGCCCACAAATGGCGAAAGCGAGACGCAATGTGAACAAGGCTGTTTGTACCTTTTTGCACGACGTTGGTATATTCTCATTATACAATGAAAACATTATTTTTCGTAGTACCAACATTTTTCAATCAGATGGAGTCCATCTTACTGATGCTGGCAACCAGCTATTTCTGCATAACATCCAAAAAACAGTGCAGCACTTCTTAGAAGTACACCAAATATTTCCCCATTAGTTGTTCACCTCTTTAAACCTTCCACCCACAAACAGCACAAAAAGACTCTTTTAAGAGCCACCACTTACTTTTGGGAATACGTGCAATCTTTGTGACAGAGTCAGACTTTGCATTTTTTGTCATGCTGCCTGCAGAGCTTATACCGTGCGCGTTGACATGCATCGTTTAATTGGCATTCTATTTTTGAACTCTGAAATGTGGCTCTGAAAATAGCCTTTTTTTCTTCCCTTTTTCATTGTTTTAGCAATTATCCTGTTCTTCCAACACACAATACAGAAGGAAAAAAAGGGAAGGGAGGTTAAGGAATGGGCACCAACCGCAAGGGATAAGAAAGGGCAAGTGGGGACAGGAAGATGTTGGGTGACCATTACTTAGGTAGGAGGCACTCCTTCTCATGCTCTTGGAACGAAGCCTCGAAAGCACTTCGGAGTTGCTCTCCTCTGCACAGCACCACGTCGCAGTACATGCACAATACAGTGACCTTTGAAAGGTACGGGTCTGCTGCATTGCCTATGGCCTTCTAGGCTGATATAGGGATCCGCTGCCACACTGGAGTGTCCCTAGTGGTGACAGGGGCAGATGCAGAGAATGTTGTAGAGGAAATTAACCTACTGCCTTGTTGGAAGGGGACAACCCTCTGAACTGCTGCCTGTGGTGATGACGTAGCTGTACAGGCTAAGTTTTCAGTGACTGAGTACTGTATTGCACTACGTGCATCTCACCTGGTTTGCATGAGATTTGGGGACATCTCTTACTGTGGTAAATAGTTTCCACACCCATGACTCACGCTGGCTGTGGGCAATGGGAAATTCCTCTACTTTATCCTTGTTCTCCTGTTGATCTCTATCTACATTACTACACCTGTTACCTTGTCCAGGCCCTTCGGAAGGAGGTGATGGTGGTGGTGAGGGCAAGGGTGTGGGTACTGATGAGTTGGAGGCAGTAGGAGCAGCCATGGTTGCTAGTAGTTGCAACGGTAATATAGCACAGCAGAATTGCTCACAAAGCAATTTGAGCACGAAGCAATGTGCACCACTGGTCTGCTCCGGAAAGCCAAATGCAGAGAACTGGACCTCTGGGGTGGGCATTTTATAGGGCTGCTGTGCAGCACTGCAACCAGACAGCAGCCCTAAATATTTCCCAAACAAAATTAGATGTACATGGGCAGAGTGTAGGATCTCTGTATGGGTGCACTGTCATACTAACACTGCAAACATTGCAAAAAATAGTACTTTTCCGATGGGAAGGGGCTTGGATCGTGTCCGCCAAATAAGGGCCCACGCGCATGGTTGTACTCCCATGGTGCCTTTGCAAATGTTCTCTATAGGGATGGCTGTCCGCAGGATGGGTATTGGGCGGTATACTTGTGCGTTTGGGTATAGATGTTCTACGGATACCATTGGGATCCCCAGACTTATTCACAGTGCTACACATGTGCGTCAAACATTTTGGAACAAGCTGGGTGCTTGTAGGGTATAGCAGGTGGGATGTTGAGGTGCACAGGATGTGGGTGGCCGCCTTGAACTACTAAAAGTAAGTCACATGTTTCTTTGGATATATTGCAGAGGGGCGGTATTACCAGGACACAGAGGAAGATATATGCATGCGTGTAGTTGTGCAACGGACACACCCACAGCTAATCACAGTTGGTTCACAAGATGCGGACATGTGGCCCGTAGTGGTGTCCTACCAAAGCCTTCATTGTGATTGCAGATAGGCTGGCCAGGTGTGTTGTCCGTAGGACACCTCCATTTTACTTACTTGTGTTCATCCCCACCAGTAGTGTGCCCAGTAGAGTCATATTAGGACTTTTAAAACAAAGGAAAACCACATGTACACTCAGCAACAATTTACATATGAACCTTTATTTCCACACATTCATAGACACTATTAGGAAAGGGAAGGGGTAGCAGAAACAAATTCATATATAGGGGAATTGGGGATTTGCACAAGTTGGTTCTGAGGGGAGGAAGGGATTGAGGTCTCATTGAAACGTCTCTCATGACACGGACCATGCAGGGATGGCGGACTGGGAAATGGAGAAGGGGTACACATGCAGGTCGGACAGCGGTTTTTTATTTTCTCCATAATATGTCCTTGTACGAAATCTTTCAAGACAGCAAAATTGTTCACCAATTCTTCAATTTTGGCATTCCAGCCTGTCCAGTTTGCTATTTACGGTGTTTTCTTCATTTCGTGTGCTTGTATGCTGTTGTGGAAGAGGTGCTTAATGTACTGCATTCCTTTCATTCTCTGTATGTTCTGTGAAAGACAAACAAATATGTTTGGTATACATGAAGCAATATATTGTAATTGTTGTACTTTTCGCACTGTGGTGCCGACCAATGGGGCTACTATCATCACTCATTTCATCATGGGGAAAGTTGTTTTCCAGCCATTCTAGGCTGCTTGCCATTGCAGTAATTGTTTTACCGTTCACACTGCGGTGGCCACCAATGGGGTGACTATCGTCGCTCATTTCATCATGCAGGAAATTCTCTTTCAGCCATTCTAGGGTGCTTGTCATTGCTGCGTACAAACACAAATAAAACAATATGCTTTTCTTCTATTTTACACTGCACAAAGTGTGCAATTATAACACAAACATTGGTATACATACCACGGTGCAGTGACGTTCTGCTCTCAGTACTTTGCAGTCCTAACTCTGACACTTCGGTCTTCTTTCCTATGTAAAGCAGCAGTGCGGTAAACTTGCAGACAGTGGATGTTACTTCTCTTGTTGGTGCATTCCATTATGCTGCATACCGTATGCCTTTGCTTTGTTTCTTTTAAAAGCACACAATTTGCAGACCTACTGTATTTTCCCTTCAAATTGTCGTACATGGTGCTCTTTGTATATGTTCTTTGTCTTTGGTGCATGGTACCACTATGTAAGCGCATCCCTGCGTTTCTCGGCACATTGGATGCCACCCGATGTTCGCGAACAGACGCATAATCCACAACCACTGTGCGCATTAAAATGGAGCTAGCGGGTTAAGTATGCTCTGCAGTACATCCATACAAACAAAGAGTATCCTGGTAAAAACTTCTGAAATTCAGTGAATTAAATGTTGTTAAAGGGACTTTATGGATACGTTGTGCTACTTAAAACCTACCAAATTCAGTGCAAAAACTTTGCTAAAGGGACATTATAGTTACTTTGCAGTAACAACAACTTATCAATATTATGCTTTCAAGTAAAACCGAAAAACCGCAGAAATGTGCAAGTTATGGTAAAATAAGCAACCATAACTCACACTGAACTGGATTTCCCAGCCCTTTAAGATGAGTAGCAATAATTTGGAGATGGATGGGGATGCAGATTTTATTTATACATCAATATTCAAGACGACTCAGGTAGTTTGGCAAAAGGGAGTCCGTTTTAATATCAAGGGTCTAAAACAGGGAGTACAACGAACATCAGCATTCGCTCGATCCTCTTACTCAACTTATTTTAGTAGAAACTGAGGTTATATAATATAAAATCGTCATCAATGACGTGTTAACCTGCATCATTACCTACGTGGGAAACTACAAAACCTATAAAGAAAAGTCATAGGCTCTAAGTGAATATCTAAGCATAAGTTCCATATCACTATATAAATGTGAAGGCGAGTAAAGGGATACTAAACATCAGGTCGGTCAACTGAGCCCTCCCCTCAAAATGGCCACTATGAATGTCACTAAATACACAACATTCCATTGGCTACACAAACTATAGGACCCTTAATTAAACGGTCCTCTACAATTGGTTGGCTTCTAACCTCTGTTAGTACTTTTCCACCTAGGTCTAGCAGCATGCAGACTCAACGTCCAGGTGCTGGTGGGCTTGTTTTAACACTAGCTTCCTACCAATTAATATATCAATCCATCATCACCTCAATGGTCCAGTGTCAATTAGTGCTTTGAAGTTTGGCCTTGAGTTGGTACTGTGCTCTGAGAATTTTTAAGGAGTGCAGGCACAACCTGCCCTCGAGTGTAGTTGTGACCACCTTGATCATCCAACCTCCTCCTTCCAAGTGACTGAACAACATGAAATCGAGCCTTTTTGTGTATTTAATATTATTTTGTAATGGTCCTCTGACTGGTTTTGTTTTGCTCAAGCCGTCTGAAAAGAGTCTCTGTTCTTTCACACTATCCGTATCCAATGTCAGCCAATTCCTGTATGATAAGACATTGATAAGACCTTGGCTTTTTGGCTCATTCAACTCCTTCCGCTGAGATTTCATTTGTAATTTGATTGCTTTTAACTGAAACATCCATCTTTTAGTTGTCCATATGCATATATATGGGCACTTGCCACAATCTATTTACTATAAAGCGTGAAGCTAGCTTTCAAGATTACTTTGCTGCTTGCATTTCTGTTGCATCTGTACATGTTTAAACTAGCTTAATATTTTCATCTATTGCTGTGGCATAAGCTTTTTCACCTTGATCCCACGTTATCACTTATCCTTGATACTTTCTTGATGCCTTATAGAATATTTGCATTCTCTGGCCTCTGCATCTCTTCTGTGTGTGTCATCTCTCTCTGTTTGACGTCACCATTCATATATGCCCTTCATCTGCTCTGCTTCTTCAGGAATCTCATTTAAATGGCCATCATATTGTCTTGCATGCAGCTACCTTGCCTCCCAGATCTTCTTAGGTATAGATACTTTTATTGGCACTGTACAGAGTCCACACTCTGCTCTTTGCTGGTTCAATTGTTCCGCATACATCACATACTTTGGTTCCCACTCTATAGGTAATAGAGGTGGGACAGTTGGAGGGTGGGTACTTGGCTCCTCCTCTACACTCACCCCTCTGGGTGATTCATCAACCACTTTCTCATCCCCCTTCACATCTAGACATCCTTGTCCGAAGAAATGTTTCCTGGGGACCCATATCTTTATGACTTTTTTCAGACAACCTGCTGATTTCACATGCTCATACTTTTTCCATGTCATGAGCATGCACTGTCCACTTGGACTGCAGTATATCAATTTTAACACATAGTTCTTATGATTCTTTGGGTATAGGAACTTTGTTCCCCCATGTGCATGGATACTGGCCTTCACAAAGTCTCTGATCTCTTCATCTGTTAGATCTCTGGGTTTCCATCCTGGTTCAACAGCAATCATAATTTTCATCCCTATGGCTTTCTTTGCTGCCTTTTGCACTGCGAGATTATTATCTTGATCACACAAAATCCAAGCAATATCAACACGATCAGGGCTCCAAGGAACTTGAACATGTATGCCATCTATTGTGGAACCCAAAAAAAGAGCGATGCAAACCAGCCGTCATCAGCAATGTCTTCTACTTCATCTATCATCTAGCCATGGAGTTTTGTCAGCATGTCTATGGCCTCTGTCAAGGTTCATTCTCGTCATCATGGGAAGGCATGAATGTGCAACATTATTCTCCAATGTTTGCACAAACACCTGCATCAAAAGCTGTGACCATGTCCAAGAAGTATCTGTTCTGACGAGTCATCAGTCTTATGGCTCTTATCTCTTCTCTGATTGCATTGAATCCCTTTATGGTAGTGTCTGCAGCAATTCCCATCTAGATATCCGAAGCCACTTGGCATGAAGATCAATGTGAACACTGAATAAGTCTGGCTGAATAGTCTGTGTTCATATGGGATAGAATCAAAAGTTTCTATTGACTTGGCTAAAAAGCAGTTCTCTCTCATCATCCTCTTCATCAGCTCCACAGATCTCTTCTTCCTCAGGTGAGCATCTGGTTTTGGAAAACTGTTGAGATTCAGATCACTCTTTTTAATCACTAATGCTGGAACATGAACATTCACTTATGTGCATATAACTCTCCAGTCATTAGGTAGGCTTATGTAGGCCTTGGATCCACAAGCCCAATAATGATCCATGATTACTGCTGTTCCATGCACCAATCCTAATGTATCAAAGATTCAATCACATTTCTGATTTTCTCCAACTGTTCTCGTGCCATTATTTATGAAGCACAGCTTTGAGCTCTCCAAAGGCACTATTTGCATGGGTCCTTCTCTGTCTTCGACCCATGTTAATAGTTTCAAAAGTCTTGGCCACAACGGTTTCCACACCTCTTGTGCATTCAAAATAGTTGATTCAGGATGATTAGCTACCATCCAGGCTCTGCAGATCACCATACCTTTTTCCCATCCATCTGGTGATAGCACTGATCCCCAGTTCTGCAGCTGACCTCTGTTCTTCCAAATTAGAATATCGTCTGCAGATTTTCCTGCAACCTCAAGTTTCTTGTTCACTTCCCTTCTGATTTCAGCTTCTTTTACTCCAGGTTTTTCATATCTGATCACAAGACTCCTCGTCTTTGCATTTTTGCTTGTCTTTATATCTTGAATATAGTCGTCTTCATCTGGATCTGTCCATTCAGTTGCCCATTTGAGAGAAACATCACTACCTATAAACTGGCCTCTGGTCTTGCAAAGTGCTACATGTGAAAGACAATGTGCTGTTTTGACATCTATTTCAAAAGCTAGGAAGATCTTCGACTTCACCATGCTGTATGGCAGGAGTGAACATACAAAGCATTCCTCCTTTGAAGTTCTTCTCCCAATTTCCATCATGTGTTGGTACCATATGTTATTTCCCAAATGTGCCATGCTCTCCAGGTAATCATTCAATTCATAATTATCTTCCTGTGTGTTTCTTCTAGGTCTCATTCTTTTCATGTGAGCGTCCATAATCATAACATGAAATGTACCAAAATAGGCTCTTCTTCCTGGATAAGACATAGGCGCATCTATCCGTGGACGGGGTACACCTTCATGTGTTCCTTGAGTAGGAGAAAGTTCAGAACATTTCAACTGCACAGCAGCCCATTAAGGCATGAACATGTATCGTATAATCTCCATGTGGGATCTTCTTTTCAAAACTGCTTTTGGGTCAATTGTCACTGGATCAGGTGTATTTTCATGTATTACTTGTGTAGGCTCACCTTTTATCAACCCTTTGCCTTGCCTGTTTCACCGAGCCTGTCTCTGGCATCCAGAAAGAGTCTCTAAGACACGTTTTGAATGTGTATTATTGCTAATGACATCCATCTCAAGCTGCCATCCTTCTTTGGAACCGGATTGACTACATAGGGTCCTGGCTGCCTAGTAGTTGCCACGCATACATTTGCTTTCTGCTCTGCACTTTGACAGCAGACGGCGTGATATCTTCCACAATGAATGGACCGTTCAATCGGGGTTCGTCCCACTTTTTCCTCACATGGTTGTGGATCATGACCGCATCAGCGGGCAATAGTTGGGGAACTTAAAATTATTGAGATTGGTTTGTTGCAGCATCTCCTTCTGTGTTCTGTACTGCTCTACACCCTCGGCTCTGCAGCTGTCCTAAAATGACAGACATACTGGAAGTCATACAGTTCAAATAATCACATAATTTCAATCCTAAAAAACAGAGAGAAAGTGACATTGAGTGATGCAGGGATAAAACGAGAAAGAGTTAATAGAGGAGAATAGACCGGGCGAGCACACTTGTTCATAATATGATACTCTGGGTACAACACGCTAAAATAAGTACACTGTTATGCAGAAGAAAGAATCATATTTAAAGCATAATTGTCCTATCCATTGTAACTGCATTATCACTTTGATTTAGGAAACATTCACATGCATGCTGATAAATCGTTTAAGAGCAGGTAAAACACCACAAGTCATTTTAACCTTAACAATTGTAGCTTGTAACTGAATTTCACTTAATTTTAATTAAGGTGCATTCTCGTGTATTTTGTGAATTATTCATGTTGATTGATGCTCTGAAGTTTGCAATTTAAACCAATAATTTATTTTTTACAATGCTGTTGTATAATATTTTTGGCCTCTTATAGAATTTGCAGCATAAAACATGGTGGCAATGACAAAGACAAACACACATTTTTCACAATAGCACATCAACAGAATTGTCCACTTCATACAGCTGCATATACACAAATCAAAAACAATAGTTGTCACAGCCAATAACATCAGCACTGACAAGAGGCGCTTCTGGAACATAGTTGGGAAGGTATGTAGAAGACACAAAGGTCTTTTGGGTCATCAAATAGTGATAAGAACTATGACTACTGTAGGATATTTTGCACATCAGATTACATTGTATTCCTGATAAATTAGACCGGATGCTCCAGGGAATGACTCAGGTTAAGAAAAAGGACAGAACTATGGCCGTATGGTCCCAGGGCAGGATGGAGAGTCACAAACATATGCATGGTTGATAGGAAGATAAGATCCAAGTGGAGACTTGCACACAATCTTTAGGACACAATCTGCAGCGCATGGGCATAGCAAATTATACCGGGCATGAGCAGAAGAAAATTAAGGCACATTTCTGCAGGCAAGCCAGAAGAAGAGAGGGGCAGAGGCAGAACAGGAACAATAATCTCATGAAACAGGGGCACCTGACTCTGAGCCGACCTGGGACTCTCGGTACAAAATGGGCAGCAAAACGCTTGTGTGTTTCATAGAAAGGAGTGAGGGATACAAACCCTTCTATGCATTGAGGTCCCATCCTACAGTTTTCCAACCCTGTATACAGCAGGTGTTCAAGGTCTCCCCAACTGCACATGTGTCAGAGTGTTTGGTTGTTCAGAGACCCAGTGGCTGTAATCTCTAAGAGGAATGTTGGCGGGAATGTTGAGAGACCAGGACCTGTACATGTGCATGGAGAGCCACACAGCGAGCCTTAATGATCATGGCTGGCATTTCCGGCACTTGGTGGAAGACATCCAAAGTGAAGGTTTTGAAGACAATTGGCCATGCATGAATACAGTTGGTCTCGATCACCGGTTTCATCTGGGGTGATGTAGGACTAGCAGCTGAGTCATGTACTTGGACCCTAGCACAAAATGGCCTGCCGAAAGGAATACTGAGCCCTGGTGACATGAATAGAGGTGCATAGAGGATCCCCTGGATGATGAGGGGGATACAGGGAGATGCAATATGACTACACAAGTTATTTATAAAAAATGCAGTTCTTTCATTGGGTCAGCAGACTTGGTCCCCTGGATGATGAGGGGGATACAGGGGGATGCAATACGACTCCAAATGTTATTTTTTTATATACAATTCTTTCATTCGGTCTGCAGACTTAGTCTTGATAGACAACTAGTAGGCCCATGGTCTTGATCTGTAGGATTATTACAGATCCTCTGCTTGGGCAAGCTCAATCCCACAGTCGCAGCTTGAATACATAAGCCATTTCTGTGGGGCAGTAGGTTTCACACCCAACATGGCTATTGCCATGGCCACATGTGTGGTATGAGTACCTGAAGAAAAACAGAAAATGAAGGGGACAGGGAAACAGGAACAGAATTGGGTTAAATAGTAATAAAGTAAAAACAAAAATGTGCTTTCCTTCCTGTAAGGCATTCTTTCATTTGAAAATCTCACATAACGAACTTCCCATACCGTAGTGTCCATGATTCAAATATGCAGATTTGTTTTCCATTATTCATCAGTGTGACCAATCACACAAAAGTAACAAAATACGTGATTGTTCCATAAATATTTCATAAACCATGTGTTACTTATTCCAGATGGAAAATTCCTAATCTAAAAAATGCAATGTGTGCAATCAACATAAAAGTAACAACATTAACTTTTATCTTCTGAGTTATGATCTCATGGGCATCCAAAACTGTTTGTAAATAAAATACAAAAATGAAGTTTAAAGCTTAAACTATTATGAAACGTAATTCAACCATTCAAGACAATTTTTCAAAACAATCTGCTCATAAAAACCTTTTCATTGAAACATGTAAACACCAATCTTTCAATCAAAGCCATGAAGTCAAAAATGTTGTTGGTATTCTAATTTGACAAGTGTGTCAATATTCTCATCTAGCAAGAAACTCTTCTAAACTAACAAGCTAAGACACCTTCATCAGGACAATGTTGGACAACCTGCATCCGGCAATAGGCCACAATAAGGTTGTTTGCTTGTCTATCATTATGTATTGCTCTCGATTACTAGTTACACCAACTCAAACAGGATGGATTCATCCTCGATGGTCAATCTTTAGCACTGTACCATTCTACAAGCTGTAGATGAAGTAGCTCCCAGAAAAGTGCGCAAAGCTAAACCGCTTGCACATCTAAATACGTGGTACACCATCAATCTCAAATCCTTGTGCAGTGTTAAAAGCGCTGCAGAAATGCATTGGAAAAGAAACCCAACAATCCTAAACAAAGAAAACATTTCTACAGCCTCTAACAACTACAAAACAGCCATCCTTCAGACCAAAAGTACCACATATAATGAAAGAATCCTGAATGCCAACTCTGGCATGAAGGAACTCTTTGCCATCCTTCGCGAATTATAATCGCCTGTGTCACCTCAAGAATCCTGTACCAAAGATGCTTCTTGGTGCACGAATGTCCAGAATGCCCTGCTAGGCAGAATCAAATTTCTCCAATCAAAAATTGGATCCAAAAATGGGGCCTACCACCTAACACTCAACCTTACAAACCAACTGATCTCACACCTAAACAGATCACCCCATTTGAATTCAATTCGGTATCTGTAACCAAAGTGAAAATAATTATCTCTGTCCTTAAGCCTTCCAGATGTCAAGGCGACATCTGTCCAGCCATATTTATTAAAGAAGCGGCGGAGAGCTTGCCCCTTTCATTATGACATTAATAGATGCTTCATTCGAAACAAGTACGGTCATTACCAACTTCAAAGATGCCTGGGTTCTCCCCTTACTTAAAAAACAACACTGGACCCTAGCATTCCCACAAACTATCGGCCCATCATGACTGTACCTTTTCTTCTCAAAATATTAGGCAGGACAACCTACCTACAAATACAAACTTATCTAGAAGCCAATAATCTATTAGGTCTTTGCCAATCAGGCTTCAGACCAGGACACAGGACAGAATCAGCACTGATAGACCTTAAAATCCAAATGGATGAGATTAAAGATGACGGTAACTTAGCTCTCCTACTTTTTCTAGACCTATCTGGGGCCTTTGACTTGGTTGACCACGAAGTCTTGTGCAATCACTTGACCTCGGCTGCCCACTTCTCCAAAAAAGCCTATGAATGGATTCAATCCTTCCTAGCCAATAGGAAAATGAGGGCCTTCGCACCGTCGACATCCTCCAAACCTGCCCCAGTTGACTGAGGTGTTCCAAAAGGTTCCTGTGTGTCACCTACCCTATATAACATATTTACAAACCTACTGTTTGACTACCTTGACATTTTGGGTGTCACCTACACTAACTATGCAGATGACACCCAAATCCTTATTCCTATCTCAGGTTCCTACGATGATGACACCAAGAGACTTAATGAAACATACCAAATCATTCAGGCATGGACGACAGACAGAGTTACTCCTCATCGGTTCACAGAACCGACTAAAGAAACTAGATGACCAATTTAAATCTTTTAACATTGACAACATAAATATCAAGGTCTCCAAAGAAGTTAACCCAACACTCACGCTAACCAGACAGGTTAACGCCACAGCCTAATGGCTGCCTACACCTCAAAACGTATTAATGCCTGCAGACCTTTCCTCTCACCAGACAGCTGCATCACCTTGGCCAGGGCCATTACAGTTTTGAGACTTGACCACTGTAATGCCTTGTACGCTGGAACAAACAATTGCAATATAAAAAAAAAACTCTAAATTCTACAGAACAATGCCTTGAGAGTGGCACTTAACATCCCGAAAACCAACCACATCTCAGCTGCTAGACGCAATGCCCACTGGATCCCGGTCCAGGATAGAATTGTTTTTAAAACACTATCACTAACCCACAAGTGTCTTTCCAACAATGCTCCTAAATACCTAACTAACAAATTCGAAAAACACTCCAGCCACAGACCCACCCGGTCCAAGTATGCCCACTGTCTTAATATACTTAGATTTAAGCATCAGAAATCAGGCAGCATCACTTTCCCAGTTCAAGCTGCAAAACTATGGAACTCCATGCCCCTGACTCTAAGAACAGAAACGTTCTAATGAAAACCTGGCTCTTTGCGCAAGACTGTTACCTTATCCTGTAACCCTATGTACCCCATGTACTTACTGCAACCTATCTGTAATCAATAATGCACTGTAAACTGCTCCTGCATGGTAACTCTGTAACTATATGAACCTACCACAACCTTTCTGTAATTAATCAATGGGCCTCATTATAAGTTTGCTGGTCCGTTAACAACAGTACCAGTAAGCTTGCCGGTACCATTGATACCGGACCGGCAAACTACGAGTTCTGCTCGCGGGTGCCTTCCCGCCTGTCAGGTCTGACCTGGCGGGCTTCCCGGCACCCACAAGCCGAGCATGTCGGATGCACCGGCACCATTATGAATGGTGCCGGTGCATTCAACCTCCCCATTCCCACGCCAGCGAAAGGGCAATTACCGGGTCCTGCCGGTTTTAATGGCAAGGCTACCACCAAACCTGTAATGAGGCACAATGTATAATAAATGAATCCTGTATGTTAACTCTTTACTCCAAGATGTACACAGATACCCCTGGTTAGGTGTGCTAAATAAATAAATAAATACATACATTGATAAAGAGTCTGCTTTATGATATTCATTCTTGTGTTTCTTACATGAGTGCCTGGAGACTGCCCCTGGGAGGTAGCGATGCACAGTATAAATCAACATAACATAAATAACATAACATTCTATTACATGTGAACATAGTAATGCAATTGTATGGGGCCTGCTTATTACTTTTATTTTGCAAAAATGAGGTTGGCTTTCTTATGCATTTTAGGCATTAGTTAACAGAATCCCAGACATTTCACATTTATGTTATTAATATTGTATGTTTAGTTATATAAGCATGCCAAACCTACACTTGTTTCATACCTAGTACTTCTTCAAGGCATATGCTTTGGCATCTTCAGCAGATACCGTAAGGCATCTTCAGGGCATACTCTTAGAAAAGCAAGTGATCTGCAGAAAATGTAATACAAAAAAACAAGAAAGTCACGTATAATATGAACTAATTAGAAAAAGAAGGCCTTTTTCAGATTATTTAAAACACCATTATCATACAGGAAGACAGAAGGGGTAACATTGTGATATTCAACTAATCAGATTATGTATCAATGGAAGTTGAGCATTTTAACACTCCAAGAAGCTACAAGCCAACACAACTCTTGACGATATCCAAAATGCACAGAAATTAAACAATTGATTTAATGAATGACAGTTAACTAAAGACACATTTTTTTTAGGATAAAGCTTCCAGGTCCCACTTGAAATACTCCTTGCCAAAAACCCATAAACTTTGAGAGGTTCGCTTCAGTCTTGCCCATAATGAGTGGTATTGAATGGCAACATAACTTTGGAATGCATACATACACATTTCAGGATGTATGTAATGGAAATGGAATCAGTTGGGCTATCCTCAACTACTTCAGCAAAATTGAAAGGCATCCCAACTCAAACCTAGTCACATGTAATGCCAAATCTCTCTCTACAATCAATAAAGAGCAGACTGTCCTTGACACCCTTAACTTTAAGTTTATTTTTATTAATGTGATGATGTTTGTTTTGGGCACTTGTGTGTTGCCCAAAGAGGGTATGGGCGGGTGACAGCTACATGCTGACTTGGCAGTGGCTCTGAGTGTCCTCCATTTTTGGGCCGCTCAGGCCCTGCTAAAGGAATCAATTGATTGCTGTTAGAAGGCAAGATGGCCCCTGTGGCCTCTTGGTTTCTATTGCCTTTTACCTTGTTTCCCAAAGTCCTGGGAATGCCCAACTCTGCCCCTTCCTCATTAATGGCTGTTGGGTGGAAACACCATATATGTCTCTTTTGTTCCCTTTCCTCCTAGCTAGCTGTTGGGTGGAAATACCATATATGGCTCTGGGGCTGCCTCCTGTCAGACTGACTGGAGCTTTCCCAGGGGCTGTGCATTTGGGGTACACCCTAGGGGTGGGACCTGTGTGAATGGAGTCTGAAGTGAACACAAATTCTCTGTTGTGGGTGTCTGGCTTCTGTGTTTGTGACACAATGAATGAGACGGCCCAGCCTGAAACTGACATAAATGCAGTGTAGTGTGCTGAAAGGCTGGGTACTTGCACCAATCCACATCTTTTGCTATGGGTGTCTTGGTGGAGTGAATGGCCTGAATGCATGTGAGCTTCATTGGCTGCCTGCCTGCATGAATACCCTACTGTGTGACTGGCTGACTGAGTCTGGCTCAGGCAGAGTGAATGAGGGACAGATGTGTATATCTGGGGAAGTCTCACTTACCAATTTGTTCAGTAGCTGAAGTTAAAGCTTAGCAAGAAAAAGCTGCTACTTGAAGTCCAGCTGCATTTCTTCAACAATACGAAAGCTGTTGTGTCTCCCAAAGACTGATCCAGAGAGGACCTGCAAAGGAGACCTCTCCCCGAGCTATGAGGGACCATCGTACAAAATTGTTACTCTTCATCGAAATATCCTGGAAGCCAGTCCTGTGTGTGTGCAATCGGTAGAAGAGGCCTTCGAAGTCCAGAAGAGGAGTGTCAGACATCTAGAGCCAGAAAAGTCCATCTGTGTTGCCCACGGTCCGCAGGTGTCTTTCATGACAGCTGGTAGCCGTTGCTGCCTACCTCCCAGAAGAGGGGGTACCCTTGCATAGTGCTGCTGGACGGCCAGCATAGCAAAAGTTCCAAACTGCCTAAGAACATTTGAAAGAACATAATTGTAGTCACCACTGACAACTTCTTCCATGCAGGAAGGTCCACCGGTATGTTTCCCACCACCAGAAGCTATCAAATTCATCCCGAAGGTCCAGACCTGGTGAGGGACTGAGGTCCACTCCAGTGGTTGAGTCCAGGTTGCCAGAAGCTGTCCAGATGTCTGTGCTGTGGCGGCATCACCGAAGAACCGAAAGGTGGAAAATCACAATATTCAGAAAACCGACACCAAAAGTGACCTATGCACCCGTTGCTGCCAGAAGTCACAGAAGAGTCTCAGGGGTCTTATCTTCATCCAGCATGCCTTTAAGGAGATCACAACAAGTTTCATCTTCACAGGAATTCTATAGTTGGTGAAATTGTTGCCCAAAGGAGAGCATAGCGAAGAGCCAAACTGCAGCCATTCCGAAAGACTTTGGTTCCTTTTTAGTCTTGGACTCAGCTGCCCACTGGCTCCTTCTTCAAAAGGGGTTCCATCCTTGGAGAGAATCACAGAGTAAAGCCGAGAAAACCTGCCGTTTTGCCTGCCAAGGCACCAAAGGTACTGTGGCACCAAGGAGCCTCTTATAGCCTCAGGAGACATCCAGGTTCTTTGGGGTGGTAGAACCTTTTAAATAAAGCACAAGGTTGTTGTACAATATTGGACTGGGCTATAAAAGAAAAAATAAGTTACTCCATAACTTTTCTATTACAGGTTGCAGAGGTGGGGGGATCTTCACTCAGAATTACTTGACTAGTCTTAAGAAAGCATGCTCCACCGTTCATAATTAACCTTCCTTTCTTTCCTAGTCTATGCTGGTTACACCTTATTTAAGAATTCACCTGCCATTTAAAACTGACATCGTTAGTGCAGTTTTTACTGAACGTAATTAGTGTGTGGTACCACATAGAGTGATTATATTTATCATTCTCTGAATAAATCTTTCCATGTACAAAGCGTTCTTATTTATAAATATGTTGTTGGTATAAGTAGCACATCTTATTTTACAGAAAAAAGCTGTGTTATCACTTAACATAATGTGTGGACATTCCTTTGTGGGGGCTTTGGGGAAACACTGTACTTAAGAACCTGCCTGTATCACCTCCTGAAAGCTTAAGCCTGGCTGCTCATCACGTTCTACCAAATTGAGAGCCTTGCTGGGCTTGTTCTGTGCCTTTACCCTACCATATAGGGGGCAGAAGTACAGATACCCCGCCTCTGGTCTTTGCAAAGGTGAAACCACTTTCTTAACTCATGCACTTGCAAAGGGTGGAATCATTATTGAAATGCACATTAGACAACAACATATTAAGGCTCCAGGGCAATTTCCACTTCCAAACCTAGGTAAGCAGCAATTCAGTGAATCTATTTATTAGGCAGTTTTAGGATACACATAAATCATCACTTTCTACAGCCAAACTTCAGTGGAATGTACTAGTATGGAGTAGATATAGTGGTGACATCTTTGCTTTCTGGATTGACAGTTTACGCAGATCTAGTGACATGCACAAATAGATGTTTTTGTATTAGTGTGATTTAGTACATGAACCATTACACGATGTAATTTAAATAAGATCACATATAAATAACAATAATTAACAAAATAACATTGTACATGTAAAATCAGCATTTATATTATCATAGTAAGAGCTTATTCAGCTTATTGATGTTTTTCATGATTTCATCCCATAATTTGCAAACAGTATGTAAAAAGAAGACCGATTCCCCAAAATTGCTATATCCCCAATGATCATCTGCATCAAGAGACAGCATGTTCAACATATACTCTGGATTATACCTTAAGTGTGGTTTTTGTAGACAATCACACTGCAATAAAAGATGATGTGCAGTTTCTATAAACAAAATACATAATCTGCACTTACACTCCTCCGGGGGTAGATTCAGTCTATCATCAAAACAGGAAATACATTAAAACACTGCATCGTTATAAACCTCCTCAACTTTGCATCACTAATCATTATAAAGTTTGATGCAGGAGTTAAATAATTCATTTTCAGTAGTGAATATTCCCATAAAGACATATTGCCATGCAAATAATTCACATTCAAACTCCAATTCCAGTGAACAGCCTTTTCACAAAGTTGAGTTTTCAGTTGAGTAAAGTGAATTGATAAATCGCCTTGCCAATTGATTACCTCATGAAAACTCTGACACAAACCCTCAAAAGAATCAAGGGTTTTGCATTTTGTTCACCCATGTAAAATCAGCTTTCCAAAATATCCCAATAATGTATTGTCTTCTTTAAATACAGCATACTCTGTTTAATATCTAACATAGTGAGTAAATATGTCAGCCCCAGCTCCAACCGCATAGCTTGTATGGGGACGACACTGCGGCGAGCCAAGGCTTGCCGGTAGATAGTACCCTCTAGTATTTTAACCTAAAAGACCTACTTGTTGTGAGAAATATCTAGTCTGTATAACATTCCCTGTACTATGCCGCTTTTATATATTTTTAAAAGACCTTCCATAGGGACCCACAGACAATACTAGTAAACCTTTTCACTATTTAAAATATCTGCATTGACTTAGTTAGTAGTAACACCATCATTTAACCACAGCCTCATTTCTGCAGTGTCCAACACTACTCTAGATTATTTGTTCAACTTTTTCAATGTTATTCTCATGCATATTCCACTTTAAGATAAGATTGCTGAGCTTATTGCCACAATCTTGTTATAATTTATTTTCAAACAGTTAGCTTTGGCATATGAAGATAAATCATTTAAAGAGCGTTGAATCCCAATGTGAGTTTGGTCTAGGATGGCTAAATCATCTGCATAGCCCAACCACAAACTTTAATTTTTGGAGTATATTTAGGAACTCGTTCCATGGATTAATGCATATCAGAGGTGTAAATATTGTATAACAATGGAGCCAAAACACACCCCAGTTTTCATCTCGAGTTAGTTGAAATGGAATTGATCAGTGCTCCCTCATTATCTAATCCAGCTTTGACAGATTTCATTACCTTTCCCGATTTACAGATTTATGTCAAAAACAATAGATTGGAAACTACAATGTACATGAAAGAAGGAAAAGTCTAGTAACTACAAAAATAGTACTGTTAGTAATATATTCACAGTGAAATGTTCTATTCAAAACATAACTGCAGCAAGAAGAATGAACTGGATTTTAAAGTAGACTTAATCAGAAGTAGATTCATAAATCAAAGGGTATGTCAAAAAAGTATAGATCTCTTACAATGCTCAATGCTCCTGCATGGGACAGAAAATACTTATGTATACCAAAAGACTGCCAAAAACTCAGGTAGACACACCCACTGTCAAGTTTATCTTGGAATATAACTCAAAAAGCATTTAAATTCATAGACTTCTACTGATAAATTGGTATATTCCTACTCTTGATCAAGATCTTAAAGATGTTCAAGAGTATGTAGTTAACAAACTTAGTTTTGTATACAGAAAAGCACCAACTATTATAACTCTAGTTAGACTAAGTTACATGGTATCCAATGAGAGGGGAAACAGCACAGCATGGTCAACTTTCAACCCTGTCACATTTTCCAAATCGGGACATGGAATATGTGTTGATATGCATTGCAGAGAGACGCTAATCAGAGAATTTATCATCTGCCATAAGGTGCAGGATATCCATAATAACATGCTCGAGTAGCACTCAAAATCCCTAAACAAGAACACATTTCCACAGCAAGAAAGAATGTGTATTGGTTCCCAATTTGAGAAGGGATCATGTTTAAAATGTTATCAATCAAGCATGCATGCCTTTCCAACCCTGCCCCCCTACCTCACACAGAAAATCACGAAAGCCCATTCAACCAGATCTACCAGATTGGCCAATGGCCACTGACTTGTCCAGCTGATATTTAAAAGAGACAAAGCCAGTGGCTCGAGATTCCCTACTATGGCATCCATACACTTGAACATTTTACCCCCTGCATTGCAAGCTGAACAATCATACTGGGTTTCCTGGAAAGCCCTAAAAACCTGGTTCTTTGTCTAACCTGAACAGGGGGACCTCCCCCTGAACTAATGTTTAAGTCATGTCTGAAAATTGCTCTGTAAGAGCACCTTGATGCCTCAGGGTTTATCACGCTCTATTAGTTATACATATAAATTAAATTAAATAAATATGTGAGGGGTCAGAAATGAGAGGCGGACACAAAGTGGTAGTGTTTTCACATCAGTGATCTTTATTAAAATAATAAGGTTGGATAGAGACCTCTCTGTCCATATCCTAAAGAGAGTTTCCCTACTTAGGAAACTAAAACTAAAGATCAGTCTTTTTCTTGTCATCAAAATTACATACAGTTCCCTTTAGTCCAAACATATTAAACTGACCCTCACACTAGAAATGAACAACTAAAGGTGTAAGGGAAGTGTCTCTGGTGTAGGTTTGGTAAAATGTGTTAAAAAACAAGTTGACAAATCCAATAAAAGCAATCCTTGGATCCAGAGGGTGGTTCCCTTCCTCTGGATGTCTCAGGTAGGAGGGCACAAGTGTCTCTTTCAAACAATAGCTCCTTAAAGATGGCAAAAGTGTCTCTTTCAAGCAACCACTTCTTAAGGATGGCAAAAGTGTCTCTTTCAAGCAACCACCTCTTCAGAATGGCAAACATGTCTATTTCAAGCAGCCACTTCTAAAGGATGGTGTAAGTGTTGCTTTCAAACAAACACTTTGCTGGATTCTTATACCTGATTCAGGAAGTTCCAGGACAGACTATATGTCCAACTTCATTCAGCCCATTTTAGGTTTCTTGGCACTGAGTTCACAAATCAAAGGGGTGTTATTCACAATGAGATGTTCGATCTAGGGTTCTCTTATAAATCTCGTAGATATTTTAGTGGACTTCCTGATGTATTTGTTCAACAGAAATCGTCCTTTTTTTTTATTTTTGTTGGCAGAGGCTTACAGCAAACCCGTACATTGGGGCAGTCAATTTACATTCAAATTACATATGGAATGGTACAGTAATTGCAACAACATCATTAAAATTGATAAGGGGCCAAAGCGCAATAGAAAAACGGTACACCACTGCGCCCAAATACTACATTATAAGCCCAGGGAGGCGCCACTCTCAGATGTGCCCCCATCCTGGCTGTTAAAATAACTGTTGAATGCAGTATGTCCTTGGGGCGTGAGTGAGTAGGACGCATATCCAGGTATTCCACTTTGTGATTCCGGGACCAAGTAAGTAAGTTCAACCATTTTTGAAATGTGGGAGGGGAGGTGGTCTTCCAACTTTAAAGTATGCATTTCTTGGCCACCATACAGCTTATATTCAAAAACGTAGCCATACGCTTAGTGTCCTCGGCCCTCCATACCCCAAACAGTACCCCCAATGGGTCCGGATCAATAGTGCTTTCAATGATCTCCGACAAAGTCCCCAGGACTCCCTCCCAGAATGCTCCCAGTTTGTGGCATGTCCAGAACATGTGAAGGTGATCCGCACCCTCAGATTTGCAGTGGGGACAGAGATGCAAGCCAGTATGAACAAATTTAGAGATCCTGAGAGGGGTGTAATATAGCCTATGTAACAGTTTGTATTGCATGGCTCGGTAACGAAAATTGAGGGAGACTCTGTTAGTGTGTGAACACATTTTCTCCCATAAGTGGTTGGAGACCTCCAGGTCCAACTCCTCGGCCCATCCGTCACGTGCCCTGGAGGGCGGAGCTGGGGTGCACGCCAATAGTGACTTATATCGTGAGCGGACAATGCCGCGGGCGCCTCCCGAATTGGCAATATATGCAACCACTGGGGAGTCGGGGGGGGGAGCTCATTAGGGAAGTCGGGCCATGCGGAGCGGAAGGCAGAGTCGAGCCTATAGTATTGTAGGAGTTCCAGAGCCGACCCAGAGTGGCCCGGCCTCCATGTCTGTGGAGTTATGAACTGCCAATCGGGGTAGAAGTCAATTAGTACCTGATAGCCCAAGGCACTCCAGTGTTATGACAGGGCTGTATCGTGCGTGGGCTCCATCCCAGGGAACCTCCACACCGGGAGCCACTTGTAATACGGGTGCCATTCTGCTGTGATTCCAAATAACCGTCCCCAGGCAGTCACAGTGCCGCTGACCGGGTCAATGGGTGAGTCTGGTATGTACTGTCTGTGCATTATGAGTGTCATTATGTTAACCAGGGCAGCTACTGGGATCTCAAGCTTGACGTGCGGACGGGGGGGGGGGGTGGGTGCCTGGTACCAATGTGAGCCATATTGTGTTTGTGCTGCTAGCCAATACAACATTAGATCCGGGGCAGTGAATCCACCTCTCTCGTATAGGAGGGTCATGGCTGTCCATTTCTTGCACACCGCGCCAGAGTGCCACAAGAATTTCGTGCACATTTTGTGTAATCTCGTGAAGTACTCCCCCCCCCCGGCCAGACGGGTACATTGCAGAATGTATACAGAAACTTGGGGAGAAGATCCATCTTGATGAGGGAAAGCTTCCCAGCAAATGACAATGGGAGAGAGCGCCAGCGCGCCATTTTTGATTCGGCAAGCTGCGCCACAGCCTGGTAGTTGTCCATTAATAGGGTGTCTTTATTGAGGGACACCTGGACCCCCAGATACCTGATTCCAGCAGGGGACCAGTGGTGTAGGTATTCAGTGGGCAGTCGTTGGGTGGAGCTGGTGAGCGGGAAGACCTCAGATTTGGTGTAGTTAATTGTGAATCCCGAGTGGGTACCAACGCGGGTGATATCACGTAGTATTGGATCTAGATGGACGGAGGGGTCCCTAACATATAACAACACATCATCGGCATAGAGGGACACAATCTCGGGATTTATCTTTCAGTCGAAATCCCCCTGTGGGAATGCCTCTTTCTGATATGATCTGCCTTTGGCTCTATTGCCAGGGCGAAAAGGATTGGGGAGAATGGGCAGCCCTGGCGAGTGCCTCTGAAGAGCGGGATCAGGGTGGAGATTAAGAAGTTGACCCGTATCCTAGCCACTGGTGTACAGAAGTTTGATGTATCTGATCATGTTAGGGCCAATGGCCATCGTTTCCAGCACCAGCCACATGTACTTCCAAGATACCATGTCAAACGCTTTTTGAGCGTCCAGCATGACCGCAACCGCATTCGAGCCCTGATCGATTTGGGCCATGACGTTGAGCATCCGCCTGATGTTATGGGAAGTGGATCGCCCAGGCACAAAACCTGCCTCGTCCTCATGGACCATGTACGTCATCACTGGGAGGAAACGATTCGCTATTACTTTGGCAAAAATCTTGGTATCAAGGTTCATAAGGGAGAGGGGCCACATTTATTGCTGGGCTTACCGGGCTTAAGTAGCACCGTTATGACGGCCTCACGCAGGGTGGGGGGCAAGGTGGAGACCCAGAGCGATTCCTCCCATACCTCTTGCAGCCTAGGGGCCAGAATGGCAATGTGTTCCTGATAGAATTCGGCTGTGAGCCCGTCAGGTAGGTAGGTAGGTCAGAGATGGCGGTAACCATCTCGTCAAGTAGGATCGGAGCATCTAGTTGGTGCCTAGTTGCCGGGCAGATGCATGTTGTGGGTATTTGGTCGAGAAGATCCCTCATGTGCTGTTTGCTGTGTTCAGGGTTTGGGAATAGAGATTCTTATAAAATTCAGTGAAAATGTCCAGTATTTGCTGGTCCGACCAGTGCGTATCGCCATTATCATCTTTTACGCAGGTGATCTGGGCCTGACCCCACTCTCCCCTAGTTAAGGTGGCCAATGTTCTGCTGGGCCTGTCCCCCTCCCCATACCTCTGCGCGGCTTGCGGGAGGCTGAAGTATTGGACCTCCCTGGTGGCATGTGCGTTAAATGCCTGGAGTTCCTCGCTAATCAAGGGGAGTGTGGCGGGAATGGCTGAAGTTGTGCATTCTTGCTCCAGTTCCCGCAGTTTGGACTCGGAGCGGCCGAGATCTACCCTTATTGTCTTTAGCACCCCTGTCTCCTTGGATATGGGCATTCCTCTAATATAGGCTTTGATGGCATCCCATCTGACTCCTATGGAGGTGGCTTGGGAGGGGTTGTGCTCAAAAAAGGATTCAATATCTGCTAGTAAGTCAGCCTTAAACACAATGTCGCGAAGCGCCACTGATTTGAAACGCAATGTGCTAAATGTCGGGGCGGGTATCCCCAATTCCATCGATGGGTGGGGTGATAGGAGCGTGGTCAGAGAGGGTGCGGGTCAGAATTCGTGCTCCACTAACCCTCCCCATTGCTTCCCCTGACACTAGGAATAGGTCTATTCTGGAGGAACTATCATGTACGGAGGAGTAATGGGTTTATTCGCATGACTGTGGGTGCAAAATTCTCCAGACGTCTAGAATGTTGAGTGCTGCGTTACGTGCCTGTAATCTGCGTGCTCTACCAGACAGAGGCCTAGGGGCTGTTCCAGTTCTGTCCAGGTTCATGTCCAATATGATATTCATGTCCCCTCCCCAGATGATTTGGATTCCTACCTACCCCAGTAATATAGTCACCACCATATTGACGAAGTCGGTGGTTTCCACATTTGGCCCATATGTGTTTACCAGAAGGTATTCTCTGTTAGCTATTGAGCAATGCAACATAGTATATCTACCATCTGGGTCAATATAACTCTTGTGCAGTATGAATTTGATGGATTTATGAATCATTGTCAATACACCTCTGGCCCGAGAGGAATAGGAAGTGTAATATCTGTTGGGTCCCCAAGATGGTGCCATGTGCATTGCCAGGGGGCCCTCGGAGTGTGTTTCTTGTAAAAGTAGAATTTTGCAACAGTGTCTTTGGGCATAGGCTATGATCTTGCGAGCTTTGGTGTGATTACTTAAACCCCGGACATTCCAGGACATTATGGTAGTGGGCATTTCAGGGGTCTAGTGTACGTCCCAGCTCCATTGTCGTGTCCTGTGTTTAGGGTCAATGGTATCCTTTGAAGACACCTAGGTGCAGCGTGGTATGCTGGTCTGCCTCTGCCATTTCTAATATAACTCCCCCAACCAAGTCCACCCCCCTCCCTCAACGCCCTTTCCAAGGGAGCAATGTTCCCGACCCACCCCCACCCCATTGTTCCCAAACTCTTTAACAAGCAATGAATGGCAGGGAAATCCCACCGCGGTAAATCCCAACATGGATCCACCATGCATCTGGCCCAATAGGGGCCCAAAACCACCAAAATCCCAACAAGAGTTACCATTGCAAGCGCAGTGGGGTGTGCTGTTGCTGTGTGGCTGACACATGAACAAAAAGCAAAGGACGACCAGTACCGAAGGCGGTACAGGTGTCAGCGATACACATAGTTATAGCATATTCTATAACACCAGAAAACGTTATTACGCAGAACCTATTTGAAGAATAAACAGCATAGATGTTCGGCTCCCGGTAACATGGGGCAATTGGGGAAGGCCCAAAAACAGGGCCGCTCCTATGACCAATTTGCCCCTAGGATGAGGAACAAGTAATAACACCTAGAGAGGAGCCAAATGGCACAACGGTTGCCTGCATCAAGTATGTTTACAGAATTAGATATATAAATCGATATTGCCATCATCACATCAGAAAGGACAAAAAATTAGCAATAGACTCCAAGGGAGGGCAGCATAAGAACAGGCCGGTTTTGCGTTCAATCGTTGTCCATAGAGTCCCGAGCAGGGCCGGGAAGCGGTATCTGTGACTCAATAAATTTCACAGCTTCCTCAGGGACAATGAAAAAATAGAGTTTTTACCTATAGGTGATCTTGAGTCGTGCTGGGAACAATATGGCATAGGGGACATTGCGTTCTCTTAACAGTTTTTTGACACTGAGGAACTGCCGCCTCTCCTGTTGCACACCCACAGAGAAGTCAGGGAAGATCCTGATGGTGTGAGAGTCTAAGCCGAGGTCGCCCTTCTCATGTGACAAATGGAGGATGAGGTCCCTGTCCCTATAATTGAGGATCCTGGCGATGATGGGCCTGGGGAAGTTTCCCGGTTTAGGGCGTGGCGACAGGGCCCGGTGAGCACGCTCCACTGTAAAGTATGGGGACATGACTGGGTTGCCCAACAGCTCTTTAAGTAAGGACTCAACTGCTGCCTCCATGCGCCCCTAAAGGGCATTCTCCGGGACCCCAATAATGCGCAGGTTGTTTCTGCATGAGTGGGACTCGAGGTCATTGCACTTCGCCTTTACAATCTTCATGTCGCGGGTAAGGGAGTCGACTGTGACTTGTAGGGTGTGCAGCCCATCCTCATTTGTGCTAATTCTGCTCTCTGCCTCTGTGATCCCCGCTCCGGCCTGATCGACCTGAGATTTAAGTGAGGCAACGTTGGCGTTGATGTCATCTAGATTATCGTGGAAAGAAGCAAAGTTCTTTGCCATTGATTCCATCATTGCGGTGAGATCAGGGGCTGATGCGCTGGAGCGTGGCTCATGGATGACACACTACCCGATTCAGGCCTCGGCACTGCTTTTGTGAACTTATCCATGGCCCCCACCTTGTTGGCACCTCGAGATCGGTTAGACATGTCAGGTATGATTTGGGGCACAGTGGTTCCCAGGTGAGTCACACTTTGAGTGGTGCGGAGCGCAGTAGTGAGGGTCGGCGTGGCGGCACTCAGAGGGTGCAGTAGGGGGGCAGAGGGGCACAGGGTGAGAGCCCCAAGGGCGGACAGCAATAGAATCCAAAACGAGGTGTCCGAAGGGGCCGCACACTGGCCACGCCAAGCCTTCAATGCTCAATATATAGTGATGACGGTGTGATGAGCCACTGCCACTGTGCAATGATAACCGTAAAGGTAGCCGAGGTGGGGTACACCCATGTCCAGCAGAATCATGTAGTTGGAGAGCAAGGTCGGGGACCCCTAGCCAGGCGAGTGCAGATGAGGGGGAGGTGCCCAAACCCCGCCTGGGCAGCAGCTTAACAGTTTTTATAGGGGTACAGGAAGGCTAGACTGCAGAACTCTGTGCATAGGTGCTTTCACACAGAGGGGGCCATCTGTTGCTGAGCGGGCCGATGAGGGCATGTGCAATCAGGGCTTGGAGCGAAGATGTGGGTGGCTGCAGCCCCTAGATTATTGTGTGGGGTAGCTCATGCACAGCGACGGGCCCACGAGGGCCCTGCAGCCTGCGTAGGGAGAGATTTCATGGGAGAGCCCGCCAGCTCCTCACCTGTTCCGTGGGCCCACCAGCATCAGCTCCTCCGCCCGCCATGGGCCGCCCGGCACATACAGACGCACGGCATGCACCGCCAGAGGAAGGTGGCCCTCGCACAGCCCCCCACCACGCACCAGGAATGTAGACTGCGGGACCAGGTGGTGAGCAGGCGGAGGGGCCGCCAGCTCCTGCCCAGGCACAGTCTCCCGTTGGGGACGCTGCGCAGCGCCAGGCCAAGTCGCCGCAGCCGTCACAGCGGCCGCAGCGGGTCCCACACACACAGCATAGGGTCCGGGGGGGGCAGGTCTTCAGTGCCCGGCAGGCAGCCGGCACAGTCCCCGCACAGGCAACGCAGGATCATCCGAGGGCGGGCATGGGCAGGCTCAGGAGTCACAAGGTCGAGGAACAGGTCAGTTTTCACCCAAAACTGCGGCCAATCAGTCAGCAAGGTAGCAGCTGCCTCCTGGGGAAATGTAGGTCGATGGCGTGATAACAGACCGCAGATGTGACTATATTAGTGTCCGTGCTACACGGAGCTAAAACGTTAAGTGGCCATTTTCGGGCTGCTCAATAGCACCCCCCCTGCTTATAACCTTCTGACAGGTATTTTGATTTTAACAGTGGAAAAGGTGTTTGTTCATTTTCACAGCTTCCACTTGTCTGTTTTCACTTGTTTGTTTTCTTAGAGCAGGGGTGCATAACTGATTTTGACAGAGGGCCGAAAGTACCTTACATGATGGCTATAGTGTGCCAAAAAGTAAATGTGGGTGGGGTGGTAGGGAGGGCGTGGCAGGAGGCTTTTTCAACCCCCAATTTGTATTAAACACATGGAAAAAGAATACGTTTTTGAGCTATAACGATTTTTATTTGTATTTCAAACTTACATTTTGTAGTACACATTTTCCATTGTTATAATTTATTTCTATTTAGTTATTGTATATCGCCTGTTTAATTAAATTATATATATTTTCATTGACCCTTGATTGTATAGTTCGAGGAGCGGGTGAAGATATAGTAAACGAAACTGGTGCATCGTTGGGCATAGCAGTAACAAATGTCTTACTGTTTCAGAGTCGGCTTTATATAGACGGCAGCTTTTGGAGGTCGAGTAACCTCTTGCAAACAGAATCTCGTTTGTGTGTAGCAGGTTTAAACGAGCTCTTAGAAGAAAGTGTCTCATTGATTTGTTTGGGAATCTTCTGAGTAACTGGGTTGTCTCATTTAGCTTCTTTGGTTCTTGAGGGAACGTGGTCAAGGTCTTGTTTCTTTTGGCTATCTCTTCGGTGTTGATCCAGTCAGCCTCTTCCAATTTTTTTTTAATCTTATTTGGATTCGTGATGAGGTCTTCGTTTGTACACGCAATTTGGATCAGCTTTGATTTTATTTGTTCAGCCCAATTCAGAATCATACTGCACGCGCCGGACATGATCTCCAAGTCAATTAGTTTGTAAAGAGGTGGCGCGTCGGGAAGAATTGTTTTTCTGAACAAGGATACACTTGCCAATTCCACTGTCGTGCTTAGTGAGACGAGGCCTAGTTCTCGTCTGATTGCCTCCATCTGGGTTGATTTTGGCAGATTTAGTACTGATTTCCAAAAGTAGCCCTCGAGTTTTTTCCATATTGTGTTTGGAACCGATGGCATTGCAGCTGCTCCATATGTCAGGGCCGGGACAACTTTGGCTTTATAGAATGTTATTGTCGGAATCAGAGAGAAGCGGCCAAATTTCTTATCCAGAACTCTGGCTTGGGAGGTCAGAGATCGCACTTTCTTCCAGAGTTCTTTTTGGATCGCTGATTCTGTGGGAGTACTGTCTATTATTACACCCAGGTATCTGAAGTTTTTTACTGTTTCCACATTGACTTTTTCAAGGTTCCAGTTGAAGTCTTTCGCTCTTTTGGTTTTTTTTCCCAGTATAAGCACTTTTGTTTTTGCTTTGTTTATGATTAAGTTGGCCTGGTTGATAAACTCTGCTAGATCGTTCATTTGTCTCTGGAGACCAATTTCTGTTCTGTCCAACAGGGTGATGTCATCAGCGTATAGCATTCGCGAGACTGGTGTGTTGCCAATTTTCGGAGGAAACGATCGAGTCTTCTTGCTTGCTTCTTTTATGTCACCCAAGAAAGCAATGAATAATTCGGGGGCCAGCGGGCACCCCTGTTTCACTCCTCGGTTGGTTGAGATCTCTTCCGAGAGTAGGCCCTGTTGATCTAGTTTGACCCTCATGGTTGTTCCTTTGTGGAGAGCTTTTATTGGAGCAAGGATGTTCGGGGGACAGTCCCATGTTTTTAACTTCTCCCATAGCATTTCTCTGTCCACCATGTCGAATGCTTGTGATAGGTCAATGAAAGCGAGAAATGTTCGAGGATCCTTGCAGAGTCTTACTTTTGGTTATGCTAAGTAGCATGATGTTAACTGTGGCCGTTTTTTTTAAATCCTGCTTGAAATGGATCAGCGCAGGGGGCGCTCTTTGCCCAGTTTTGAAATCTCTTTAGGAGCAGGGAGCTGTATATTTTCCCGATTGTGTCCAACAGGGCAATTGGCCTGTAGTTGTGTGGATCCGACTTTGCGCCTTTTTTGTAGATGGGGACCACAATAGCTGAGGTCCAGGACCTCGGGATGGATCTGGTGTTTGCACATTTGCTGAGCACCAGGCTAATGAAAGGCACCCAGTTTTCGGAATATGTTTTCAGATCGGTGTTTGTGATCCCGTCTGGTCCAGGTGCTCTGGAAGCTTTGAGTTTTCTCAGCAAGTCATGGATGTCTTCTTTATCGGACACGTCAATCCACTCTGTTTCGGTTTCCTCATGGTTTGTGAGGTTAGCCTTTGATGGTGCTCGAAACAGATCGGTGAAGTGCGTTATCCAATTTTCTTCGCTTACTGCGTTACAAGGGGTATTTGAGTTTGCCGTGCACACTTGGTTTAGCAGTTTCCAAAAATCTCTGGCATCTTTTCCCGCCCCTTTTTTCAGCATTGTTTCAGAGTCTTTTTGATACAAATTTATTCGATGGTTTTTTATCCAGGCTTTATATTTTTTCGTTTCTGCTTTCAGTTCTTCTTGCAGTGCTTTCGAGTTGTTCCTTTTCGTCCACCTTTTTAACTTTCGTATTATGGCCCTTCTAGCCACCACCTGTTTGTCAAATTGGTGCGATTTGGCCGAGTCAGTCCCCCGGTTCTTGTTCAGGATGATTTTGAAAGGGCTTAGCAGGGGTTGGTAATCTATTGTTGAGTTGCAGAAAGCGTATTTCGAAGTTAGTTGGTCGATTCTTTCTTCAGTTAGCCTTAGGCGAGTTCCTTGATTGTTACTTTCGACCATATTCCTCATCCTGCTTTTGTCTTTGCAGCTGGAGTTCCACGTCGCTTGTAGTAAGTTGTGATCGCCTGCTTCTGTTTTAATCACCTCAAATGAGGACATCACTTTCTGCATTTCTGCAGATGTGAAGATGTAGTCTATTGTCGCAGACTTTTTCATTCTTTCCCACGTCGGAGGTCTCTTTGTGGCAGGAAAGTCCTTAGCCATGTTGCTGAATCCTCTTGAAGCCATTAGATCGTTCCATTGGGCTCCTCTTTCTTCCTTTGTGCTCTTCCTTATAGACTCTCTCGACCATTCCCTTCAGGTCTGACAGTTGGCGTTTAAGTCTCCACAGATTATTATGTGAACTGTGTTTTCCTCCACAAATAGGGTGTCTATAGATTTTTCAATCAGTTTGAGGAACTTTGCGTCAGAGATTACTAGAGAATTCCAGTATACAACAATAACTGCAAGCCTGGCCTTCTGGGGTTCTTCTTTTGCTTGTATTTTTGACGCGCGGGGGCTTGCCCATTCCAAGGACGCTACCAGATGGTGTTTGGATGATTCCAGGACTTTCGTAATGCTGATTCCTCTCCCTGCACGAACCGCTAATAGAATTCCAGACGATGGCCTGCCCAAGCGGCTTTTTACTGCCGGGGAGAGAACAATTTCAAAACCGTCCAAAGACGGTACCTCCGTGAGCCAAGTTTCTTGTAGGGCCAAGATGTCAAACTGCCCTAAATTGATTCCTCCTTTTTGTGTTAAGTGTTTGAACCCACACGTATTCCAAGAACCCAGTTTTAGGGTAATTTCGTTAACATTGTCCGTGGTGTCTCGAGGCAGCTGTTTAGGCCCTGCTGGTTGCTATTTTTGTGATGGTTTGAGAAGGGCTTTCGGTAGCCAGGGCCACAGTTGCTTCCTTATGCTTTGGCTGTCCTGGCATCCAAGAGGCACGCTGGTTCTTTGTTGGATGGAATTCTGGGTCGTCGGATTCCCTGACGCATTCGAGTCGCGGGGAGGAGTAAGGGAGGTTATCTGCCACTTTTGCTCCATCATCTTTTCTTTTCCCTCTCTTATTTCAATTTCTCTTCCCTCCGCATGGGTAGTAGGTTCACGGTCTCGTTCTCTCCTCAGCTTTTGCCTAGGTGTTTCGTGCAGTGCGTACTCCCTTCGGTTTTCCAGGTTGGTTCTTTCGTAGTTTGAGGTTTGATGTTGATTTAACGGAGACACTCGCTTCTGTTTTCTCCAGCACGGGGTGCGAGTCAAGGTCTCGTAGTTCCGTCTCTTCGGTTCTGGGAGGTCTGGGGATTTCGGGTGCGAGCTTCTAAGTGTTTCTCTCTCCCTTGATGCTTCACTGTTGGTCTCCGACCAGTTTAGTATCCTGATTCCGGATTTATGTAGTTCTCGCCGGGTGTCTTCAAGGTCTTTAATCACGAATGACGCTTTTAGATGTAGGTAAGCTTTTGCTGTTGATTTTTTGTGATACGGTTCAACCAGTGCCAGGTCATCAGACCTCAAACTTTTTAGCGTGATTGTTTTGCCGAAGATTCTGAGTATCGTGTTTCTGTTCAAAGTTATGTGCTCTGTGTTCCTGGATTCCTGTTCCAGTTTGTAAATTGTTGTTTTTGACTCTTGTCTATGTTTTTTCCGTCTTTTGAGTGAATTGAATTCTGTCAGCCTTCTCTGGACTCCTGGGCATTCGCGTAATCTTGGGCTATTTCCCACTCCTCGAGTTATTTTTATTTCCTCCACTGGGAGAACTTTTTTTTTTCCTAATGGCTGTTTCCAATGACTCAGTTCCTTTGATCCTCCCTGGGTCCTTCTCTCTGTTATCAGTGCTTTGCTCACGGGCAGATGGTGCCTGGGTGTTATTTGCTCACTTTCCCCTGCCTGTCGCTTTGGGGGCAGGTTTCTTTTGTCTGAAGTTAAGTCAATTTGAATGCTTACATCCGGTGTGTCAAGATGCTGAGAAATGTTCATAGAGGACTTGTCCCTTAGAAAGTCGTCCACTGATTTCGGTGAGATTGGTAGTGGCTGAGTGTCATAAATTTTTTCATTGGCCAGGGAAGATTTGAGACTTTTTCCACTGTCTGGAGTTTGTAGCAGAGCGTTCTCCTCTTGGTTTTTCCGTCTCTTTTCTCGAATTGGTCTCGGCGGGGCTCCGAGTGTTAGGACTGTTGCTTCTTGGTCCACTCTAAGGGATGTTATGTTTGTAGACGTAGACTTTGGTGGAGTATCCAGCTTTGGGGCCCTTGAGATGTTAATGCCGTCTGCTGACCCTTTGGGGGCTCTTAATGCAGATGTCCGAGATGGGCATGGTTTTGGTTTAGAGGGAAAAGCGGAGAAGAGCGGAAAGTGGCCCTCCCGGGTTCGATTAAGGGCAGAAGACAAGTTTTCTCCCGTGGACATCGGATGACAGCATGGTTCAGTTTGGGTATCTCTGTTTCTTCTTGAGATGAGTGCTGCGGATTCTAGGATTTGTCCCTCCTTTTCCTGTCCCCTTGATGCAGGAAAGCTACCTGTTGAGCCCGTTGGCTTTTCGAGTGGGCTTGTTCCTAGTGCTGTAATATATCCTTCAAGGAATAGCAGCTTAGTGTGTGTCATTGCTAAAAGCGTAGTCTGGTCTTTCAGCGAGTCGCTCAGTGCTTCATAAAGTTTACAAAAGGGGGCGAGCGCTATTGTTATTGCTGACATGAAAGCCAGAGTGTCGTGTTTTTTCCCTGGAGTCTCGATTTTACTTGGGGCGGAAGCCTCACTGCTCCTTCTGACTTTGTTTGGGGTTGCGAGGGTCTCGTCCAATGAAAATTGTTGAGGCAGGTTGTATGCCTTATGTGGGCGTGGATTTGACAAATTCTGAGGAGCGGCCTTCTTTTGTTTCTCTTTTGGTGAAGTCTGTGTGAAGGAGTTTGCTCCCTTAGTCTGCGACCGAACGGCCACTGGGCTTGGGGGCGTTACTTTCTTCTGTGGCTCAGTTCCGAGTTTGTTGCTGTTCACTGGTTCTGGCCATTTTGAGTTTGTAGTGAGTCTGATAGTTGGACTCATGTTTCCCGGGAATGTCTGCTCAGAGATGTCTGGGCTTTGTATTATTTTCAGTGGGTTTAAAGTCCGGGCGGTTTTGTCGCTCCGTAGTTCTGTTCCCAAGTCATCTGCTGGTGTGTCGCTTGTATTGTCATGGCTCTCAATCGGCAAAGCCTTCTTCATTTTTCGAGGAGTTATGAGGACGAGGGTGCCATTCCGATGCAGCCCCTCCGTTTCGCTGATTTGCTGCTCCGGAGTGGCAAAGCTGCCTGGTGCACTTGCTACCTTAGGACCCTTCAGGATAGTTCCCTGCCCAGTTTCATGGCTGGTGGGTGTCGGAATAGGATGACGGGTTTCAAAGTGAAGGGAGGCCGGGGGGTTTTCTCGCCCTACGGGTTTCCCACTTGCCGAGTCTTCTTCGGTTGTTCTCGTCTTGGGAGTTGGAGCAAGGTCGATGAGTGCTTCTAGAATTTCTGCGTCAGAGATTTCGTCATCTATGACGAGTTTTTTTTTGCCCAGGCGGTTGAAGAAGTCTTTTACCGACATACCCAGGTTATTTTTGCATGTTGCAGTTTTTGCTAGTCCCCTCTTTCTTGCTTTGTTAGAGATAATGGAATTTTTTCTTTGGTGTTGTTGTGGGCTTTTCATGTTTAGTTCGTGCAGTTGTGCACTTGGAGATGTTTCTTTATTTTTTGATGTTGCACTTCTTTTTTTTTGTTTCTTCTTAGGGATTTTGTTAGTGCGCAACGGACCATTTTTCTGCATGCGAGGTGAGATCATTCCTGCCGAGGGTGTTATGGGTGGAACGGGGCAGTTGTGTGTCTCCGTGTCTGCCCATTCCGCGGCCGGTGTTGAAAGGGGTGAGCCACCTGCTTCCCACGGCTCTTCGAAGCTGTGGCTCTCCGATGTAGTTCCGAGTCTCACCACAGGTGGAGCCTCATCGAGAGGCTCCCCGAACGTTCCCTTGGCAGCCCGCTCTAGTCCACTCTCCGCCGGGGGCGGACGTTGGAGCGGGCGCTCCTCCTCGCACACTGCAAGACCAACGCGGCGCTCGTACGGCTCCTCGACCCCGGGCCCCCGAGCCCCCACTGGTAGACCCACGGAAGGGCTTTCCTGGAGGCAGGTAGGAGCTGCCTTGTCTGGTGCTGTGTCTGGTGCGGTGGGCGAGATACTGTGATCCAGGTGGCTGCCCTGTTTAGGGCTCCCGCGGCTACATGCCCCGCTCTCCCCTTCTGCGTCTTCCGCCTCCTCTGTCCGCCCTTCGGCCGGCAGTGGGGGGCGGGCCACGGTCGCGGGGAGAGCTGGCGGAATCCGCAGATTCTGCTGCTCGAGCGAGCCCGATGGAAGAGGCTTGCAGTCTGCATTGGGTCTGAGGATTGCCACCCTGATTTGGGCGTGAAGGGGCACAGAGTTTAAGTTGCTCCCTGAGAGTCCAATGCTGTCACATCCCTTTAGGGCTGTCGAAATGGTTGGTTGGAGATCAGCGGAGTCCGTTCCAGCTAAGAACATGTGTCCGGAGCCCCCCTCTGAGAGTTCCGCTGCTCGAAGAGGGGGAGCATGCTCAGAAGTGGGTTTCCAAACTGTGGTCCCCCCGAGGGGTTGGCCCTATTTTGGGCAAGCGGTCTTGGGAAAATGAAGGGGGATTGGGCGCTTAGCCCCCCAGATACTGGGCTGAGTTCGCCTTTTGTGGTGATTAGTGGTTTAGAGCTTCGTAAGAGTCTCTTCATCCCCTCTCCCGCCCTGGGGTAGGTCTGTTGAGGGTCGACAGGCTGCTGTGTAGCAGGATCCATCCCTTCCCTGCGGGATTGCCGGGACTTGCAGGGACTGCAAGGACTGCGACTCCCTCAGCGACTGGCTCCGCGGCCACTCCGCGGCTGGAGGGTGGTTTTGTAGCACTCCCCCCTTCAGTAGAGGGTGTAGAAAGACTGGAAACAGGACCAGAGTGGAGGGTAGACTGCAAGGACTGCGACTCCCTCAGCGTTATGTTTCTACAAGCATTAACTCCGTCTTGCATGTATTGAGCTAGAGGCCATTAGTACTCATTCAGTTTTGGATAACACAATAGATTATTTTGATGTTTGCTTCATCCTCAGACACCAGTGAGTGGGATGACACATTGGGTGTCATCAGCATAGTTGGTAAACTTAATGCTGTTAAGATCCAAGAAGTCAAGGAACGGCGCAGTAAAAAAGTTATAGAAGATAGGGGAGAGACAAGCTCCCTGAGGAAATCCTTGTTCTAACTTTATAGGGGTGGCATCCGCTAGGTCACTACTCACTCTCCAGTAATGCCCCGCCCAGGAATGATTTAAACCATCGGGCTGCGGCAGGCATAAAGCCTGCTACCTCCTCCACCTTGGCGACCAAAGCTGCATGGTCCACCAGGTCGAAGGCAGCAGACAGGTCCAGCAGCATAAGCATGCTAGTATTTCCCTGGTCCATGTGCTGAAGAAGTCTGGACTTTAAATCTAGAAGAGCTGTCTATGTATCCTGCTTTTCTCTGAAGCCAGATTGTTTTAGGTTCAGGATGTCAACGGTTCTCAGATGGGCGAGTACTTGTATATATGCCACCCTGACCAGAATCTTAATCAGAAATGGGAGATAAAGATAGGTCTATAGTTTAGCAGGTCGCTGGGTGAGAGGTTAGGCTTCTTTAAGAGCGGTGTGACCCAAGATTGCTTAATGCAGGCTGGTACAGAGAATTCTCTGAAAGACTCATTTACAAAACTGCAAAGAGTGGAAATCAGAGCAGCAGAGCTAATGAATAGCTAGTGCAGGTCAAATGTCCCCCTTAAAATATGAAGGCTTATTTTTCTCTATGATTGACATAAATTCAGCTTCACATATAGGTTTAAAAGAGAATAGCTCTTCTGTTTTACAGCTCTTGGGTATAGGGTTGGTCATATTGGGATCAGTCCCTACCATAGTTGTGTTAGATAGCCTGATACCAGCTTTAATCTTGCTAAGTTTAGAATCCATTGCTTCTTGAACCATATTACACCAGTTGGCATCTCTGGTGATTGTGTCTATATTGTTATTTTGTGTAGGTTCCAGCTCTCTAAAAACTTTAAAGAGCTCATTAGGTTGCGATTGAGTTTTAGCTATACGATCATCAAGGTGAGCTCTATTAGTCGCAATAATGGCATTTCTATAGTTCTTAACCAGTGTTTGAATGGTTCTTTATCCAAACCAGTTTGTGCATTTTCCCATTTGTAGAGGGCTTTAATTGTATTGCTGTTCATAGCTTGCAAGTCATTGGAGAACCAGGAGTTGGTCTCTCTTTGCAATATTTTCTTAAATCGCAGAGGAGCTAATGTGTCCATAGCTTTTATCAGAGTGTCCTGATAGGAGTCTATAATTTCTTCCACAGAGCATTCGGCATTTACCTTCTCCTGTAGTCCACACGTCAAAGGAGCTGAAGTTTCTGTGGTCAGCTTTTTAAGATTTCTACAAAGAATAGTGGTAGAAATAAGTTTCTTGTTGATTACAGTTTTTTCAGAATCAATCTCAAAGTAAATAAACAGATGATCAGACCAGGGCACGGGCTGACTGTCAGATTGGTTGGCGCTATATTAAGACCCGCCAGCCAGTCAAGAGTATTCCCCTTCACATGGGTAGGGGCATAGACATATTGGGAAAAGCCCAGATTTGAGAGCGCTCTAGCCATTAATTTGGCTGGAGGATCATTATTATCACCTAGCCAGTAAATAAAATCCCAGAGAAGTACAACTTTAGAAGAGGGTTTTAGGAAAGTTAAAACGCAATCCAATAGTTGGCTAGTAAAATCTTGCAGAGGAGTAGGTGGCCGATAGACACGGATAGCATTCACAGTATTTTCTGCATGTAATATGATTTTGATATGTAGAATGTCAAAACTATCTATATTCAAAATGTCAGTTTTCCAGACAACTAAGAGTCTTTAGAAATAATTGCTACACCTCCCCCCTTACATTCGAGCATGTCCTGGCAAAGTATGTTATAGCCATGAGGTATTGCCAGGGCAAGAGAAGGACCGCCGCAGTGTGATTCCACATCCTGGTTACAGCACAAATATCAATGTTGTGTGTGGAGATGTATGCAGAGACCTCTAGACCATGTTTGAAAAGGGACCTCATGATGAGTAAAAGGCATTTGAGCTTAAAGGTGGAATTATGCTTGCTCTTTATGGGGAGCATAACATGAGCACTGTTTGAGGAGCATTAATGGCATTATTGCTCATAACCTTATTTTGTTCTTCCTGGCTAGCAGCGTAATGCTCAGGAAGTGCTAGCTGATCATTTTGGACCTTATCGGTATCTCTGATATTTTTATCACTAGCAGTTTCTACAAGATCCTCATTCAGGCATGAGTGTCCAACATGCGGAATATCATTAACCATGTTAACTGTGTGTGGTCCTAACTTAGTGCATTTCAAAGTATGCATGTTCTGAATGCGAGAACTAGAAACCGCCACCATTTCTAGGAAACAAGCCGTTCTCAGTTCGGAGTCCACTCTTTCCTGGGCAATTAGATCAAAGATATTCGGGATACTAATGGTACTTACCAAATAAAAACACTTTTCGCTTCTCCCATTCGGCTTCTCCATTCTCCGACTTTCGTTTGAATGAGTATGCTATTTTGAAATTTTAAATGGCCCACTAACTTGAGTTTCATTAAAACAACTAGTTTGCATGTACAGTTTGGTTTGTCCTTCAATCCACATTAACTCCTTCCTCCTCTTCCCTGTCTCCGTAATTGAGGCTTTGTGGGAGTTGGAGTCCACAGGATTTCTGGGACTTTTAAAGTAATATTGTTTTATATCTTTGTTTGGAACAAAACCATCAGAGATAGGAGATGTTAGGTGTGTGTTAAGTGTATATGAGACATGAATGTTATTCTGCCTAAAACGGGAAGGGGCTTTACAATGGAGGGATGTGTATAGTCCCAACAAGCCATCAGGAATTTAAGTATTATGAGGGTTTCATCCGCAGAAAAGAGAGGAGGAAAAATGCATCTCTCGTGATGGAGTCACCACCTTCCCCGACAGCCGGCTCCTCCCATGTGATCCTCCATCATAACACCACCCCCAAGGTCAGCATCAGGTAGTGGATGACTTCCCCATGCCACATGGGAGGAGTTGGCTGGGGTTCAGTGATGACTCCACAGGATTCATTACACATAGCATGCATGTGATAAATATCATTATCTGTGAATGCATGACATTTCATAAAGGAAGTACAAAGCCAGAGCTAAAGTTTCAAATTACGGAACCCAGGAAGAGAAGTACCCAGTCAAGCTACATTGGATAAAATAAAAGAGCCCTATCCTGATGAGGAGGGGGACATAACACTTCTCGGCATAGAGTGAGTGGAAAGATTGGACAGAGGAGAAGATAAAGAAGACAACACGCACAAGAAGGACATCATTTTTAAGGTGAGAGCTAACAAAGAAGAATTAAATTCGGATTATGAACGTAATATATCTTTACCATGATACATAATTCCAACATTGTTTAAATATTTTACTAGATCCTGCACTCTAATAATTCGTTTTAAAAAAATCACTATCAATACATTTTTATATTTTGTTGATATAAGAAAAAAATAATGGCAATGCCCCACTAATGTATTTTTGTAAGCAGCATAAGTTAATATTGACCATGACATGAACTCAACCTCAACTGAATGGAAACAGTATAACATTTTGGCACTTAGCTTACAAAATAACAGCAGACCAATGTCGTCAGAAGCAGTGATATATATTCAATCTGTAGATGTGACATATACTCAGTACCCATTACTATAGGTACTGATAATATATGATACAGAATAATGATTATCATTCACAGCTTAGTATGCCCATCTCTTGCAAGAAATAACATATTATGTTTGAAGGAATTAAGTAGATAATTGCATGCTCATTGTTAGGATCCAGCAATAATCATAGTTGTTAAAATACTATTAATTAAATCAGGATTTGACAAAACTTTACAAGCACCAATGCACAGACTGTGACAAAGGCCTCAGCATCCAAAACAGGAAGAAAATAATAGTTAGTATACTTTTTATCCTACTTATGAATTTGGAATATAACCTTTAATGACCCAAAATAAATGAACTCAAGAAACAAATAAAATGTATACTGGAGGAATGCGCAGCCACTTGGGATAAAGATGATATGATGCCAAGTGCTGCTTAAATAACTAGTTCATCATTGGTTTCTGTTGTAACATTAATTTGAATCATCAGAAATTGTGAACACGCAACACCAGAAGACACTTATGTGCATATACAGTGACAAGTAATTATGATATTTAAATGCTCACATATGGATTGAACTAAACAGATAGAACTAGTATCTTTTTTACATCCTATTGGATTTGGAAACAAGTGAGACATTCTAAGATGTTTGCTTTAAAACACCTAGAACACAGTCAATGGTGAACACTACAATATTGAACATGCGGACAACAACATGTTCTCCTCTCACAGAGAGTTCCTCTTCAGACACATGTAAGTATGCATTTTGGTAAGTTATATTTATATGATCGGACAGTTCCAGAGAGCAGCCGCAATAAATACAGAAGATACAGAAGATTATGTTATATTATGGGAGCATTCTGTCTCCTATACACACTTAGCATATATTCAATGCAATTTCAGGTAAATGGGAACTTCTTTTATGCGACAATGATGAAGCATCATTATTATTCCATTCATTGAATAAATATACATGTAATCGGCAACCACCAATGACATTTTTCGTACACTAAACAAAGAACCATCACAAGACGGGTAACAGAAACATAACACAAACACTCAAATGTCATATAACCACAAAATTAACCAAAAAGACTGAATGTGAACAGCAAATACAAATTCCCTTCACATATCATCTTTCATGTATTGAAAGAGCATTTTGCTCTGAAAAAAGAATCATAGAAATACTAATGAGAAAAGCTGGTTTTAGCTAATGTCTAAACTGCATATATGTGCACATAGGATTAAGCAGCAGATCCCATACAACTGAGTTGGTTGCTATACTCATTTACACAACACAAGAGGGAATATCTTTAAGCAGACTTAATATCAATTGTATAAAAACACTGTAAAAGTAGAGTAAGTGAGATTGTTTGGGTAGGCAGCTTAAAGACCTTGTACATTAGCCTATGCTGAGAACAATGAGGTAGGTTGCATATTACACTTGAACACAGGTACTCTTGGGGTCTAGGCATAGTTCAGGACTTTCCAAATACCTATCATATAACGATTATGAGTTAGGCAATAACAGTTCCTTCCAAAGTTCGGGTATGTTGCCTCAGAATCCTGCTAATGGCGCTTAATGACAAAGGTCTAATGTGTGAGGATTATATTTCATTTTCTAAAGGTAATTGTTAATTTAGGAAGGTTTTTGCTCAAGATAAGAAACATACAGATATCATGTACAGTTTAAGTGTGTGCAGTACTGTATTCCTTCCAGACATCTTTTACATCAGGATAACGTTTATTTTGTTATGACTATTCTCCTACTATGATCATTCACATTTACTCCCAGCAACGTTATAAAAGATGTTATGATCCAACAGTAAAAGTGATTCATATATTTATTTACCAGTACCCACATAGCAGGCCACTGGTCTTAGGTAATGAATACATGAAATACAATCCTGAACAAGGTATTATATTGTGATCGGTAGAGCCTGGTGTTCGGTAAAGGTTTGTTTTGGTTGTTAAGGCCATCAATATTGTACATTGTCTGAAATTGGAAAGATGATTCACCTACAAGATGTGATCACTGGCACAAAGATCTATTGCATTTTCAGATTAATGAACACCATGTGTAAATGAACACACTCGTCTTAGCGACATGTTTATCATTTTCTTAGGGGTAATTATAACAATGTATAGAATCTTACTGAATATTCAAAATAGGTTGCCTTAGGGGACCTAGTGTTTAGAAAAGTGTTTTCACTGTCAGCTTTACTTCTTGTTTGTAACATTATAAACTGTTGCTCAGAATGTACTTTATCAGCCATAGTTAAGAGTGGATATTGTCAGTTTGCTAAAATACTGTAAATACCATCAGAGACAATTTTATGCATATAAATATGTTTCCTGATATACTTAAAAGTAGATTTATGCAGTTTCATAAAATACAAGGTATGCCATCACAGTCAAAAAAGATAGGACAATGGAATTGGGCTTCTGGCTTGGCCAATAAAGTGGGATTGGGCATTTTAATTTACACAAAATATCACAAAAGACATGAAAAGAGTGTCTATTGAAAGACAACCGTGCTGAAATGTTGCCAAAAATGTACTGCCCCACTCCTTTTCGAATCTGTGTATTCAGATTGATTGTTGGCTTCCTTCATCCCCACTGGACTCAATATCACTTGAACTTCAATACCACACCTCTATGAAAATGTTGTGAAAACAGTGGAATTGTCACTGGACCACTGTAAAGGTAAATCCACTTAAAAATGGATTTGTGAACCAGTGCTCAAGGCACAGATTGCAATGCCATTACTGTGTACTAGTTTACCTTAATTCATACTGCCCTCAGCAAAGCCTAGGGCAGCAGCCACCAAATGTCATTTGACATTAGGCCACAATGTTTTTGTAAGGGTTCCAACGCAGTTAATCTGTGTGAGAAAGTTCTGGCACATTGGTACACACTTTGTGGTGTACAAGTTGGCTTTGTGACAGCTGACAAAGTTTCTAGTGCAGTCGATGCCTTGAGGGTAGGCTTAGTCATGCATAGCCTCTTTGCCCATGCATTTCACCTTGTTTTAGGTGCCTCATAAACCAGTACCCAAACCAGATGAGAAGGTAGTGTGGCCTAGAAGATCTGCACCCTCTTTGGCTACTCCAGCAGTGCATGGTAAATGTTAAAAAAGCTACTGTCACACCATCTTCTCCAACTATCTTAATTTGATTATCTCAGAGTTCGCTTCGAGGAGTCTGGTAGCTGGGGGACACAGGTGGCCAAATCAGCTTTATCTTTAACTACGTATTGTGGTGGCATTCTTTAATTTTTTGTCAAACATGTCAGGGGTGCAATCGCACCTGCCCTGGAACTGTACCATAAACAAGCTATACCTGCGTCCACATATGGATCAGAACTGTGGGGTCATGCTAATATTGTTAAACTGCCCACTTGTGAAAAAAACATTGTGAAGAAACTAGTTGATCTGCCTGTGTCTGCCAGGACTGCACTGGTCCAGTTGGAAATTGATAATAACTGAGTATCTGCCCAAATTGCACTTAAACCGATATTGTTTTGGGCTATAATCTGGACTGGTTCTGGTCTGGAGAAATGCAGGAATGCCCTGTCCCATTTTATGAGCTTAAATGGGCTTAAATGGTGGTGACATTTAAATTGGTTTACACATGTTAAGTCCTAGAAATCATAGGATTTCTTTATGAGAATCATGTGAGAGAAGCTTATACACAGATTATATGAGCAGTGATTACTCATATGTATCCACAAATTTGCATAGACCAGCGCAATTGCATTATACTACAATCAATGAGAGATCTGAGACGCAGTATATAGGAAGGGAAAAATGCTGCCAAAGCAATGCAGGAATGAAAACAAGTGCAAAACATCTGTAACAATCAGTACCTGTGAAATACTCTGACACAAAGCTTGTTTCATGGAACACAGGGGGTCATGGGCACTTATTTCAACAGATGCACCTGAATTTGGTAGGAAGTCACATAATCTGCTTACAGGAGATGTGGTTGTCCCAGCCCCCAGCATGTGAAGGGTATAATGTGTTTATAAACCCAGCCCAAGACCAGAATAAAGTAAGACCTTCCTCAGGCCAATTGATGCTGATAAAAATAGATTCCCCATTGTCTCCCATCGAGTCAAAAAACCTGAATTTATGGATTCAATATACACTAATGCAGAGTACGGATACACAAAACTACTCACCCTGCAACCCAAGAGATTTTTCATTCTTACTCATGTTCAATTTATACTGGAATCCAGTGGCGATTAACGAGATAAAATATATAAATATCGTCATGACTAAGCTGGTGCTTTTATAGCAAAGTATAGCAGGATTGACATCTTGATTTGCAGTGATCTGAATATACATCTATTTGATAAGATGGGAAACCTGAGAGAAAAAGCTACTCTGGTGGCTCGAGAAAAAATGTGGGTCAAAGAAATGGACACGAGAAATCTGATCAGCGTGTGAAACTACCAGAATCAAGAATAACAAATGATTCCGACATGGACCCAGCGCTTATCAAAAGCCATATTAGATTACATTTTTATATCACCAGCTATACTGAATGTAAGACGAAATATGGAGATTATTCAAACAACAAATAGCGATCATCACATTTTAATACTGATGTGAGCAGGACACGGAGTCCAGCGACAAAAACAACCACTGCCAGTAATGGAACTCAATACGCAACAAACACGATTACGGATTAAAACAGGCCAGATAGATGATCTCGCAGGAAAGTTTCAACATTCTGAGAAAGCATCTCCGGCCAAGCTAAATTATGAATGGCTCCTTGACCCCTATCAACGGGCAAAGAAAAGTGCATTAATCATCAAGCAGATTCATAACCGTCAATTTGATTTTCAAATTAAGGAAAAAAGAGAACTTCGAAAACTATGTAGGTTCCTCCAGAAAAATAATAATGACATAAACTGAATGGCAATAAAAGCTGCTAAACACAGATATCCTCACTGGATGAAGATGTACAAAAGCACCTTGGTACAGAAGGACACTGAACTAATGTTTCATTGTCTCAATAACCAAAATACACGTGATCTACGGAGTCTCCTGAATCCAACATATCTGACTCAACAGCGAGTCATACAAAAAGTGATGGAAAATCGATGGAAAGACTACTTTTCCGAATTGTACATTAGAAATCCGGGTGAGAAATCATACATTAAAAAGCTCAGCACATCACAGACTCCTGCGAGCAATGGTCTGTCTAACCAAGTCATCAAGGAGTCACCTGAGATATGGGCAGATATTATGGTTCAAATCCTTACCATAATCAACTAACATAATCAAATACCATCAACACGGAGATCGGCCACTTTAATACCGATCTATAAGCAGGGAGACAATGAAAATTCAGTTAACTACAGGCCATAGCCCTTCTAGACCCACTCAGAAAAATATTTGCAACCATGTTGCTGCAGGGTCTATCAGCTAGGGCCATAGAAGAAAACCTATTTGCCAAGAGACAGACAGGCTTTGTCCAACAAGTGGGGACAAATATCAATCTCTTCCTTCTGAATCTTATTAAACAAGTAGCCATTTTCAAAAAGACAACAGTTTGGATGGCATTTGTTGATTTTCATCTAGCTTTCGATACAGTAAACCGACAACTACTGTGGAACAAATTGGAAAAATGGAAACGCCCGGCACACATCTAACAACCAAGCAAACTACTTTACTCGTGTACTAAGATATGAATAAAGCTGACCAAAGATGGGGTGCAAACTGCATTCATTGAGACATGGAATGGTTTTAAGCAAGGTTGCCCTTTGGCTGCAACACTTTTTAATTTGTTTACCGCACTCTTAGAACAGGAAATGATATTGTCAATAATAAATCCGCCAAGAATAAAATCAACATCACTGCCTCTGATGATGTATGCTGACAATATAATCTTGCTTGATAAAACATCACAAGGCTTACAACATAGCTTGGATGCAATGGGAACATTTATGGTCAAAAATGAGCTAAAAATGAATACCTCCAAAACAAAAACCATGTCCATAATAAAAATCAAACCAAAAGATCGGACTCCGATGTTAAAGATCAACGGCCTTCCACTAACTGTAGTCCAGACCTTCAAATACTTGGGGATTACGGTTTATCAATCAAGTGAAGAACAAGAATGGGTCATGCAGCTCCAAAAGAAAGCATATACCCTGGCCAGACAAGATTATGCTATACATAGAACATTTTGAAAATTCTCTTTGCCCAATTGTAACCTTTTATAGGAGCAAAGTGATTCCAGCAATAGTGTATGGAAGTTAAACACTTATTA